>NW_022170510.1:27638289-27801254 GCF_008802855.1 Photinus pyralis
CACTTCATTTTTTGTAGATTAATTTCCTCTTGTTGATTAAAAGAATAATTAATATTTTTATATTGTTTATTAAATTTCAACTTCAGTTTTTATTTAAATCAGTAATTTTGGTTGAGCCGTTGCTTAGGTTTTATAATATGGCCTTCATTTTTTTATATCAGCCTTCCAAATCCCCAAAGACAAAATTAATAAAAACGTGATTAGGTTCTTATTTCTCTTGTCACGAAGCAATCTGCATCGTCTGTTATCAAGCAATACAAATTTCATGAGCGAAGCCTACTTCGTATAAAAGATACGACACGTCATGAATCGATTTTAGTGGAGTCGCATTCACATTTTATTACTAGATTACAATTTATTAGCTCTATTCCGTAATTTCGGTTATCGGAAGTTAGGCGCGTTACCATTATTTCCCTCTTTAAACTAATTAACAGTCCTTTTGCGTCAATTTATGGGTATCATTCGCTTATTGTGACGAAAACCACTGAGGGATGTCCGACGATTTACCATTGCACCAATTTATTCAAATGCCTCAACAGATTTCTGTAATAATGGTATAAATTGCATGAATACTGACCCCTTTGTTTATATGCCATTCAAGGTTAACGATAGTAATTGAACTTTATTTTGTATAACCGAGACTTCTTGAAATCCCCTTACAAGTTTATTTATTTGCTTGGCCCGCTTCGCTTTGAAACCGGGTAAAATCTTTCTTGGTGAGAATTTGGTCACAATTCAATTACAAGATCAGTATACTGCAACTACTGGACATACACATAATAATGTAAGTGTATTATAAAAAAGTAATTGCAAGCCCTAAGCACTTCCTTGATTTAATAGTAGGTATATTTAAGAGACAATTGTAAACGAGTTTAATAGCACGACGCGTAGCGGGATGCTTTTTAAACGTCGCAAGTGCTTTAAAGGCCAATTATTATACACGTTGTTTGTTATAGTATTTGATATAATATAATTTAAAAATAAGGGAAATAGAATGAAATCATATATGGCGTTATATTCGAATACATGTCTAATTAAGTGGGCGTAATTCCATGATTGCTATCGAAATGTCACCTGACGTTTGCTTATAAAAATCACGGTCTTTGTAAATATCAATCATCAATGACTCCGTTGAATAAGATAATGCACCGTCCATTCAATGGCTTATTGCACAAGCAGAAGAAAAGTTTGTCGGTGCAAAATACGAATATGAAAAGTTGTTTTCGTGGATGAATAGGAAACATCTTACGACCAAAGTCTTAAATGCACCGATAATGCTGGCATAGGTGAAGGAAATGTCAAAGGTATTTAAATCTTCTATCTTCTGGTGCCAAAATGTCTCGAAACATTGTAGCGGCGTATGCGAATTGAGCCGATGTAATTGTGATTCGCTACCAATCAATTCCAACAACTCGTCAAATGTTGGCATGCTCAATGCTCATTCTACAGTAGTTATAAAACTTGGTGGGATCATTCCCAAGTTCAGCTATGCCTATAAAACATAAATATATCTCTTCTGGTTTATGGGGACCCAATACTTCTTGTCGGGTGGTAGCTGTGCCAACTTTATAAATTCCCACAATATCGCACGGCAATTTCTATTTCCTTTTCAATGACTTAAAACAAAACGAACACAACTGGTCACTGTGCTTCTAAGTGCAAAAAAATTTATTTCTAAACAAATTGTTTCTAGAATTGTTTCTTAACACATAACAGGTGTAAGAAATTTGTCTGTCTGAAATTGTTTTGCAAATTGATGGCATAGGGTTAAAGACTCCTGGCGAGAAAGTTAGGTAGATGCTGTTCCAAACAGTAAATCAAGGAAAAAATATTCCAGATTCTAATTTGAAAAATAAGTAAACCTTTTTTACCATATTAATATAATATTGGTATGCATTTGTGAAATGCATCTATACGCACTTCTAATTCCGTATATTAGGCTCAATTGTCTAGCTAGGGATTAGACAGAGGAAGAAATTTAAATGGAGCTATATTTACGGAGTTGTTAGCAATTGTGCGGAAAAATCGGCATTCTGTGTTTTTACCATAATTCAAGTATGCTGAATCCAAATCAGTCGGATGCCTAGCTGAATTTGACCTCCTTGGTCCCAAATTCGGCAAAACAAAATGACGGCCAGACTCTTGCTTTTAATTCCGATTTTTCGTTATAACTTGAAAACTATTAAAGATAATTTGATAAACCAAATCAAAATAATAATGCACATTCTGAAAATTCGAAATAATGTCATATATTTTAATTTTCCTCAATTGTTTAATGTGCAGAGTGTTGCAAATGTCGATTTATTGTTACCGTCGTGGATTTTCAACAATAACACAGTATAGGTACCTACCGTACCGGTAAAAGACTAAAAAAATAACTGGATAAATAAGCATTTCACTATTAAATCATTTCTCGATCAAGCCATTACAAGTCAGCTGATGTGGAAGTTGTTAATGACTGTTTTGCCCATTTATAGTTTCATGGGAATATTGTCAACCTCAAAAATCTGGCGCAAATCAATGTTTATGTTTCACCTTTTTTTCGCCGCACTCATACATTATTTTATATTCGCTACTCATTCACAAATTTACTCTTTTTGTCTCCTTTGGTAGATATGCAGTGACTATATAATCAAATTTACAGCTTATCTGGCAATGTCGATATCTCTCGTGATAATCTTTCAACCTTTACATCGAATTCTAAATCACGTCTCTAAACTTAAAACGGATAAGGTGTTTACTTTGCTAGTTTATAGACTAGCATTAAACTATCCAAATGTAAGTATGGTTATTTTGACAATAAATCATCGTTTCACTAAAATAGGTACGAATATTGGTTGTTTTGTATACTATTCAATAAATTAGTCTATGAAGTATACAAGAGTTATCGTCAAAGTATAAACCACAAGAAAATTATATACCTAAATTAACCAGAATTTTTGGCCAGTTCCAACGAATTGGTTATTATGTATTACTAGGACTATTGAGTTCATACTACTGTGGATAGTTTGTGAACTAGCCAAATATTCCAGTTAATTTATATAATAAATCTTGTATCTATACTTTATAGTTTATAGACTAATTGGATAGTATACAAAACAACCAATATTCGTATCTACTTTAGTGAAACGATAATTTCCCATCAAAATAACCATACATTTGGATAGTTTAATGCTAGTGTATAATCTAGCGGCAAGTAAACACCTTATCCGTAACTTAACATTGACAATAATATCTGCAGTTCCATGGCCAACTTCACACATCTACTGTTTCGCCTGTAATTAGTGCAAACGTAATTTTACCCAGTTCCTAACAACTCTGAAAGTGGATCACAACTTACAATATTGATCGGTTCAAATAAACAATATTTACGTTAAAACTAATTTTACTATTCGTGTTGTACACAAATCACAATATGTGTTTATCGTTGTAATAGTTTTCCCGTAGGTCATTATCCTACGCAGTAGACTTTATCACTTTCGTATGCGAGAATGTTAATGTATTATTATTTATTGTTCGATAGATTGTAAATATCAAAGTAAATGTTAACATAAAAACTACATAATTATAATAAATGACTAAAGGCGGATTCCAGTTCAAATTAAAATCCTGTGCGGACACGGTGATTATCGATTATCGCTTTCTCATTTGTACAACACGTGAATCTGACGTCAAAGAGAAAAAGTCATTAACGCTTAATTATATAAATAGTTATCTCACTCACTTGACCTTTGTTTAATTGTGTTCACACATTGAATATTTTTTTGCTAACATTTGAAAATAATGGTGTTTAGGTATCGTCGCGGAGGTTGAACGAACATAATTTCAATGCGAAATAGGTACGTGGAGGAGCGGGCGATTGAAATTAAAAGCGTGACCTGAAGTTTGGTGAGTCATGGGTTTGTAGGCGGCCATTTTGTTTATTTAAAAAGAGGTTCCGTAATTTCCGTATCCGTAAGAAATTGTTTCTGGTAGGTAAATATTACCAGGAATGTTCAAGGTGACCGACCTACGGATTATGCAATCTTATTTTTTGTCGAATATGGTGCTAATTATTACTAATGTTCAATTCACGCCACAAATGATTAATTTGTTTGAAGGTAAATAGTTGGACAATCGGTCAAGGATGTAGTAATTTATATTCCATTACGTAAACGTGTGCCCGTTTGTCGTAGCAATTGTCACTTTTGCCACAAAAATGTAATGGGCGCCCTCGTTAATTAAAGTTATACGAGAGACTTTAACGACTTGGATGCGCTCCAATTACATACAATTCCAGTGCATAATTTGACCCCGCCATGTTTGCTGTGAAACGTGACTACGATGGTAAAACCAATTATTGGAGCTTGCGCGCACCCGCGTGAGAGAGAGCGACCAGTTTTGTTTATCTTTTAATGTTCTTTTAGAAAGTATTTCATTTCATACGTAGGAAGTTTGTAACGGTTTATTTTCTATGATTAATTTATTTAGAAGTAAAAATAGTATTGCTCTTTCGGAATTTAGCAAGTTTAACGGTTTTCTTACTTTAGTATCCAAATTGCAATTGCGAACAACGAACACACCGTTACGAAATGGTCCCTATTAATTATGACAGAAAATCGTAATGGTCGATCTGACATTTAGGTTTTTTTCTTCTCAAATGAGGACGATTACGCAAGAATGCACCCATTTGTATGTAGGCAGGTATTCCTAATTATTGTTAAACGAATGGCATTGCGTGTCTAGGAAATGAATGGTTCAATGAATCTCATAAACAATATTCTTTTAATCTACCCCCCTCCCCCCATTATCTGCTATTTTCGTTTCTTGTAAGGTTTATCTGTCTCATGATATTTACGTGGTTCCATTACTTTGCTGGGTGTTTGAAAATATCTATCTAAATAATATGTCAAAAAAAACATGCGCACAAATCTCAATTTTGAAATCGCCTTCACATGTTAATTGTAATGTTTATATTGGCAACTGTGAAATTAAAATTTCTGGAGTTTATCTCAAAGTAATAAGCACAATTTCATCCAAAATACTCTAAAACCGTAGGCAATGAGGGCGGGGTAGCCTAAAAATTTGATGAGCCTTAACATTTTGTTGCTGTAATTTTATTAGTATTTATAGAAATTAATTAAAAATGTGTTGACTGGACGTATATTATTGCAAAAGGAATTCTTACGGAGATTTTGGCTAGTAGGCAGAGGTGGAAAACAGTTTTCCAGGTGGGGCTTAAGAAAAAACATTGATAACGAAGTTTTTATTCAAAATAACAGTAAGTTCTTTCTTGCCCTAGTTATTGTAAGTGAAGTGACTTTACTAAGGTATTAAAATATTGATATTACAATATTAATATACCGAGTGACTCTCTAGCGGAATAAATTCAGAAAATTAAAGGCTTTTTTTCGGAAATGTGCTCCGTCGCTTCGATTAGTATGTTTGTATTTTACACTGCGCTCTTTTTGATGTAATAAAATTTCATATAGGGTGTCCCAAGTTTGTGATATGACTTCATCAACTATTTTTTTAAATGGCAACCGTAATTGTTTATAACTATTCTTAAAGAGCATATCAAGTTACAAAGGTACTATAACCTTTGTGATAAAACGTCGAAATGTCAGTTCGACAAAAATGATAAACCCATACCTTTTGACATTCCACTTCCGTTGAATATCTTCTAAATGACAAGAAATAAAATTATGAAATTTATATTTAGATTTAAAATACTAATCGATATGTTCGAGCATATTTCCGAAAAAAAAAAACGTTTTTTGATTTACTGAATTTATTCCAAGTTAGAGACTCGCCCTGTATAAACATCAATACTACTTAGAAATGAAGTGGCTGTAAGCGTTCTAAAACAAATTAACCAATTAACCCAAAATGTTCTTTCGTTTGCACTATACATAAGAGTATAAGGTACCTATAGATACTATTATTTCGGCATCTTCGCGGTAACGAAAATAATGTTTGATACTACGTTGAATAAATTTACATCTTTACTCCTCTTATTTGAGGTCCTAATGTGTCGCGTTTTTCCCGAAAAAGATTAAAAGTCAATCAAACACACTTAATTCAATGTAGATTCTGATTATTGTATCATATTAGTACCTCTAGTTATACTTTCTACTCTCATATATTTTTTTGGATTTGGAAGGTAATAAATTCATAGTTTCTTCATCGTATTTTTGAAATAGTCGTTTCTGCTCAGTATTTTCTTACGGTGCTGCCGTGTTGAGCATTTGAATTTTGTTTGCAAAAACTAAGTTTGGTTTCGTTATTTTCGAGAGTTCAAAGTAATCCTGCCACCAAGTTTTGCCGAGATGAGAATTTTGTTCGCGCCTCCGCTTAGGGGGAATAATTTTATAATTTTATCAAATCCTTTAATTCCATGTGTTACGGCTGGTGAAAAAAAATCAAAGATGAAACGAAATTTTGTGACTTTGTTTATTTACTGAAAAATGTTTAAATCGCCTTTGCCTTTGGGATACTTAATAATTACGCTGGTTACTATAGTAATTTGGTTTCATGTTTCAAATTTATTTAGCTTATACTACATATCGATGTTTTTTATCCATTCTAATTTTTAACCTTAAGTTCGAAAACTTACCAGCGAGGATATATCTAATTTCTCCCAGTTGCAAGTATGCGCTCCCGAGCAAAATATGCCATTCGATGTTCTGGTAACCTTTTTAATACTTTAGTTTGTTTTGTTTGTTTGTTTTTGTTGTTTGTTGTTCTCTTGCATTTTCAATCAAATCGCAAGTGAACACTATTTTGTTGACTTACCACTAATGTCCATTATTCCAATCAATTTTTTGTCACATTTCGATCCTCGGTAGTGTCTAAGGTTGTAATTGTAAAGCGAGAGATAATTTGTCGATTTATTTCTATTCTATTCGCAGGGGAGCCCGACCGGGCAGCACTTAGGCACACCAGAGGCTCATTGTGCCTACCCCCTTTCTTTCGCAACTGAGTTCAGACCCCTTTCCTCTCAATTAAGGATAGGACTCTGTTTAGCCTAAGTTGCTTCACACTCCGGTTCCAGATAGCTGTCTCTGAGGAGTTGATGTCTCTCCCTGATCAAAAGCGTCACAGTGACAGATCACATGCTCGGTAGTTTCATGTGCCTCGCCACAGAACCTATACGTGAGCTCCTCCGCGAGCCCAATGTTATGCAGGTGATAGTTGACCATCCAGTGCCCCGTAAAGACACCGGTGATCTTTCTAATCTGGCTTCTATACAGTTTTAGAAGCTTAGAAGACCCTGATTTGCCAAGGGGCCCTGTTAAAAAGGCCTTGGACTGTCTGAGTTCGGTTACTTGTTCCCACTGAGCCTGAAATGGACTGGTCACCCAGTCTTTAATTCTGGCCCTGACAACGGCTGGTTGATTTCTTGGTAGATGTTTATTTATTTAAGTTAAATTATTAATTTAAGCTAGTGCTAACCTAATAGTAGCAATAAATGCATCTGCAATATGACATATTTTGACAAGCTAGTAGACTAATTCCATTGCTATTTAGAGACCAAAAGTCACGATTTCCAAAACGATTTTAATTAATGACAGGGGTTCGTGTATCAACATTTCGCATTATACCTAGCAAAAAGGTGATCCTAACAATCGTTTAATTAACCCTTCTGTAATGGCCTCCTTGATAATATATACAGTCGCCGCCATTCTAGAATGAAAACCCTTCAGGCACGCACCACAAACACTGAAATGCACGGTCGTTAATCATAGTTTAGCGTGGATACGTTTGCATGACAATACTCCCTTAGCTGCTTTTGAATGTAGTCAGCGGGGCACAATAAAAAAAGTACTTGGCGGGGCGACTACGTTTCGTGTTGAAGTTAAAATATTTATTGCTTTTAAAATACGTACGATTTTTAATATCTTGGGTAGGCGACGTATAAACTTTACAGCCCCACGACTTGATATTCCATCTTTTATGGGTTAATTTAATTATGGCTTTTAATCTTTTTTAACGGTACGTAGTGTATCATAAACATACGAATTATCTTGTACATAATTGTAATTCTTCTGATATTACATTTAGGTACTCCCTTTGATTCGACTTTTATTTGATCACGTTAAGTCATTGACACGAACCATATAATAATGAAATCAAAATCGATCGCCCGAGCGTTTTGCTGCGTGCAAGTTCTATAATTTTTCATGCTAATCCTCCAAACTTGGTCAACCAATTACCTACCTACCTATCTTTGCTAAGGTAGAGTTAAATGTTTTTGACCTTGACGCACGAGAGATTCTTCTCTACCAGCCTCTTTCAGCTCCAACTACCTGACCTGCCAATAATATTCTTGTGGAGTTACCCTGCGGCAATGAAAAAGTTTGTCTGCAGGTAATTAATATGCGGAGTGACTGCCCTGTAAACCACAAAGGAACGACTTGAATACAAAATCTCGATTTACAACTATTAGGGCACGTATTTGACCGGAATTCGCCTGCGCGTTGCTCGGGTAAAATATAATTATAACAACTTTGTTCCCATAAGTATTTTCGTGCGGCTATGACTAAAGTTTTTGTGATCGTTTTTATTGTAATTTGCATATACTTCGTAAAAGTTACCCGTATATATTTAGCAAATTATCAATAAAATTGTTTAAATTTACTAAGTGTCGTGACGTAAATAGTTACCCACAATCAGCCCGAAGAGGAACGAATAGTAATTATTAAGGATCCTCAGATCCTTTATAGTTTTGTATTGTCGTCCGTCCGTCCGTCCGTCCGTCCGTCCGTCCGTCCGTGTGCGCTCTAACTCTTTTTAAAAGTGGCCGATTGTGTTGAAATTTGGTATACGGGGACGTTGGACATTAAGAACGGACGCTATTGATTTTCAGGAAGCTGGTTCAACAGGAACAAAAGTTATACGACTTCGAGTGAATCGGGAACAGGAAAAACTGCGAACTCAATATAATAAAAATTAACATATTTCATTCCCTAGGTCTTGTATCGAGTTCGGACTTTCGCTAGATTATTCCCTATGACTCTTAGATGTGTAACAATTCAATATAACTGTTCTCTGTGGTCTCGGTCAAAAGTTTTAGAGCAAAATGTACCCAAAATTATTCTTTACACATAAATTTAGAGTTGTAAAAGCTTTCAAACGCATTATCTTGATGCTGAAAGAGTTGATAACGTGCACGTTTGATAACCGCATGTGTGTGATTCAAAAATGTTAAATTATTTTTCTGAGGCCACATGGATTTTGATCAAAATATGTCAAAATCGTTATTTATGCACCAAGATCGTTGGGAAAACGACTACGCGCATTATCTCAATGCCCATGACATGAATTTGATGCATTTTTGGCGACCACGTGGATTTTGATCAAAACATGTCAAAATTGTTATTTATGCACCAAGATCGTTGGGAAAAGACTAGGCGTATTATCTCAATGCCCAAGACATGAATTTGATGAATTTTTGGCGACCACGTGGATTTTGATCAAAACATGTCAAAATCGTTATTTATGCACCAAGAGCGTTGGGAAAAAGACTAAGCGCATTATCTCAATGCCCAAGACATGAATTTGATGCATTTTTAGCGACCACGTGGATTTTGATCAAAACATGTCAAAATCGTTATTTATGCACCAAGATCATTGGGAAAAAGACTAGGCGCATTATCTCAATGCCCAAGACATGAATTTGATGCATTTTTGGCGACCACGTGGATTTTGATCAAAACATGTCAAAATCGTTATTTATGCACCAAGCTCATTGGGGAAAAGACTAGGCGCATTATCTCAATGCCCAAGACATGAATTTGATGAATTTTTGGCGAAAACGTGGATTTTGATCAAAACATGTCAAAATCGTTATTTATGCACCAAGAGCGTTGGGAAAAAGACTAAGCGCATTATCTCAATGTCCAAGACATGAATTTGATGAATTTTTGGCGAAAACGTGGATTTTGATCAAAACATGTCAAAATCGTTATTTATGCACCAAGATCGTTGGGAAAAAAACCAAGAGCATTATCTCAAAGCCCAAGACATGAATTTGATGCATTTTTGTTAACTATAAAATGTATTTTGTCAGATTAATAATAACAATAAATTGTCGTTAAAAGTGATTGTAATACTGAGGATCCTTCGATATTTCGTTGTATCGGTTTATTCGAAATAAAAAATGGTTAAACTACTGTGAATTTTATACTCGTATAATGTGTAGGTGGACGACTTAATGATTAACGTTACGTAGTGATATAAGCAAAAAAAAAAAAAGCTGGAACCGTAAAGTTGGTCCCAAGCAATATTAGACTTACAACCCGATCATTGCAGATCGTTAGTGCTTCTTTTGTGCCTGTTAGCAAGTTATTAAAAAGAATTTGGTTGTGGCAACTTCATTCGTGCCCGAAGCTCCGAACCACTCATTTGCACTATATACATATTTCTGCACATCGTTAGTCTCTTGTCCAAGCTGATAACTAGATCGATGTTGCCATGTGCAGTGCTGTTGTTATACCCTGATCTAGTTAACCATTGAAATATACGCAACGTGGTTTCCAAAGTATCTAGAATACCATTTCAGGAGTGCTGAGGTTGTTTATTGCCATGGGTATATTAGGTAATCACCAGTGTTGTGGAAAATTTACGTCGGCAAAGTGGATTTTCTCCATTTCATTGTTATGTTTTTTCTTTATTAAATGCCTAAACCACATAAGTACTATTTGTAAGAATGCCAATCAGAACTACTTTTAAACTGGTGCTCTTCATGGGTAACGTGAATCAACTCGTGTAGGTTCCGAGAAACAAGAAGCTTTTATGTTCGGTACCTATATACTAGATAAAATTATAAAATTTACGAAACAACAATGGAGAAAAATTAGGCGCAAGCACCCCCCTAATTAAAATTAGTCTTTCCCCTTATCCAGTTTTCTATAATTACGTATTATTAGTACGTTCTAGAAGTGTAACCAGTTTCTAGACTTAATTTTTTTAGAATAATTCAAGCTAAAAGTGAAAAACGAATTTCTGCAATTTTGTGAAAAACGTTTTTCTTTTCAAAATAACTACAAAACAACTGGAGATACGTAAAAAATGCTAGCTACAGTATCCAATTGTAGCATTTTTAATTCCAAACATTTTCCTCACCGGGAATTTTCTGTACGACAAAAATTAAGTGAGAGTTTTAAAGGGATTTTATGTAAATCGCAAATCGCGTAAATGGTTTTTTAATGCACTTTCTATCATAAAAAATAAAGGAGTTTTGATTAAAAAACGAATCACAATTTTTTTCAAAAAATTCACAAATCGAAGCATGAGATCTACATGACCGGTATGTATTTCGTATACTACACATTAGAAACTTTCATACACACTTACATACATTCCATACACCTATACACCATGTAATGTATATACAGGGTGATTCCAAAAGAAACCTGAAAACCTGAATTTTAATTAAAGAAACAAAATAGAATTATGGGTTATATCAAAATTAAGATTATTAAAGTAAGTTTTTTTCCACTAGAAAATAGGTTCAATATGATCCTACTCGAGAGATATATCGGTACGATTATACATGCACGGCTGCACGGAACTTTTCTATTTGCACAAATACACAATCACTCTTTCTCTATGAACTGTTTAATGTTTATAATACCGTTTGATACACCATCTATCAGGAGATTGAACACCATATATGGTTCGAAATGCACACTGAACAACTGTCGTCAATAATAGATTATTTACTTTTTGAGGGTAAATACTTTTTTCTTATTAAACCACAATAAGGGTTGAAATATTCTGAAATAATGTTCCAAAGCCTCTTACAATCATTACTCAACTCATCTGAACCAACTTTTAGACACAGTAAGCTTTAATATGTAGTTTTATGGGTTTTGGCAAAGAGGGGTAGTTTTCACACCACCCCCACCGGATCGACATAATATAGATTTTGAAGTGGAGGGTTAGTTGAACTCCCACATTTTCATGTAAATCCATGCATTTTGAAAAAATTGCTAGGTTTTATACTATTTTAAGTTTAGTTTCCTGGACTAGAGTACCTACAAGTATTTGTCAAAATATGTTTATGTTGAGTGATCTCGCATTCCATTGACGGACTGACTGGATTAAGATATGGAAAGCTAAGGCAAATAATTTTGTGTAAAAAATTTGGAAAAAATTTTGCGCATTGAATTGTAAAAAAATATATCTCATTTAATTTTTTTAAGAAAACCAGTATATAGTTAAATTTCAGTTCCACACCTCTAAACTGGGATGCGCATACGAAAGGACAATTACGATCTCAACGATGAACTGAATTTGATCCAAAAAACGTTTAGATATGCTCGAAGAGATGTTCTATACTTAAAAATACTTTTAGGCACCATGAGCCCATGGACAGTGCGTAGCGCAGCGGCAAGGTCGTCGTCTATAGGCACTATAATGGACCCATACATACACCTACAGGATTTCGACGACAAAAATGCGTGTAATTTTTTTTCAAGATTTATTTAAAAACTGTTGTTTTTTCTAATTTTTATCAACTCGCTTTTGATATATCATTTACATGTTGTAACACCCAAATATTAAGTTCGGGCATCGTTTTATAGGCACTCGAAAACCCCAGCGGGACCTATAACCCGAAACAAGTTGTAAATCAGCATATGCATGATTAAAGCGCATTTTTGGTCATGCAGGTCAGTATTTTATTAGCGAAGTTTAAAATTATCGATCTCACGAGTAATTTTGGCTGCGTTAAATAATTAATTTTATTTAATTTCAATTGACGGTACGTCTTCATTTTGTAAAACAAATCATAAGGTAGGTAAATAATAAGTTTTTATACTGGTAGCGCTATCTAACGGTAAAATTATAGCACCTCCGAAACCCATATCGAAATTATTTTCTTCAATTATCGATCTCACAAGTAATCTAACTCAAAATAGACTAGTGCCTGCACATCTACACTATAGCAGGAAGCTTTTAGTGAACATTTGAAGTCTCTAGCTATTGTAGTTGTGGAGATCTCACGCGGACAGCCGGCCTGCCAGCAATAACGAATATAATAGCGTATTTTTTTCAAAAATGCGCTAAAAATTAAATAAGCAACTTTACAACATACAGGACTTGTGGACTTGAAAGTAACCGCTAAAATCCAATATATTTTATGCATGCGGCTTACACCTTTTCGATAATCCGCTCACCGCTGACATCAATTAATGATTAGTTAACATCAGCGAATCTTAATATTACACAACTTCGCCAACTGCCAGTATTTTTAGACATCTATCTATTATTATCTATTCATTTTTAATTGTGAAGCACTTCCAGAATATGGTTAACGGAATTATCGATTACATTACAAAATTCCACAGCCATGCATAACTACACATAAATTGGTGTTCTTTCCGGTTCTCATAACGCTAATTAAACAGCAGAGCAAAGTATTTTTGTTCAGATTGCTTCAATTTATAGAAATCAATTGCACTGATTCTAAAGTCTCCAAATGTTTGGCCGTTTTTCGGGGATAGAAAGAAGTGTTTCGTAATACTTTTACTGATTATAATTCGAACGGCCGAGTTCTTTACGCTTTCTTGCTGAAATATGGGCGCGTGGGGTGAGTCAGCAGCACAGGGTCGTCGCTATGGCAACAGAGCCCTTCCTGCCTTCCGCGATGCGCATCCCCTCTGCAGACGCGACGTTCCTGCAACCCCTACCTCTTCCTTTGTGTGTTTATACAATATCCCTTTTCGTTTTGCCTATCCGGGGGCATCTAGACATTTTAAAATACACCTAACCGAATCTACCTGTCCGACGTTGGGGTATTAAAAGCCCTAAATAAATAACAGTAAACTTTGGAAGTTCTGTGAGAGGTAATTTGTCTCACATAAACAAGGTCGCACTTTCCCTAGCATTAAACACGTGGTTTATCTAGTAATTTAGGCTGACCTGGTCGAAATGTGACGTTTCCTCCTCATGTGAGTGTACCTACTACTTGAAAAAGTGCATCTGACCCAATGAGAACGAAGGTCACCAACTCCCATTATATTAATTTTCTTATCTTGTATCTGTGGTAATAAAAACTGGCCGGGATTGAAGCGTGTAGGTTAAAAATAAAACTGATGCGTCATCGATTATGGATTTCACGCACATTCATAAAAATTTTTTTAGTGTTGTTATGGGCGAACTGAAATAGTACATGGGTTACTCACCGCGTATGTGTAACCATTTTTAACTATTTTATCTCCGTGTTGATAAAAAGGTTATAAAATTAAACAGAATAAAGATAATTTATAAGCTCGTCTTGTTTCATGTTTAGTTTCGCAATTTCAATAAAATAAAAATTAAATTGTGTTAATCATACAATTGTAGCGCCGAACGAACAAAAGTGTATTTCCACAATGTGAAATATTTATTGAAGTGATTACAAGTTAATTGCTTTATAAATAATCGCGCTTGTGCAACAAAAACTACACGCAGTAATGTTTATTTGCATCTGTTCTTTCTTTTTTGTTCTCAAGGTCCTACCGGTGTAAACGCTAAAACCTTTTATTTACTTTTCCAGGATGATTTTAATTATGTATTTATTAAACATTCCTTAGTATGACCATTGAATAAAAACACTATAAGAAGCCTAACCCCGTGGAAATAAAGCGCGACAGAGTTTGAACTGAGAATATAATGGGAACACTGTCAATAGAGTCGATTCTTGAACTGAGAAGAATGAGAATTTGCTTTCCTCCTATTTACCGCAAAGAGAGTTCGGCGGTCACAACCAATGCGGGTGCAAGGGGATTTGTGAGATTTGTCGCGCTTTCTTCCATAAGCGTTAGGCTTCTTATAGTGTTTTTATTCAATGGTATGACCCAGTAGTTAATGCACCTCTTATAAATAAAAAAACAACCAAAAGAGGATGCAATAGAAATTCCTTTTATGTTCGATGTCGTCGTTGATGAAAAAAAAACAAGATAGATTAATCGTTTTTTTTTGTGATTGCCTTTTTATATTTTTTTCTTCGTCCTATAATACAGGAGGCAGCTGTTGTGACCTTCTTCAACTTTGTCGATAACTGTTATTGCGGCTGAAGATTTTATATACTGCAAAATTGTGGCTCATATTTCACGTGTGATGCACCTATAAATTTGATGGCGTTTATAATTTTGAAAGTCTCTCTCAATGTCTATCAACCATTAAATGTGGTTTTCTGTCAACAGAGTTTATCCATTACCACCTAAATAACATAGGTGGTAATGGTTTATCCCTACTTTATGATTGACTTCATATCGAAAATCCTTTTGATACATGCATTGATATTTCGTTACACCAGAAGCTGCGTTTCACTATGGCCCAAGTCGGTAAACTGCGACTTGCGACAAAGATTGCGCTAGCTAGACTATCTATAGCTGTAGTCTCTCCACTAATGAGTTAGTTGTTCTAAAGCCGGGCTCAGACGACTCGTGTACTTGGCGAATACACAATTATTTGCGTACTTGGGAAGTATACGAGCTTGGTGAGTTGCGATGGCAAGCAGGGTACTCACACGACGTGTACATTGTACAAGTACGCGAGGGCGAATATTTGGGGCGAACATTTGTATACTTTGTACAAATGAATGACTAGACAGTGACGTGACTGCCATTATGGATAGTGGTCGTCCAGAGAATTTAGTTGTTGCTTCCGCGGCTTTTGTTGTGTTGAGCTCAGCCATCCAAATGACCGGCTCATTTTCATAAAAAACAAGAAATTCCAACACAATCTCATTTGTCCACTCCATTTCAATAAAAAAAGAAAAAAACAAAAAAAAAACGTCTGTACGCTTTCGTCTTTAACTGAAAACTAAATTAATAATCGCACTAAAGGCAAATTATTTGTGCATTCCGTTTGAGCGCCTCTACAAGTATAGATAAGTATGTACTTTGCAAGTGTGCGAATAATCGTGATCCCTTTGACTCGGACCAATTTTACCGACAAGAAATGGAAAACTAACGAGTGACAATTAATTGTACAAGTAACCCACTCACACGACATGCCAAGTATACGAAAGTAACGATTATTCGCCAAGTACACGAGTCGTCTGAGCCCGGCTTAACGCGATCATAGATATAGATTATGTAGCTTTTCACTTTCCGCGAGTAGCAGCGTGGTCTGCAACGCCCCAGTATACAACATCTCTAAAACTAAGCGCCCATGGTAGTCACCCCTTAGTGAGGAGGGGGACATATTCCCTAAATAAAAATTTGAATTTTGGAGCAAATTTTCAACGTTTGATGCTCTTCTAACATAGCGCTATCCGACAATATTTTTGTTTTTGTAGTTCCATTACAGTTTCTGTAATAAATCTCTTGACCTTCAGAGAGCTCTATGTTGCGTCATGGTCAGACCATTGAATAAAAATAGTGTTTTTAGTCAATGGTCAGACCTAGTGCCCGATATCACTATTTTGACTTTAGAATAAAATTTGGAGGTAATAATTAGAACAACAAAGTTAGGGGGACTGATGATGGAGCTACAAAAAATTGGCTCTGTGACGTTCAGATGGTAATGGCAATATTCTTTCTCAAAAACCCGTCGCATAAGTGGCCAACTACATCTAACTCAAGAATGTAAAAGTAAAAAAGGCATGAGACGCTATTCTTTACAGCCAACGGTTAGTTCGTAGAGTATAAAAATCTTCGTAACTTACCATGAGGTCATTGAGCCCCATCTAGTTTCTTTGAAATGTTCGTTCTCTCTGTATAAAACTGGGAAGATGCCAAGGAAAGTATATAGTAACAGAATAGTGATATATTTATCTCGAACCTCGAACAAAAATGAAAAACTGTAGTGCTACTAAACCAAAAATGATTTATATTTATGTATGTACCTACCTGAGAAAATGAAATGGTTACAGACTGTCAAGGCGAGTCTGCTAGTTCTGTACCTTAAACACTATAACTCAAAAAATAAGTGACACCGATATCCCTGCTAAATGTAAACATATCAAGTATTCGAGAATTCTAGGACATTTGTGTCACTGAAAATTATTGTACAAAATGTTGGTACAGGAACCAAACAAAGCAAATGAACCCATGATCCAAGTATATTATGCTTTAAGAATACTGTTCTCAAAAGTCTCAAAATGTGCGTTTGCACCTTTCATGTGTAGCAACCATAACGCATAGACAAAATAATGGAATAGTCACTTAACGTAGACAGTATGCACTTCTTTCCACACTTCGCGTCTGCACTAGGCACTGGCAAATTGAAAATTTCGCGCGTAATACCTCTAATTATCGTTTTCTTTTGTTATGTAGTTCCTTGCGGCGTATAGGTCATCATTTTAAAAATGAATTGCATTTAGCACTGTTTTTTCATATGGTTACCATCGTCGATGTATTACCAAAATTAACTCGTATATACAGGCTGTTCATAAATAAACTAGTGAAAATGGAGCAAACATACTGTTGTGAGACCTAACCTACACTTCTGGGAATCCCACGATTTCCCTCTAGCTAGCTCAGTTGTAATTAAAATGAAAACAAATTTTTACACGCATCTCAAGGTCCAGCTGGATTCTGCCACCCTACAGCATTCCAACAATGACATAAATAGGTGGCTTAACCAAATCCTTAAATTCCAATATGAAACTTTTCCCCCAGATTTAATCAACTTGAAACAAAGTAAGAGACGCCGACAATTACCTCTCCTTGACTCTAATAAACAAAACCTGGATTGCAATGACTGGTTTAATTTCAAACAAAAAATTGCGTAAATTTCTGTTTTACAAATTGTTACAATTTTAAACAGATAAATGACACACAAAAAAAAAAACAAATTACTCAAACATTACAAAAAAAACAAGACAAAACAAAACACTAACTACTACTTACTTTTAAAATTAGTCCGAGTAACGTACTCCGATAAAAAGGAGGTATCCGTACACAAACACGCAAACCAAACACTCAAACACCGACGTCTTCTCTCTTCGGGTACCCACAAATTCAAAACTTCCGTGTTTCCGCAAAATAAAAAAAAAACAGGACGACGACAAACTTCTTAAACTTCTCAATAATTCTTCTTAAAACGGCAGACACAAAATTCTAATTAAACCTGGATCCAACTACGCAGGAAAACTTCCACAAAATTCAAAAAATAACGTAACCGAAGAAGCGCCGGTTGGCTTTGTCACGACCAAAAAGCCCCGCTCTCTTCCAAAATTTTCTATTTAAGCCAAAAGCCCTTCTCCTTTCTTCAACATCCTGTCCTCCAATCACGCGAAGCGTCGATTTTTCAACTTCTTGCTAAACGGCACGTACGCCCGGCAATTCTGCGAAGAACCTTATCTCTACTTCGCGCTATACCTCGTTAACGGCAAATAAAATTTTAAAAAGAAATTTACATCGAAAAAAATTCTAGGAATAAAATAAAAACAGAACACTTCTAAGAAATTGAACCAAAACTATAACATGAAATTTACGCAATCCTGTGTCTCAAATTATTAATAACCCCCCCCGGTTAATTAAATGAACTAAACAAAATTGTCACATCCAGACGCTCTATAATTTCTTTCAAGTTACAACTAAAACAAAATAACACAACAATACATTTATATTGACCTACTAACAACAATATTGTCTAAATCGGCTGACAGTCCACAGAGACAGAGTGCGCGCAACATATTTACCATCTCGTTAAAGGTGCACATACGTTTACGTCTTTGTACGATATTATACAACTATTATACAATAGCATTGCAAATTTAAGAGAAAAAATTGGGGATTTCTAGGCAAAAAGTTGTAATGGTAAAAAAAGGATTAGCCGCAACACGGTAAAGTAAAGGAAATGTACATTTTATACAGAGTGATCCAAGCGGTGATGCGTTACACTGTGTCGATTTCAACGCTCCCTAGTAACCGATTTAGGCAATATTGCGGAGAATGTTCCACACAAATGCGAATTACACCGAATGTGAAGATTGTGTGTCAAAGCTTTTTCCGATTTCTAATAAAAGTAGGTATATTTTTAGCGTTATTTTCCTCAAACTAAAAATCGCTATTGGCTGCACTATGTTGTCCGTCCGTCACACGTGCTCCTTCTACAGCACTGAACCGATTTGAGCGATATGGGGATCATTTGAAAGGGCTTAGTGCAAGGATTCCATGTATACCCATATTTTTTGTTTTGCGCATGCGCAGTGTCTAAAATTTGGATTGACGTTGATTAACAAGACAAAACGCAAACGGGTAAACGTCATGTTTAAACGCTACTGACTTGTAAAACTGACAGCAGACCTGTAAAACTGACAGCAGACCTGTAAAAATTTTACAAGTTAGTAATCTAGTAATTTCATTGGCCAGAATTAATGCGAAGTCTCTGTTACATGGATAACATGATATTTTAGACATTTCTTCAAGATTAATTTAAGAACTAATTATTTACGTTTACAAATGAGTAACAAATAAAATATTGTACATTATACGCCAGGTAATAGTTTTTACTCGCCCTAGGAGATGACCAGCTCGCCTAACGGCTCGCTAATCAACTTCTCCTATCGCCAGTAAAAACTCACTTACCTGGCTAATAATGTAAAATACTATTATTTATGAAGATATTTAAATGAAACTTTATACGTAAACACTACAAATATAAGTAAAATTTAGCGACATTTTCAAAATGTTGTTTTGCGCATGCGCAATGCCAACTTTCTTATTTATGAAAGCATTTAAATGAAATATAATATGGAATATAGATAGAGAGGGTTTTCTTATTGAAAATGAATGTCAAAATTAGTCAGATAGGACGTATAGCTCACAAAATTGTTTAAATAATAGTTGCTTATACAAGAATTGGAGCTGATTAAAGAAAAATGGTATAAAATCGAGAACAGACTTAAAAATCTCCGATAAATATGGTTTAGCAAAAAAATCGTAGATGATCCTTTACCGCGCACTTTTGCAAATTTATTTTTAAAAAGGTGGTTTTTAATCTCACTTTGACCGGCTGGCTGGCATCAAACGCGGGCACGTAGAAGACCGCTTGTAGATAGACGAGGGGTGTACATGTACCTACCGTACCGGTGCCATGTAATTATCAACCTTAGGGACGGGACTACATGATGTGGGGTCGGCGACATCTGGGGGCCATCCTCGAGCATGTTATACTAATGTGGAGGTTTTTCTTCTGCAGTTTTCGATTGTGTTCAAATTGGTGTCGTTGGAAAGATCTTGTAAACGTACACAACTCCTGCGTCACGGAATTTTGTTTTTTGTCCTAGGGGCGAAAGTAAGCATCTTTAACAAGGCGTGCGTCTTCGAGGGGTATTCGTAGAGTGGTAAAGATAACAGTATAATTTTTTTGTATATCTATATAAGGAATTTGTTATTACCTCGAGGTAAAAATATTCTTCATAAATTACACTCTGTTAGTAACGGGCGATCAAAAATGAGTTGCTGTCGAATCGCCTTTGGAAGTTCAAATTTAAGGACGATTTCCTATGTAAACAAAAATTCCAAATGTGACTCGATAGCAACTAATTTTTGATCGCATAATTAGTATTATCAGACACATTTTGCACCACAATTAAGTTTATTTGAATGGCATCCTACCGTTATTTCAAATCTGTAGGGTTTTGTAGACGATATTGAAAGGGGTGGCGTTTATAACATAGTATTCTAAAACTGTGGTTGCTTCAACTGTATTGTTCGTTTAATCAAAATCGTATTGTGTGGTCGTTTTTCTTTATTTTCCCGATTTTGTAGAAAAACTGTTAAGACGTTTTTCATGTTAAAAATTCCTTCTTTTTGCGAACTTTTTATTGTAATTCAGGTGCTTTACGCTTGCAAGTAGTTAAATTAACCATGTACGTAGTGCAAGTGTACTGCGGGAATGGAAAAACACTTTATTTGTTCCGATAGGTATTTTGTTCAGTTTCATTGTACGTAAAGCGTTTAACGGCATCGTCTGTTTTACGTTACGTTTACATGAACACACTCATTATCAAATAGAAGTGGTGCGTTTGACAAGATCCTTGAAACATCTACTTTTATTTTTAAATAATATGCAATCGGTAATTATGCATATAGGTAGCATTGGCAATCGTTCAACAAAATTTAAACAGTAGTGTTCATTTCACATATGCTATACACATGTGCATTGAAGACATGTTTAAAATAGCTCAAAAAAGTTAACATTATAAATGCGATAAATACTCGCAGGTTTAAGTACACACTGTGCCTTGTACGGAGACAAAATGAAGGTCAATGAAAATTACTTCCGAAAAATATCAAATAAAATTTCTGTACTGCCCACCATGAATACCTCATTGTTTTTTTCGTTAAGCTGTTTATCGAGGTATCTGACACTTCCGACACACGTTTGTCGTTTCCTTCCTCCCAAGTTTAATGATAAACCCACAAGCGTATCCGTTCCGCATACTCAACTGACGCACTTTGCTATTCAGAAAACGAACCTTTTTTTATTTCATTTTAATAAATAAACTATTACGAATCTTGTAACTCTGGAATGTTGTGTTGGCTGGGGGATATCTGTCAGTTATATTTATATTGGCGTGTTTCGACCCACTCATTGCATAGAAGGGCATCGGAACGAGTCTCAGCGTGTGGGCCGGCAATAAGTAGTAGAGTAGAATCGGGGCTTTTTGGCACCACGCCAGGCTTCTCCATTTTGAAAATGGAATTGTTTTGTTGTACATTGTAACGTGTCTTTGTTGTTTTATTCGGGTCATTCTACGAGCGTAGTATACCTATTATCATTTTATTTCACTTACCTACTCGCTTTACAACCTTACCCCGCCAAAATAAAGAAATTGACGTTCAATTTACTTTTACACGAAATAAAATAGGCGTTTTTTTCGGGAATCGTTTTAGTAGTAGTTGTCTTATTTTCGTAGTAAAAAAAAGAACGTGGCTGATGTCATATATTTACTATAAGTATGTACTTTTTTTACAATTCATTCGTTTACCTTACTCTTTTTTAAGTAGATCACAATTCACAAAATCACAACCTTTACATACGTATTCGTAATGCTCTGCGATAAGTATGTTAAAGGATACTTTAGAAAGGGTTACCAATTTTAGAGTTATTAGAAATCAATAAAAATACGACACTGTAACTACAACAACCACGTGAATTACCTGGAGACCGATTTTGTCGCGTTGCTTCTCATCAGTGCGTCGTGCGTGAGATAATTATCGTACAATGAATCGTAATAGTTGCAGTTACACCGGTCACTAATTTTGTGCTTTATCCTTTATTAGATGGGAAAAAGTAGTTTCGAATGTATGAATGATTACATTTTTATTATTTTATTATATGTTCTTCTTAGTAATGCACGTTATTGAATACACCATAAAATCGAGCATCTCACGGCATTTTTATCCCCAAAAGTGCCCTTTTGATTACCCAATTACTTAAGTTTTGAAATTTACAAGTGAGATGTAACTTCAAAAGTATGTACATGCAACTACGAAAAACTGCAGCTAGAGTGAAGTTAAGTTATTATATGGATTCAAATAAAAATCTCGACTAGTGCCCTTTTACAAAACTTTGTATATCGCTCACAATATTCAGGCGGATATTCAACAAAAAAGCGAGCAAGAGTGAACATTTGCTGTTGTTTGTGTATATTTGCTCGCGTTTGCTCGACATTTTGACCGTCCATACCAGAGTGAATATATTTAGATTCATAGTTGATCCATCTTATTGTGCGAGCATATTCAATGTAGCCGACCATGAAAAATTAGTGTTAACGAGTGCTGCTTTTGTTGTGTTAAATTTATTAAAAAAAGAAAAAGAAGAAAAAAACAATTTTGGCAAGCAACTCTATTTAAAAACGGAGACGTTTATAGTGGCAGTCCGTTATTGTGGGGTTTAAAAGTATAAAATGACTATGGGATGTTCCAAAATGTTTGCAGAATGGTTCCTGAGCATTTTAAAAATTTGCTGGAATGTGTATAGCGAAAAAACTACAAATCTCACTTTAAATTATTAGCATAGAAATTATTGAAACTTATACCCCGCACGAAATAGACGTTCAAAACAGAAGCAGATTGAACCTCCGTCCACGCACCAAACAAGCATGATCACGTCTTTTCTTTGATGTACCTACCGCCTTTCTCTCGATCTTAATTGAACGCGAACAATCAAACGTTTGCTGGCTCTCAAGCCGTACTCACTACTCGTAGATGATTATTGAAGCTGAATGCTCGCTCGCTAGTGTTCGCTCTTGCTCGCTTTTTTGGTGAATACCCGCTTTTAGCATAGACGGTTGTTTAAAAAAGAACGCTACCAACACCGCTTAAAATTGTCTTAAAAGATGATACCAAACAGAGGCGGACTGTGATTTGTAGGAGCTTTGGGGTAACACTACTTGCGGCATTAGCCGTAATTAAACGAAATTATTCTGTTTTTCATTTTGTTGAAAAAATGTGTTCTATAATATTTAGAACTACATTAAGTATCATATTTAATTCAAATTTAATATAGGTTGAATAAAAACTAGAACATTCCATTTGAAATGAAGTTATGAGTTAACTTCAGCGAATTGAGGAAATTTGTTTAGAATGAAAAGTTTTCAAATATAAAGTCATTACCTCGTATTCCGATTTTTATTTTCTGGGAAATTTTTGATTACCTCGAGTTCGGTTCAATACGATGCTATAAATATGATGTTAATGGATACTTAGAAAAATACAAATTCATATAAATTTTACAAATACAGTTCAATTAACAAAAATTAACATGTGGTTGTGGCTAAGTTGAGGGCGTATTAAATCAGAATAATAAAAATATGTGTTATATTAAAACAGGTAGGTACAATCAATAATTTTGCAGAAAAAAATACAAATCTGAATAGGCGATCATGGCTTTGCGTTTAAGCACAACTTGTTATTCTGAACCAGCTTCCTCAATAACATTTTGCTATAGTCTTAGAAACAATGGTACTTTATTCTTCAGAAAAGTTAAATTTTTTTCCACATTTGAAAGTGCAAAAAAAATAAAGCAGGTTTCATTTGAAAAAATTAACCTTTTAAGGTTTGAAGTTATTACACTTGACCATTGATTTTAAAACACCCTGTAGAATTACGATCAAAATTTAAATCATTCGCATGTAGCATCACGTCAGTATTGTGGACGTTGGAAGATTTTTTGAAATTCAAGTCGACGGAGTCTTAGGTACAGTGTGCTAAAGAAAAGCAGTGAAACGTCAAAAATTTTGAAAAATCTGGAATGACTTGAGAACCGTTGATGCTGGGTATATGGAAATGTGGTATCAAACAACGTAGATTTTCACGTAGATTTCGAAAATGAAATAAAATATAGGGCGTTCTATTTAAAATATGAAAGTTGCTATCCACATCAGGTAAAACTGGAAGTGGATCATGATAATATTTTCCTTCGATAGATCATAAAAAACTATGTTGGTGTGCACATTTTCAGATTTAAATTATTACTGAGCATCTGAATACTTTTAGGTAACTGTTTGCGTTAAACACTCTGTATATTTATCTGTGTGAAAAGTGTGTAAAATCAATTGGTAAAATGTCAGTATTTTTTTCTTTGCCTGGAACATGCGTTTCCATATGAGAACCAACCAGAATGTAATTCCCGTGGGGTATTTATTTACGTTGACGAACCGTCATAATCATACACCAAGCCAATACGTACCTACATGTGATTCAATGTTTCAATATTCTGCAATAAAATGGTGAATCACATTGGGTTGATGTGCGCAATTGTTTCGTTGCTCCAAAAAGCTCATTTTTTGTTCCATAGATAAAGACCTTAATAATAATATAACAATTTAGTCGTCGTGGAAGTTCAACACCCATTGAATTTTGTATTGTCCAGTTATATGGTTGTCGAGTTCTTTTGCTAGTCACAAACTGTTTTTGTTTTAGAAGCGAAGCGATGAATGAATTTTGGTTTTTAAATTAATTAGACAATTATAGCGCCTTTCTTTCTACTCTTGTAATGATGGGTAAATGGACAATTTTAATTAAGAAAGCATCTGTGTGATATAATGAACTTCGTGGTTAAAGAAAGTAGTGTTTTAGATTATAGAACTTTATAAAACTTTCTACTACGAGAAATGGCTCCTAATCTAGTTCGGAAGTTTGAACAAACTTCTACTCGAAATGTAGTTTACTTGGGAAATTGACAAGACGATAGAAGTTCTAGAATGTTTTGACTAACAGTTTGTGAACTCGCTTAGAAAAAGTACAAAGTTTTGTGCGTAAACAGCGACGGCCTAATTTTCGTTAATGATGGTTCATTCAAAGTTTGGTCGTTACCGAAATTAAAAGGCCATTACCTTTTTCCTGTTGTGGTTATTAACCCTGCACGCAATTGGGCTGCTTCAGTTTCTTTTCATTTCGTATTGACGGTTTATAAACCCATCAGTGCAAAATGTCGTTTGAAGGTCATTTGGGAAGTCTCGGATTTCTGTTATGTGAAAGGCACGAGATCTAAAAACTGCATTCTACCAGAATATAGTTTGGAAATCACCTGTCTCTTTTAGGTGGTTGCCCGCCCGAACAGTCGAGTTCCGAACTCGCATCCGTCACCACATGCTTCCCTTACTTTACTCCCAAACCGGATTGTTACATCACCTGCCGCCCCACAAGCTGCACGACCTTTTGCGTACTTCAAATGCTTTTCAGGCGACAGCTGCTTCCGTGCACCCTCAATATACAGAACGACATACCAAATCGACTAGACAAACTCGAATGCTCGTACATTCTTTACCATTCTCAAATTGCACAACTGTACATTCTCCAAGGCGTAACGTGTCACGATTATAATACGATACTCTCCTGCAACTTCTTTGTTTCCGTCTCCTTCATTTAAGCAATTAGGTACTTTGCATTTCTAATAACCCCTTACATTTACTTTACACACGATTATTGATGAATGCGACGATCGTTTTAAGGAATCCAAATGATTGTAAAAGCGGTTAGAAATTTAAGCCTCGAATGGAAGGTTATTGGAATTAAGTTTGTTATTCAGAGAAGGATGTTGCCGTCTGAATCTATACGATAAACACGTACCTACCTACCTGTCTGATAGGAACCTGTCAGATTATATTACCTCACGATTACAAAATTAATTTAAATTGTTTTTACAAGCTCGAATTAAAAACCGGTTCTTCTACCTAGGCTAAGGTTAAACGTACAATGCGAATGTTTTGTGAAATCCTTGATGTTTGACCCATTAAATTAAGCACCTATAAAAGATATCTAATTTGGTTATTTTTTGTTACAGGTAAGATCCAGTACATGCGATATTAATCGAGAGTAAGTAATCCTTGGCAATAAGCTTATCAACTCCACGAGAATTATAATTCCAGATTTTGTAGTTACAAAATACCTACCCATTGTGTAATGTCATATTCAGCAAAAATTTACATTTTAACTCCCTTCAAATAAAGATTAAATTTGATGTTTCTCCGCACGCTTGCACGCCGAAATTCTACATAACGGGCAGATTGCTGAGAAAGTTTGAGAAGTTGCGTGACCGACTGAAGAAAAAATTCAATACTTTATGCATAATTTTAAAATTGAAATGGTTTAACTTGGTCGGAATTTTCAAATATCAGTGTACTCAAACAACCCGAACAAAAAAGCTGAAAGTAATTCACACTTAGAAATTAAATTATGTGTCGAGTCTCAATTAATTATTATAAATTGAACAATTGAATTGAACAAGCAACTAGCGAGAGTATTGTCCATTGCTGAATATGTATAAGCTATTCTGTTGAAAGTACTTAAGGTGTGACAGGAAGCAGAAGAAACAATCTTTTCCAAAGCGTCTACCTGCAAATGACGTTACAAACATTTAGAATTGGGATAAAATCACTGCTATAGAAATTAAATGTTCCCGTCTATACAATGAAGCAAAACATCTTACGTAACTTATTCGAGAAATGAAAGGAGAAAGGTCATAAAGCACAATGGAAGTACAACATTTTTCATGCCCAAACTTCATTCTTTTATAATTGATCTGATCACATACAAAAAAAGTAACAACGTTGACTCAATTATAAATCATTCAAGGACACTACAAAAACGTTAAAATAACTTCAATTAAAATCTGGGAATTAATGATCATCACAATGTTCCATAATAATAAACCATGTAATGAATTATAGCCAGCTTGATTCTTGCTTAAAACTATAAGGATTGTTGAAAATGGAATTAAAAAAATCGGACAGTCAGAGTTTTTGTTTCTTAAGTGGGTATTACACTGAGCGTTTTACCCATGGGCAAGACGCTGACTTTAAACCCACCGGCAAAACGCTGTTTTTAAATCATGATTACATTTACCGTTTTGCATCTAGACTTAACGTGGTGCTCGATGGTGGGAAAGACATTTCGACACACAGTTGCAATGCATAGCGAGTTAAGTATATACAGTCCATCCATCATATACTTACCGTTACCACTATATGAAATTTACATGCACACGTGCAATAAATAAAAGAAAACTAGCGCTACGAATAACTCAAACACGCAGTCAGCTGATTGTAGGTACATGCGCAAAACAGAAAAAGGCGCCGTTTTGCCCACAAAACCTATCACACTTGCCGTCATATCGCAGCGGCAGCGTAAATATCCAACAAGTCGGATATTGCTTGGGTTTGACGATGTCGTCGGCTACGGCTACATTAGCGACGTTTCAGAGCAGATCAGAGCAGATCCGACCAGATCAGACCAGATAAGTGGCTACAGTTGTCCCTTCAGACAGCGACAGACAGTTTTCACCAGACACATACGTGTACGTTCCGACGGTCTGTATGAATCAAACGTGTTTGATATTTTCTCAGACTACGACCGTAAATTGACTTGTGAGACAATGGATAAATCACTTTTAATCGACCTCATCAGAGGAAATCCACCTCTTTGGGATCAACGGGATAAAAGATAGAGATATGAAAAGTCTTTTATCAAAAGACACTGGAGAAAAAATGGGCGTTTCAGGTACAGGCCCGTAGCCAGAATAAAGTAGCAGGGGTGGCGGGGATTTTTCTAGGTGGGACTAAGAAGTTTTTGATAAAGACATCCCCTGTAATTTTTGTAAAAGAACCGTAATTTCCAGTGGGGGCAAGACCCCTTGGAGCCTGTTCAGGTATGTTAAAGGGTAAATTATTTATTTAGTTACATTTCATTATTAAGCGCCAGAGCAAAGCGATGCAAGCTTTATAGGGGAGTTCTCTGTCTCTGGCCCTGCCAAACGCTTGAACCTATTCGGTTTCAATGGCCTTAGTTAGCAAACGCCATTTAGCACATAAAATACCAAAAATTCATTGTGAACTTCTTCGACCTTACCAAATAATAATAACCACGTGTTTACTCGTTGGGTGGGTATCTACATATCCGCTACAAATGGAGCCACTACATCGGACGTGTCTGATCTGATCTGACCTTGTCTGGTCTGGTCTGGTCTGATCGGGTCTGATCTGATCTGAACCGGTGACAATGGAGCCTTAGACGCTACGGCTACATTAGCGACGTTTCAGAGCAGATCAGACCAGATCCGACCAGATCAGACCAGATAAGTGGCTACAGTTGTCCCTTCAGACAGCGACAGACACGTTTTCACCAGACACATACGTGTACGTTCCGACGGTCTGTATGAATCAAACGTGTTTGATATTTTCTCAGACTACGACCGTAAATTGACTTGTGAGACAATGGATAAATCACTTTTAATCGACCTCATCAGAGGAAATCCACCTCTTTGGGATCAACGGGATAAAAGATAGAGATATGGAAAGTCTTTTATCAAAAGACACTGGAGAAAAAAATGGGCGTTTCAGGTACAGGCCCGTAGCCAGAATAAAGTAGCAGGGGTGGCGGGTATTTTTCTAGGTGGGACTAAGAAGTTTTTGATAAAGACATCCCCTGTAATTTTTGTAAAAGAACCGTAATTTCCAGTGGGGGCAAGACCCCTTGGAGCCTGTTCAGGTATGTTAAAGGGTAAATTATTTATTTAGTTACATTTCATTATTAAGCGCCAGAGCAAAGCGATGCAAGCTTTATAGGGGAGTTCTCTGTCTCTGGCCCTGCCAAACGCTTGAACCTATTCGGTTTCAATGGCCTTAGTTAGCAAACGCCATTTAGCACATAAAATACCAAAAATTCATTGTGAACTTCTTCGACCTTACCAAATAATAATAACCACGTGTTTACTCGTTGGGTGGGTATCTACATATCCGCTACAAATGGAGCCACTACATCGGACGTGTCTGATCTGATCTGACCTTGTCTGGTCTGGTCTGGTCTGATCGGGTCTGATCTGATCTGAACCGGTGACAATGGAGCCTTAGACTACCCACTTAGTTTTGCTCGATTACACTTAAAATTTTGCCGGTGGGTTTGAAGTCAGCGTCTTGCCCATGGGTAAAACGCTCAGTGTAATACCCACTTTAGAGTGGATTTTTAACATTTTTAGAGCGTTTTTGAAAAAAAAATACGCTAGTACATTCGTTATGGTTGGCTGGCTGGCTGTCCGGTTGAGATCTCGATAATTACAATAGCAGAGACTTCAAATGTTCACTAAAAGCTTTCTGCTATAGTGTAGGATAGATGTGCAGGCTCTAATCTATGTTGAGTTAGATTACTCGTGGGATCGATAATTTTTAAACTTTGCTAATAAATACTGATCTGTATTACCAAAAAAAGCGCGTTCATTATGCATATGCTGATTTAAAACTTGTTCCACATTTGTTCCCGTGCAAACTAACGCTCAGATAGAGGTGATGTGGTGTAAAGCAATTTTTAAATGGAAGAATTTAACGATTTTATTTGCATTTGTCAAAATATTACTTTAAAAAAATATAGAGTTTATTAAATTATATACTTAACGTTTTTAATAAAGCATACGGATCATTTAACTTCGAATTAATTATAAGAATAATTAATCTTTTTCGCTTGAAAGCGATTGTTTTTACAATCTTCAATAGGATAAATCTTGCTGAAGATACCTTGTTCGTAACTTGGAATTGAGATTTTTAATTTGCTTTCAGTGTCGTAAATGAAATAGTATTTTTGTCTAACCTTGCTGGGATTTGTACAGCTCGTCTATGAATAGGGTAATTGAGAGGATCAAAACAAACTTTCTCCTCGAAGAAACTTACTGTTCAAATGTAGTCTTTGAGAGCTGGCCTCAATAAACCCAAAAGTTTGCAATGCTTTTTTACCTTTTACATTTTTAAAAGCTTAAGTATTTTGAATTCATTATTTTCAGTTTAAAATTACTCTTGGTAAAAATCGTCGAAAGCAGAATTTTGATCACATCTTTACAAAAAACCTCTAAAACCCGTACTATAATCGAGCCCGTATTAACATGAAAAGATTACAGTAGAAAAATCTCCAAATAATTTTTATTGACGTCGACCGTCGCCCGATTCTTTGGTAGTTTATTCCGATCAAATGTTCAGTGTGCATATTACTGTGTGTACCACTAGAAAATTCCAATTATTGTTAGTTTTATGCTTTATTTTGTTTTTGTTTTGAACGGTTCTTTGATATGACTGTTAAAAGTAATATATTTCATCACAGACATCAACCTAAAAATACAACATATGCTTTAGCAAAAAGCAGTCGCGCCTGTGCAACTCAAATGTAGACGAAAGTCAGTTTATTTTAGTATATGGCATCTATACTAGTTCATTGTGTATTATAGTGTAACGTAAATTTAATTACGTCGTTTATTTACTTACAAATAATTAACAATAAATTTATAACAGTCTTCAAATGGGTTAATTTATAACAGTCGTTATTATTTATCACTCATATCTTCAAGATGTTGGAACTGAACTCGAAACATAATTCGTTTGCTTATGTAGCAAACCTTCGGGCTTTATCGCCGATGACTTCTTTTTTCGTGGCGCCTCGATGTCTATCGGGATTTCTAGAATCGCTACAATAGTGACGTATTTATCGTATGGTGTTATTTGGTCTCGTACATGTTAAATACATATTGCAGTTAAAAATATAGGTTACGACAAGTCTAGAACATATGCTGAGTCAAATTACTTTGTTCACGTTATTGAGTGTTTCGCTGTTCACGTTATTGGGATGTTCACACAAGCGCATGTTCGTATTATCGAGCTTACGCTGTATTGTTTATCCAGAAATAATTTAAATTAAAATTGTAACTTTGAAGTTGTGGCCTGCAACATTTTTTTTTATAAATTCCAGTTTTTTTTCTAATTAAACGTAGTTAGTCAAATGTGCGTTTGTTAATTCGAAAATATTTATTGGACGTCAGGCTTAAAAACTGAACCGCCGCCTTCGATAAGGTAGTTCTAATCTAGAAGTCTAGCAAAGTAAATTGTTGACGTGGACACTGGACACACATAAGGTACTTCATTATGGGTCATGGTGTTACACCATGTTATGGGTGTATTTTGGTGTCTAGTGTATCATTGAATAAAAACAGTATTACATACGATATCAACTTCCATAAAATGTGGTTATCAACTTATCATTGCAACATGACCTATAATGCAATTCGTTAGTTGTCATGTAAAATGATTCGCAATATTGTTACATAAACGCACTGTGATTTCTGTTAAACTAACGGAAAGTAGTAAATTGCCTCTTTTACTCGACGAGACCCTTCAGTTTAGATATGAATTCTCGGTGGCATTACTTACTGCTTTTTTAATAGCGGTGATTATTTAGGTTTTATCAATTATTTGTAACATGTGGCAGTTTCACATACATTCAGTTACTCAATTAATTATACGTAGGCATTTAGGCAAACAAAATAGGAAAATGTGCGCAAAAGCATTCAGGTTTATTCTCGTGCCACTTGTTAAGCGTTTTGTTTGTTAACTGAGCAAATTTGCTACGTCTAACAAAAATTGGTATTCTGGTAACCGTTTTGTTTGGTTAGCGTAACAAGATGCCTAGCAAAATTGCTACGATTCTTACGCCATTTCTGAATTGGCGTTGGCACTTTGTTAACGTGAAATAACTCACACTACGGCTACAGATCACGATATTTTACAGACATTTGTCACATTTCAACCAGTGAAATGTCTCGATTTCAAATTGTTGCGCCAATGGGAACGAATTATAGTGACTATTCAATTCATCTAACATTTGTCACATTTCAACCAGTGAAATGTCTCGATTTCAAATTGCTGCGCCAATGGGAACGAATTATAGTGATAATTGCACGTATGGTATTTCAGCGATAATTTCACGTGTGGTATTTCAGCGACAATTCAATGCGATTATTCAATGACATTTGTCAAACTTCCACCACTGAAATGTCGCGAAATTTTGTCGTATTAACCGGAACATTCTTCTTAGTTTGTTAATCAATTTCGACAACCGACTTATCACCACATCTTTTAATTTAATCACTCATAACGATTTAGCTTGGAGCACAAAAGTTCGAATAGAATCAATAGCAAAATGAAAAGCAACTTCCATAATTTATTTTGACGTTTATTGTTGTCATGGAAATTTTTAATTCATTGAATAGTCCTCCGAATACCATTCGGAGTCGAAGTATTTGTAGATTATTTTTGAGCTGCTGCTCCACTCATGCTAGTTACGCTTTTTAATACCACGAGCGCACTACGCTAATCAGCGTAACTAGCATTCGTGACAGCACCTCAAAAATATTCGACAATACTTCGACTACTTATGGTATTATATATGATAATTGCACGTGTGGTATTTCAGCGACAATTCAACTCATGTATAAAAAATCGCATAAGCCGCAGTGAAATTGTCACTTTGACAGCGGCAAACGTTACCTGCAACTTTTCCAGCGACAAATGCACTAGTGGTTTTTTCACTTATTCATTTTCGAACCAATTATCGCATTATCCTTTCCCATATGACTAGTTTGACGTCTGTCAGTAATTGATTAGTTATGTGAATTTCTTGTTCGTTAAATTGTCCTGCCGAATTACACTCGAGGTTTGTATTTAAACCGAGTAAATTTGGGTTGTTGCAACTCAAATCTGTTTCCTTTTAGCAATTGAACTCGAAAAACTGTCAACCTAAAAATGCTCCACCTGCGGTGTCGCATTTTTATTAGTTGACAGTTTTTCTCGTCTAATTCCTAGGCAACAGATTTTCATTACCTAAACAACCCAAATTTACTCGGTAAAATACAAACCTCTTGTGCAATTATAAGTGACAATTCAATGTGATTATTTTCAATGACATTTGTCAAACTTCCACCAGTGAAATGACGCGAAATTTTGTCGTATTAACCGGAACATTCTTCTTAGTTTGTTAATCAATTTCGACAACCGACTTATCCCCACATCTTTTAATTTAATCACTCATAACGAATTAGCTTGGAGCACAAAAGTTCGAATAGAATCAATAGCAAAATGAAAAGCAACTTCCATAATTTATTTTGACGTTTATTGTTGTCATGGAAATTCATTCGCGTGGGTAATTATGCTTAATTTTTCTTTTGATTCATTGAATAGTCCTCCGAATACCATTCGTAGTCGAAGTATTTGTAGATTATTTTTGAGCTGCTGCTCCACTCATGCTAGTTACGCTTTTTAATTCCACTCGCGCAAGCGCTCGTGGTATTAATCAGCGTAACTAGCATTCGTGACAGCACCTCAAAAATATTCGACAATACTTCGACTACTTATGGTATTATATATGATTATTTCCTGCATGTAATAAAAGAATTAGAATTGATATGGTTACATGTCCATACTTCAACAATTAATTCGCAAACGTCAAAATTTTACCGCGGTTAAAAATGTGTTAAAATTGTATCGCTTCTGATTTTCCCTATTAAGGTACTTAGACGAACCACAAACTTGCGGTTGCTTAGATACGAAGAGTCGAAACTGTCTGCCTAATGTGCTAATTTCGAATGCACTTCTCTTCCGCGATGTCCAGTTTTGGTGCAAATTGTTTCGCGAATACTAAAACCGCTGTGAATAGGTATTTATTCTGGAAATAACCATGCGGAATATCCCGTGTGCTTAAAAATGGCTGATTAAATTTTGTGATTTTTCGTCAAATTGTTTTGCTACGAAGAAATACTTCAAGTCAATTTTTCACCCAAAATTTTAGGATATTACTGCTGATTCAAATGCTCATGAGTCACGAGTCATGGATAGGGACGAAGGTATAAGCACCAATCTCTATCTACCATCGAGATTATTGAGGTCCAAGGCGAGTGCTTCCTACAAATCATTTTTGGAAGGAACATCTTTCTTAATATTTGCCTCAAACAGCCGCTTTTTCTGCAGAAAAGCAGATATTCTTGATATTGCAAGCAAGTTGTTTTATCTTGAATTAAAAAATGAAAGTCCGAAAAGAACAAGTTAATAAAATAAAATAAACTCATAAAACATATCAAACGAGATAAGAGTAGGTAAGCGTGAAGAATAATAGTAACGATAACTAAAAAATATAAAAATTTACAAATAATTTTAGGCGAATTCAACTATTTCGGCTCCAAATTGCAGCTATGTACTATGTCGTGGAGAACAGCAGTTAGTTAATTTATTCAGGGCTGCTGCAATTTCTTGGAGTTCTTTCAAAAAGAAAATGTTTTTCGAACTATTTGTGCGTATTTTCGGAATATACGGACAAGAAACGGCTACATTCATGTGGTATGGCGTAGCAAAACCGTAGCCACGCGCTTATTTGTTAACTCGCTTCTAGCAAAGTGCCACCAGAATTGCAAACGAACAAAACGACTTAACAATTTGTTAAACGCGACTTAACAAATTCGTTAAACGTAGCAAATTTGCTAAAATAACAATGCCACGAGAATAAGACTGATTATGTGCTTGAAATATTAACGTAATTTTTTCTAACGCTAGGCATTTCCATTTGAATAGAACGTCTGCCATGTGCTGAATCTTTCATGTACAAAGCAAAATTACCTTTTCGTCTAGCCAGTCTTTATATTTCATTTTTAAATGTTTATTTATGTAACGGTTTCGCATGCAGAGTGAAGGACTGAAAATGTATTGATTTGTGCTTTTATGGATTTGCGTATTTTTATGATGGAATGGCATAACGAGAGGATAATAATAAACTGACTAAATTAGCCTAATTTGATCCTTCCTAAGAGAGCAGACAGTGTTTACATCGAAATAAATTACAAAACAAAAAGGTCGTTCTTTGTATGGGGAAGATGTAATCTAAATAGGACGTGGAGTAGCAGAAATAGAAGTCGGCGAGGTCTGATTTTCGTTTGCCAAATACAGAAAATTACAAACTGGCTTGTTAAAAATTTTTTTTCTTTGGTAAGCTTGAGTCCGTGCAGGGAAACCGAATGTGGTGGAATTAGATCGCATCAAATCAAAGGGCGTAAGGAGGTCGCCTGATTTTCGCCGCACAAACATCCAGGCGACGCGCGTCCCGCTTGAGCCGTCTCCATGGCGACGCTTGCTGTGTCATATATTGCAAACCCACACATCCGCTACTATGCGATTCCACCCTACAGCTGAGACCGATGCCGGCGCCGCCTTCAAACCCCACGACGGTTGCTTGGCAACTCCGTTGCTACCGTTGCTCTCATTTCTTCCCTTCTCAATGACAGTGTTTACGTTAGTTAAACATTAATTAATTTTTTTGTAATTCGATATCATTCGATTTGCAAGTTACCTACGAATAAAAATTGTTTGAAAAATAGCAGATTATCTCATAAATCACTCTATAATCAATTACGCCTACTTGATTTGAAAGGTTTCTGCACTTTTTGCAATCTATAGTACATTCTAAGCTTTTTTTGTTTAATTTGTTTATAATTTGGAAGCAGTTGGCCGCGTTCCAGCGGTTTGTCAGCATGACAGCAACAAAAATGGATTCTTAAAGTAGAACTACTCATCTAAAAATTACGTATACACAAAGCAATAGTGTAGAAAAGTTCTCGTTATGTCAGTAACCTGAATGACCTGATCGTCCTTCCTTACAACATCCTACACTACTGGGCGTATCTCTTGCATCGTTAATGCTTAAAATCTGTTTGCACGTTGTGAAAGAAAATGAATTTCCTCTTGAAACAACCGTTCTGTCCCAGAGGCCTCTGCAGTTGTTTTCAATTTAAGTTGAGCACATTCACCATCTAAATCACTCAAGGTCGCGGTATATTGTCTATAACTTCATTTTAATACATGACGAGGAGTTGAGGATAAATTACCGGTTGTCTTTTTTTCCTGTAATGATCGCTGTAATTACCGAAATTTTATAACTTTCTAGGTAATGACGCCACACTGAGCACGCATTAAATAAATCTTGTGACTCGTTGGAAACTAATTTTGCCAATTGTTGAAACGAACAAAGGAACCGTTTTATCGGCGACTGCATTCGCATAACGGCTCAGGTTTTGCAAATGACAATCTATTTACCATTCCGTTCTGACGTATAATGGGTTAAACCTAGGGTTAACAATTCGCTTGACTAAAACTTTATCCCAAATAGCTCAAATACACCCGCATTGCGTGCTAGAACAGCTTTGTGCATATTACAGTATACCTATATATGTCTGACCGTAAAATCCATTTTTTTGTGTTGATTGAAGAGAAAATTGTATGAAAAACAATTATCTTCGTCCCTGTTTTGTGTCATGGCCCATTACTGATGGGAATTCTATAATTAATTATGTGCAACCGTTTCCATGCAGTGTGGGTATTTCACCATATTCTACTCTAAAAAGATAGATATGATAGATAGATACTTTTATTTCCACGTTCATCATTGGATATACACAAAAACAGACAAAAAATAACAATATGTTCTAAAAAAATAATAAACTAAAACAAATAAATAATACTAGATGAATTGCAGATAGGTACCTCATTAAACAATTACTGTTGTTGGCAGAAGTTGCAATTTTAGACATTATTGGCCATCCGTTTATTTCAGCAATTACTTTTTGTAACAGATCTGATATGTATACTATAGATAGGTAATTAAAACAATTCGGTACAGGAAATTTAACATTTCAAATATGATTAGGAATTATTAAGAAAAACTGAAATCTATCGATTTTTAAAAGACCACATGTTAGCGCATTTCTTGCAGCTAAACAGAGGCCATTTAACTTAATCCTCATCCTGTATAATCAAAATAGGTCCATCTATAGGTACGATTATTGTAATAAGCATTTTTTTTATTTAAAACACTCGCTTTGTTGGTATATTCATTGAGACCCACACTTCTAAGTGAAGGTTAAAGTGGTAAACCTGTCAGAGAAAAATATGTGACAACCCTTCCTACTATTGCCCTTAAATTAGGTGTGGTTATAAATCTTGTTTTGCTACAGAGACGAGGATAACTATTTAACATTTCACTTTGCTTCCACAAAACCTGCTCAAAACTAAAATAAATTAATATATTCTGAAAGGTTTTCACGTTTCAAGGTTCACGAACCAGGAGTTCTTGTTTTATTTTCAAATGATATAAAGATAGGTACAACTACAGAGGAAAATGTGAGTTTTTCATGTACAAAGTTTGACACATGAGCGTAGCGGGTATGTGTCAATAGGGTGTTTTCACATTTTTTAAAAACTGGACAAAACGAAAGCCCATTGGCCGTATAAACGAGCTACACATTTTAAAAAAATATCCGAGCCTTCATTTTCGAGTAATTTCAAAATAAAATTCGAAATCAGAAATTTGCCGCGTAAACGGACAGCCGCGCGTTTGTACGGTCACCTGTTCTCAACTACGTCACAGTGCATGTAAACACTGGAACTGTCATTATAAACAGCACGCGTTCTACGGTTTTGATTTGTTTTCTGCAGTGAATTTATGTTTATATAGATTGTTTTTATTACTATCAATGACTACCTAACATTGTGCATGTTTAAAAATGTATGGCCTATAAAAATTGTTATTAAAGAGCTACTCAGCATAATTTTATAGATAACAAATTACCTGCCGCAGCCGCACAATCTTTGCAGATTACATTTACTATTTTTTCTTCCTCCTCATCGACAATTAAAGATACGGCATAATTCTTCGAACGGACTCTGTGTTCTGGGCATATTTTGCACTGTAAAGTGCACAAAGGGCCCTCCCTCTTCAATTCCACATATCCAATGGCGTTATCACCATATGCCTCACGAGTTGCTCTGTTTTTGAAACATTACTTTAGATTTAGAGTTAAGAAACGTGACATTCTTAAACTATTTGGATTTAGATTGCACTCTACTGAACCCTAACTAAATTTATTTTTGTTTAAGAACTTAACCTCTAATTAACGTGACGTGAAAAAATTAATAAAATTAACTACTTAACACCATCCAACTGTTTGTACATTACTTAAACCATCTTAAAGAAACGCATTTCGCGATAATTTATCACAATATTTACTTACGTTGTTGCCTTCACATTTCTGAATTCAGCTGCATTAAAACGATCATCTTCTTTTATAAATTCCATCACCATAAAAATGTCTACGGATGGCAAATTGTTTGAGGACGCTTTCACAAAGTTCTCTGAAGACATTTCAAGTTTATAATCCACGAAACAATCCCGCAATATAATTTAAACATACGACACAACACTATCTACCAAGGTGAAAAGGTAAACAATCCGCCATTTATATACGGTGAGACGTCACATCGCATTGACCAATGAAATTGCGTTTAGATTTCCCTTTGAAATTGTTGGTTTTAATGAGTTTTCTAAGTCTTATTGCATTATAAATACTTAAATATATCGTTTTTTAATGAGCGCATACCGTTACGCTCACCTTTATGTATAAAATACAGTACAAATTAGGTTAGTACGAATATATTGAAAACACCCTATTAGACGAGAGTTGAAAAACACTTTCTTCCTCGCGTTCTTCCTAAGTTGTACACATAATTATTTCTGAAACTACTATCAAAGTCGAAAAATTATCGTATATAATAATGAAATTTGATACATAGCAATTCTAGCTAGATACGGGTATGTTTCAATTTTTAATGTCATTATTAAGATTAGCGCAGCAATTGTTTTTTTGCTTTCCTCACTAGAGAGGAAAATCACATTTTCTTCACCCGTTTTAGAGACGAAAGTAGTTATTGCCAGAGTAGTTTCAGAAAAATAATGTTACTTTCTTGCAAAATTTAGCCGACCCGACAGCGACGCGACGGCTATAGCTCAATACAAATATCGAAATTTTTTAAACAATTTTTTCCCAACAGAATGGAGCAAGAGAATCACGTGATTGTAAATAATGACAAAAATCAAAATTTAAAAATATACAATTTCATATTCAAAAAAATGAAAGTCTGCATTCACATCCAGACCTTGCAAAGTATAATGTTAATGTTATGATTATGACAAATTCGAGTACTGAGGTGGTACTAAGTAAATTGAACCAAGCTGAATGATTCTCGTTACGTAGTAGTACATTGAAATGAGAAACTTTACCTTTCTCTAGATGGGTCCTCACATGTATAAAACTTTTGATTTTCCAAATCGGTTCAAGTAAATGAGCGAATCTTTAAGAGTTCTCCATTACTATTCAATTAAAATAAAACTAATCCAATACTCATAAAGGAATTTGTTACTATTTTGAATATGGTTACCGTAATTATACAGCAATTATAGTAATGTCAATATACCATGATCGTTAATACGAAGTACTGATTGATCCAGTAGATTGATCCAAATGATTGAAAAGTACAGTTCCTAAAAGGTCTTGTATAATGAATGGCTCCTTTGGCTGACAGTTCAAGTTGCGGTTGCTCAAATTTAGGGGATGCGATGATTTCGTATAAGAAATATTATTTTCGTTCAATCGACCGCTTTAGACGTTTAAAATAATTAGTTGATTGCAGAGGCACCTCTAAAAAGCATTATGCGGGTCACTCTGTAATTGGGCGCAAGCCTGTTGAGGGCCCAGAACAAGAGAGGGATAATAAATAAATAAATATAATTTTTTACGCTTTTAAATTTATGCTGTTGCCAGTGTTCGCAAATAGGGTCACAAGATTTCAATTTTGTACGTTTAAAACTCCCACAATTGTTTTTATTTACCGTAATAGTTTCCTTACTTCTAGTTCTAGGAGCGAATTCTATTTTTACAAATAAAATACACCTCATGGTCATTTAGAGGTGGTGGTTAGGTTGACTTAACTTATTCCCGGTCGTTTCCTCCAGAACAACCGGCTTCCCACTACTTTACTTTTTTTATTGACACTCATCCCGTAACGCAAAAGTCATCGCTAAACTAATTTTAGGCATACAATGAGATTGCTTGATGACCATAAATGGTGGGGTAATTTCACGCTTACTCCACAAAGCCTATATGACGCAGCAACGACGACAAAATAAACAAAATCTTTCCTGGAATCTGAAACACTATATTCCACGAATCACCGGCGCCTTAAACTTTCAAACGCATTTCAAAAATCAGGACCATATTTAAGGAACAAGAAGCCGTACCTAGGGTTCCCACTTTCCTAGATACCCAGACAAGAAGTGCTGGACTTAAAACGTAGGCAGAAACTACCCGAACGTTATTCTGATTGCTGAAAGCGACACTGTTTGAAGAACTTAGAGGTAACCTAATACTCATAAACATCATCCTATTAAAATGCACCGGGACCATTTGAATTTTTAAACTACTACTACATCACCTACGGTGGCAGGATCTTCACAACTCCTGGTGGCCTACACATAAATCCTTAAAAAATTACGAGTACCCAACTCCCCTTGTAACACGATTCCAAAGCTGCAGAGTAGTTCTCTGACTTGCCCTCTGGTAGTACTATGTGTGAGACTACTATATTATAAAATCATCACAATCGACAAATAAGTCATAATCGGTAAAGATAGAGGTCAGACACCCTTCCAAATTGAAGCGCTATGGTTGCTTTGGCGTTGTCACTGAGTGCGTTTCGGTGGGATTATTCACTACGCGTCTAAAAAAAATACTCGAATCAAAAAATTACATAAACGGGCTCCCGTTAAAATTCGTAGATCTGCAACCACTGAATAACACTCCTACTGCGAGATAGGTTAAAAATGTAATACCCAAATGATACACTAATTTAAGGTTGGGGTTGAGGCTAATTCCGAATGAGCATGTACATTTTATGCGCATTTGATAAACAGCTGTATATTGATTAAAAGATGTTAAATGCTACTTTTATATCAAACATTTGTTCTGTTGGTTATTGTGTTAATGCCATTGAAATACCAAACCTGATGAACATTTTCTTCACCAGATTTTCGCGACATAACATAGTCTTGATTTCGACGGGCCACCAAGATGTATTTATGTCTTATTTTTTTTCCTCCGCAAATAAGTTTGCCTAATGGATGATCACTCTCTCAATAGGGCATGGTACATTATACTATCCTACATGTACAGGGTGGTTCAAATTTGTGGCTCACCATCGGGGTCTCCGTAACGATAATAGACATGTAGGTTAAATGGGGGCAAAGTTGCTTCTTTTTTGTGACTAAAAAATGTATTTGAAATTTTTGGAAAATCTTTGAAATTAACTGAGATATTACCGAAAAACTTTTTTTCGTAGAATTTGAATCTGTTATCAGAATTTCCATAGCACGCTAGATGTAGAAGCTACAACCTACTACTTTCTTATTTCTTATGGGCGCCATATTGGATTTTTACGGAATGAGATAGAGAAGAAAAAACTATGACTTGTCACTCAGACTATACGTTTACATTCATTTACAAGAAAAATTTCAAAATCGAAAGTTTTACATTCATTTCGCAAAGAATTATCCACAGGTAGTATCTTGCTGAATCAACATGGCTATGGTGGCAATGCATTCACATAAATTTCGCGTTTTTGCAAAATAATAGGAATAAGCCGGAAAATCAGGTTCATCTGGCGAATTGAACAACCTGAACCTTGGAAATTATATTTAACCGAACCGAACATAACCGACTGTAAAGCATGAAAAATTAAAACAGTAGTTCTTACGGTTTTTTCATTTAATATTTTGTTTTGTAATTTTGCTTTGCATTTTAAATCATATTAGACAATGAAGCTAATTAGTTGATCAATCTTACTTTTAAAATCGACACCGAGTAGTTATGATCAGTAAATATTGCAGTCTCAAAAACCTTGACCATTTTTATTTCAGTAACGTAAGTGCGAGTACCTACAACGTTCCGACAGAAAACACGTTCCTTTTGCATATTTAATGCACGTATTTATTTTAATTATACATTCAAGTGTCAAGTTTAATAAAAAAATATGACGCAAATGCCTATACAGCTTTATTTTATAATTGCAGGTGCAGTTAGATTTATTGATTGATCGGCACATTCATTGCTATTCAAGTGTTAGTTATTTCATCTCTTTGAATAACTTCCACCAAGCAATTACATGCGGGAGCGCAATTTGAAATCATTTGTTAAATTGCATATATTCATCTGCGAAATAGCTACACATATATAGGGCGTGTATAATAATTCTTTATAAATTCGGCGTGGGGAAGCCCAGATAAGCTTCTTTTGAACGTCATTTGCATACAAAGAGCTCCTTTACTCCGTAACATTGCATTGTTGCACGCTTTTGGATTACCAACTACTTTAGCCTTCTCGTATGATATTTTAGTATAGCTACCATCCAGTTTTAGTTTACGAGATTTAATTAACTGCCTGCTTTGTAATATCTTACTTATCAACTAAAGCGTGATGTAATAATAATGTAGGTAAATGGCGACAGTTTTCTCTTGTTTTTCACCTTCTAATAAATTATAGAAAAATACACGCGTGCGGCATTAATTATTCATTTATATTTTTCAACATTATTTCTGCTTTGCAATAAATTGGTATACAAAAATGCTCATTTTTTTTATTGATCTAGATTGTTAACCTGACCACAACCGTTGATTGATATATATTTATCAATCAACACTTCAACCATACCAAAGAGTTAATTTGCAAAAACAAACATCCCTCAGTATAAATCGCAAAAAAGTACAATTTGGCTATCGTCTAGCATCTTTTAAAATGGGCCATGGGGTTGCTTGCAAAAATCTCATTGCTACATGAAGGTGGCGCTTGTGTTTTGGTGTGATATGTGCGTAAGCCATCTTCAAAGGAACGCCAAACTGTCTTCAGTTTCACTTAAATTTTGAGGGTTTTAACTATTTTATTTAAATTTCTTTATTTTGTGGGTAGGAATCCTAGGATAGTGTTATTTATTAGCTAGAATATTTGTCAGACCTGATTCCTGATGAAAAAAAAATAAAGTCCATGACGCCACTGCCTGAAACTGTAACATCACAAACAATAATTAAAGAGAGTTTAACAATCGTAAATGTGTAGAATTTTATCTTTTATCAGCGTGTGCAGAAGATAGTGTATTACGTTTTTATTTCTTTATATTATCATTTGTGTTTGGAAATTTAACTTAACATCCACGCACACACATAGCAAACCTACTCACAATTCACAAACAATAACAAGAAAGCTGAGAAGAATCAACTTGTTTTGAATTTGTTTATCACCTTTCTTGTTTTGTAAAGATAACGAATATAAAAAAACCGATGGGTTTTATCATTGAATAAAAATAGTGTTTTTATTCAATGGTTTTATTTAGCAACTGAAAAATTTTAAATAAAAGACCTCAAAGCAGCGCCCCTCTTTTGTCAAATTAATTTATAGAAAATGGAAGGCATAAACAAGATATACAATCTGGATAGTTTACAAACAAAAAAGCGAAACGATGATTTTACATCAAAATAATCACACGTTTGTATAGTTTACATACTATTCAGCTATAGTCTATAAACTAACCAAGTAAACACTTTATCCGTAACATATATATTTTTTAAACCCTTTGATTAGTTATTTTGAACAGTGGAAAATCTCTCAACCAATCTATTCTATGGCAGTTTATCTTTATTGCCTTTAGATCTACGTATTTCGTCAAAAAGTGGCTGCTAATGTCACGTTTATAGGTACTACTATGCTATTTTTGTTTGGAAAATGTTGGGTGACCTTGTGTGTGTGGCTACTGAAGGTAATTCTTTGGTGTAGGATGAAAAGATAATTTATGTGCAACAACTATTACAAAATGCATGCCTAAGATTACATGTGCAAAATTGCTATGGACTTTCTTTAAGTATGTCACTGATCTGTACGAATTCCATTGGGTGTGTCAAACGGAACATTGTGCACTGTCAGTTTATGGGAAAACAGTTTGTTTTGGTCTCTCTATAACACCCACTTTCTACATACCTATATGCCTTCATGCATATGTAGGTTACCAAGATAGGTTGTATGTAAAGCAGTTGAAAGGCTAAGAAAATTCCCCAGGTCTTCCTCGGCTTACGATGATACATTTTGATGAACCACTCAGTTCACTAAAAGGACACGTCGGCCCCCAACATATCAGACGGCATATTACTGCATAGTTCAGTTTCTAATGCTCGCGGGGTGGATGAGAACGTTTATCTTGGATTTATTTTGCTCTCGGTGGTTTGGATTGGTATTGTTTGGATCCTCTAAAATAAACTAAAAAGTAGATGATTCGAAACAATCCGAGGAAAAATCTAAAATAAATGCTTCATTTAATGTTTAGACCTTTGTCTCCCTAACATTTAAAGAAGCAGTTAAAATTATTATAAATGAGCTATTTATGCTTATGACAAATCTAAGGTCAAACTACTTGATTTAACAGCTTGTATGTGTTGATACTGCATTTGTAATAATGATCACATTTTAATAACAACACAACCAAGGCTGTTCAACTGTGTTAAGTGTTAGGTATTTAAATACTTTCCAGTTGCCTTTCACCGGATAGGTTGAATATTTGTTTTTATTGCACGCGCTGAATTTTTTGACCGAATTCGAAATTCAGCACACCTGTTGCATTTGCAAATCAAATGTTTTTTGTCTAATCGGGTTGTTGGCTTGCTTCGTTAAGTGAATTTAGTGTATTAATTTAGTTATTTACAGTTAAGTAAAGAATTTTTAGGTAGGTATTGAAAAAGTGAACTCGACCCCTTAAAGCTTTATCGAAAGTAACGGAAACGTATGTCCATCCATATGTTAATTTGCATTCTCGTCTACAACCAGTTTTGACCAATCTGATCCGTACCAAAGTGTTGTGTGAAAACTGATTTGTTTTGCAGATAATTTAATTAAGAATGAGGTTATAAATCAAATTGAACGGAAATCTAATCTAGAGCAAACAATTTTCCAATGTGTAAATGCACTTTATCGTGTTTACCTTCCTCCTCTACGCCATTATTACGTATTACCTCAACCGAAATCTACTATCATAATAAACACGTGTAGAAAAAAACTTTTTTTTGTTTCGTTAATCGCGCCCTGACCTTTTGAATTTCCTTTATCCGTTCAAAACTTCCGGGCTATTAATAACTTGGATGTGCATTAATCGTGGTATTAAATAAACTGATGATAATGAATTGTTGGGTCAAAATACATTACATACATATTTATAAATAACTACTTTTTTAAGTATTTGTGTGTACGTCGCACATGACAAATAACGACTCTAGTATGATAACCTTCATCTTTGTAAACGGTGGAAAATTTGTGATAAAAACTTTAAATAATAATTTAAACCTCTTAATTTGATATTTTTATCAGCTGTATCGCTCTCAATAACATCCAAATTAAAGGAACAATAGACATTTTAAAGAAGAGTTCGAAGCATTGATAATATGGTATCGATAATCTGAAATTCTTACAAATCGACCCGTGATAACGTAGAGTAATCTACCAAAAAATGTGTAAAATATTGTGCAAATATAAAACGATGACTTTATTGTTGTCTGGCTATTTATGGAAGTACCTACATTGCATATTTAGTACGCTATTATGTGTATCTTCGTTCCCAGGACGCTAATCAATCTATTATTTACTTTGTTATAAATAGTTGATCGTCACTAATAAGTAAATATTTGCTTAACTATATACACTTAAAAGTATTATTATCTCGTATTAACTATTTAATCTGCACTTGTAATACTTAATTATTAGGGGAAGGATAAAAATGTGTCAATTGAATGAAAAATCATTACATATTTCGATTTTTTAATTTTTTAGATAAATGCAGTAGTTACACTAACGAAAGTTTGCTTTTGTTGTTAATTTTTTGCTGTTATTGAAAATAACACCTGCTTTATCATTAATTTGTTTCTTTTTTAAAATGTCCCAAAAAATAACGCACAGTCTCGTATGGTACCATCAAATGACTCTAATTATGACGCGGTTCCTAATAATTGTCCTTTTTTTTAAAATTCTTCTTCAGAGATTCCTCATGCTGTAGTGTTACGTTTACTACTACTATATGTTGCCAGCACAGTAAGGGAATTATTAGGTACGTCTAAAATTTGACGTTATTGACGAAAATATTAGCAATATTTGTTAAAAGAGGAAGTTTCTGTGGGGCTCATTGTCAGATAGGACAAAATAATTATGCTTACCACTAAAGGTGTACCCAATGAGTCACTCCAAAATCGCTCTTCACGTTAGATCAAAATCAAAAACGTCAACAAAATTATGTATTCGGTGACCATTAATTATGTATCCAAAGCTTGTGATTGCTTCAGTTTTATTGTTTATCCTTTAACGAACATTAATATTAGCCATAAGCAAAGAATGTATATAAAATACTACAAGATCCTCGAGACCGTTTATAATTTTGTATTGTTGTCGGTCTGTCCGTGTGTACGGTAAGTACTTTAAGTTTTTCCTGTCTGCATTATACCACCTTTCTCGATTCGTTTCGATTTTTTACTGGAGTAACGTCTCCATATGGCATACACACAATATAGTTCTTACTGGCGTTGGTCTTCCTCCTTGTTAGCTTGCTTTTGAGATCGATTTTTATGTGCAACCGCTAAAAAAGGACACGCCAGTGCATTGATTTGACATTATTTCTGTGAATTCTTCGTTGTTTTATTGTTGTTTTTTTTTAAATTTGTAGCAATATTCTGTTCCTCGAGGCCATTTGAGTTTGAATTATCCCAGAAATTAAGGAGAACGATGCAATTTTATTTCTAGTTTTAATGGTATGGTAGTCAATGTTGGCGTTAAATTAACAAACATATCGATAGCAAAAAGGATTCGTGCATCTACACCTTTTTCAAGTGTAATTCAGAAACCATCACATGTAATTCAGATTAGTCAAGTTAATTTCAGAAAGCGTAAATTGTAATTCAGATTAGTTAATTGGATTTCAGAAAGTGTTAAATGTGATTCAGATTAGTAAACTAAATTTCAGAAACTATCAAATCTAATTCAGATTAGTCAATTTAATTTCAGAAAGCGTAAATTGTAATTTAGATTAGTCAAATGGATTTTAGAAAATGTTAATTGTATTCAGAAACCATCACATGTAATTCAGAACAGTAATTCCAATTTCGGAGAGTGTATAAAATGTAATTCAGAAACTGTGGAGTGTAATTCAGATCAGTAACTTAAGGTAGTGTCACACTTGTACACTATTGTGGCGCAACTTTTCAATATTGGACAAAAAATGTCTTGACCATTCTGCAAGGGTTCAGCACATTTTGCATGTAACAGGTGCCTCACTAACTCACACTTTTTTTATTTAATAATTAACGCTTGCAAACATACCTTGACAACAATAACAAAATCACATCCAGAGGTATTTTGATAATTTAATTTTTAAAGAAAAATAACGAATTCTGAATTACTTGATAAATTCTCAATTACAAATGACGGACACTGAAAAACAATTTACACTCTCTGAAATACAAGTTACTAATCTGAATTACAATTTACGCTTTCTGAAATTAAAATGACTATCCTGAATTACATGTGATGATTTCTCAAATTCAATTGACCATTCTGAATTACACTTAACACTTTCTGAAATTCAATTGACTAATCTGAATTACAATACAAGTCTTCTGAAATATATCTTACGGTTTCTGAATTACACTTGAAAAAGGTGTAGTATGTCAGTATCGAACTCTCACGAAAAGAAAAAAAGGACGATATTTGACTTTAGAGAGTAGAACCATCTGCTACTATTATAGTTGTTTAATTTGGTAGCTCAATCATAACAAAGCTAGTTTAATTATGGACCGACATAAAAGCAGCTTAAATTACATACGTGAACGTAACACTATTGCCAAACAACATTGCAATAATAGAAAAGGATTGTAAATCATACTTTTAGTACTTGCCTATTATTTGTTTTTACACTTTCCACTGGATTTAATCTTTTCCGTTTTCACTCCTTGCGTATCAAACGATTGTCTTTGTTACTTGGGATGCTCTCTAACGATTATGGGGGAGAGTGGATTGGTATGCGTACTACCCGTTTTGTTCTGCTCGAATTTTGGGGTGAATGTCGGTGCAGCTGTCTGCACCCACTAATCTATAATCTTCCTCGGTGAATAGCAACGTTAAAAAACGTAGAGCGTATGCAGCACCTTACCTATGAAATAAAATTGAGTAAGATGAAATAATGCGCATGCAATCCGTTGGTCTGTATTGATTACTGCAGATGCAAGTACGGCCCGCTGCATGTATTGTTTTGTTTGGCTTTGCCCGCATATGTACAAAGGTCCAACAGTCTTTTTCACCAACAAGGAATGATAATAACCAAATAAAAGATGCAGGTTAGTTGGCGGACATATTATAATAACAGGCCATATGCTTAATTGCATTCTTAGGTTATGCGTTCTATAAATAGAACAAACTTACAACTCTCCCGCCATGCTTTTTTTTAAAGACCGTTTCACAAATTATCCTTGTTATGTTAGAAGATGAATTTTAATTACTCAAATGTATTGTTCAAAAATCCCAAAAGTAATTAAAGGTGGTGAGAGCGTTAATTAGACTGTATACGATTAAGAAATATTATAAACCGATTGTTACATCATCGGCTGCACAAGACACCAGCTCTAAAAATTAACCATTGTGTTTTTGTTTAGAAACTATTATTATTATTAAATGGGTTAAATCGTAAATATGACCAGCAAAACGTGTCGATTTTCTAATAGCGTCCCTGACATCTAATTGCCTCATATTGATTTACCACAACAAATTAATATTTAAAATAGTAGTTGATGTCATATGCCGCTGTATAAATTAAAATCCTGATTTCGTTCCGAGTATTTTGAGCGTTAGATGATGTCAAAATCTTGTTTACATGCGCGCTTTAATTTCTTTTTATATCCATCCACCTATGTAATTCTCGCGTGAGTTAGGTAGATTTATAGCTTGGAGACCTCGATTAATTTCAAATTTCGGTAGTTACGTAATTAGCCAGTCGTCGATTCTGACCCGGTTAAAAAACATGTGTTAAGTGCTAATTGTTGTAAACATTACAGCTGTCGGAAAACTAAATACCAAAGAAAGTGCTTTCAACTGGCTCAATTCCAAAACGGTCGTTCTCTCTGAAATAAAGAGGGCGAGTTACTCTCGCCAGACAATTTAGTATGCTTAAATTTCGACACTTGTCCGCTCATGATTTGATAAATCCTTCCTCTCCTCCCACATTCAACTTTTTGATTACCATCGCTGACATTCGTACGTTAGAGAATGTTTAATTAATGTTTTTGATCTCTATTTTGTGTGCTGATGTAAATACAAAGTTACGACCGTTCCTTGGAATCCTGCCAAAACGAGTGATGCATTTTTAATTGCTCTCGAGCGCTCCCGAAATGTTGTTCTATGTCTCAAGTAAAATGGGAGAATAACGGCGAAGGAATTTCCTCGTAGATTTAATACCTGCGCAAATAATTAATCAATTTATTCTTAGATGCCAGGTTAAAATGGCTCCATTGTTTATACGTGATCTAAATGACCTTAATCTCGAGCACTTTTTTGGCATTGAGAACTGAGAAGTTTTCCATTAAGCGTAACGTGCAAAAGAAATGAAATATGAATAATTTGGGTCAATTATAATAACACAGCAAGAGAAAATAAAAAATGTAGCTTATTACATAATTTCGCGGTAGCGCGTTAAGGTCAACGGTTACCTCCATATTTAATAACTTTTATTTTCTTTTTCTTTTATTTCACCTTTCATTTATTTATTTAAGAGAATTGAGGTCGCGCCGCTAAAAGTGTACCTATCTCATTCCTTTTAACCAACATCACTTCACTTTTTAGTCTTCTTTATTATTATGTTGATTTTTACGATTACTATTCTCAATTATTGTTAAGCCGAGTACACTTCTTGACTTTTTTGGCCATTTCTCCAAGATTGATTGATGTGATGATTATATCAAGTAACTGGTTTCATCGCCTAATTACGTATGTATATTAAATTTTTTGAAGCAATACAGGATGGCCCATTCAATAACAGTAAGTACTGGTTTATGGGTCATTGACTCCCATGCATGTAAATTTTAGTTCATAATCATAGAAAATAGTTTTCCAGAATTAATTTCGATAGTAGTTATGCAACAAAAATGTATTAGACACAATATTCTTATACAATACAGTTAGAACGCGCGTTCGCAAAAAACGGAGACTTTCAATGGTATTCCATTTCGTCTATCCTACGTTTCGACACCAATCACAAAAAGATTTTTACGAAATTTATGCGAGAAGGAATGATGGAAGTATCAGAAGAAATTAGGAGTAGGTAGTTACGAACCGATAGACAAAAGTGACTGCGATAGCTCATCGTGCCCTAAAATAATAATAATGATAACTTTATTTAGTTAACCCTTAGAATAAAACAATAACAAGGAACCTAATTTGAAACAAAAATTTATACCGAAAAAACTTTAAATACAAATGTTTTAGGGTTTATTATAAATCGCCAGAAAATGTAAAGTAAAAAAAAAACAAATGAATAGCAAAGTTAGTAAAAAATGCAAATTTGATAAACTTTTAATGGAATGCCTTACACTCGGCCGTGCATATTTTTCAAAAATTGGATAACTCTTAGAAGAAATGGTGCGTCCAACATTTGCAAATTGTTTGGTTACATTTTGTTTATTGAAAATAAATATTAAAAAGTAAAGTTGGTCTAGGTTATTTCCAGGGTAAAAATAATATGTTAATAGTAAATAATAATGATCATTTGTTTTGTTACGGCAACTGCGATTTGATAAAACAATTTGATAATTTGCATGTTTTAGTACGCTGCGCGGTGTCTAAATAATTAGAATAACACTGTACAGCTTCGGGACTGATTTTGATGTTTTAAAAATCTGTTGTACAAAAAGAGAAAATTGTATGTATTTGAATGAAATTAAAATTGCATGTACAGATCAGCGGGAAAATTTCCATTTTATCTGTATGGGGTTTTTCAATAGTACAAAGTATATTTTGATTATTCGTTGTTTACACCTGTTGAAATATTTTTGCTTGATAAATGCCAGATATTCGTGTGAGGGTTTGATCAGCATTCAGCATTGAAATCACCAACCAGATTGGGAATAAGAGGTTTTAACTTTTATGGCAGAGAATACATAGTTATTCACGTATTTTTTTTACTGGGTGACCCTAATCAAACTAGACCTAGGGTATGGGTAGCGCGAAATTAGTGGTTATACACAGGTAATTATTTATGTAGATGTTGTTATTGGCCATTCTTGAAATAAATAGAAGTAAATTAGTTTAAAATGTTTATTGTTATAAACGTTGATACAATATGTTTGCATATAACATAAAATTCAGCTATTAGAACAAGAAAAAGACAAAATCTTTTATCAAAGTAACATCGAGAAATTAAAAACAAGTAAAAAGGTTTTCGTCCTAAGACGAGTAACGTTAGCGCATTTCTATGCATTTATCAGTACTTCCCAAAGGGCCTATGGGTATCTTGTATCATGTTTACTAAAAGCATCTATGGTTAAAATGTCAAAGAAAGATCTCAATAAATAAGAAAGTTGGCATTGCACAAACTTCCGTATCTTATTTTTGCAATATGCAATATGTTTGCCTTTACAAGCATCTGTGGTTAAAATTTCAATAAAATATCTTCATTTCACTTCGGTAGAAAATGCGCTAAAAATACTTGTTGGTATGATTGCATGCCTTCTACTTGTTCACACCTAATTTAATGTTGACTATCGTTTTAAAACAAGCAGACTATTGCACTAAATTACTAAAAAAAATTTACGGTTGTGCCATAATTTTATTACCTGTATAAAAATAAAACCCGATCTTCCAGATTTTTACATAGCAAAATATCTTTTTTCTAATAAATCTACTCAAGGTTGTGAGGTACTGTTGTTGTAGATTAGTGTGTCGTAATTTTTATTAGAATATCGCCTACTTGTGATACATACATATCGGCACGTTGTGAAATAATAAATTTGACCTTAAATCTCTTTTGTATCTATGGGTCTGATTTGCGTTATCATTAAACAATATAACCTTTAATTGTAAATACTTATGGTACTTTAATCAAGCGTTTTTTTATGATTTTTATTTGCTAATAATAAATAAGACTTTTTTTAAATTGTCGGCACGTTAACATTGCTATTTAACCGTAAAAAAAATGTCTGAGCACATGAAATGAGACCCATTCACCATTGCTGGTAGGGTATAATAATAAAAATTGAACAATCAGGATCACGTAGATGTTGTAATAAGCTATCTTTATTTACTGCAGCACTGGTGAATTTGATATTCATGGTATAAATAGGGAAAGTCGTCGTTGACATAGAAATAGAGAGGTGATGCACATAATGTATAATACTTGAGTTAGATAAGAGGTAGAAAGTAGCACCTACCTACCTGGCTCATTCTACCTTGAAAACGAATTTCCGAATAAGCGTGAGCTCATTTCAACACGCCGCCGACAGGTTTAAATTGGTCATACGTATGCCAAAGTAAATACAAATTACGCAACGTCGATGATTTAAATATTTACTTTGTACAAAACGATAATATTCTTATTGTCGTCGTGCTCAGTCATTCAACCCAGAATCTGTATTTATGATATATATGGCCTCGTTTAAATTTCGAAGATGATTAATATCTTAATTGTAAAGCGATTTTAATGCTCAAAAAATATAGGTCGATGACCTTTTTGAATTTTAAAAATAATTGTACACTAACCTCATTTTGTTTTTCACAATTGGCAACTGAAAGCATACTTTATAGGCAGTCTATTGGCAATGTAGGTCATTTACATTATGAATTAAATAGTAGTTTTATGTTAATAGTGATATAATACGTTCATAGTCGTTCCGATACTTTCACTGTAATTTATAATATTCATTTAATTACTTTTTAGTCTCACATACATTAGGATTAGATCATAATGATTTCCTTTCCAATGCGTAGCCTTTCTTCCAGATTTAGATCTTTCTTTTTCAGACAATTACCTTCATATTTCGTGTTTGTATTAAAGCAATAAAAAATTGCTGAAACGATTAGTGTCTAACGCTAACATTAACCTTGTATAAGTATTATTATTAAAGCAGAAAAAATAAAAATATGAAACTTTTTTTGCAATTTTTTTCATTCTTGATATGCCCAATTTTCATGGTTCATCTATTTCTGTTTCGTACCATAGTTAATAGTATCGTCAAAAAAGACTTAGTTGTTACCAGGTTACTTTGCCAAAATGATGATCAAGGTCGCCATACCATAATATTTAGATATTTTGTTTTTTATTTAACCTCTTTTTCTCCTTAAATAATTGTTCATCTTGACGAATACCGCATAGGTATTTAATCTGTCTATTATAAATTTGGAGAACTATATATTCGCAAAATTGGGAAGACATACATTTTTGGTATAAATAAATTAGCAAGCAAGGCAGGTTTTGAAGTATTCAAACATTGTTCAAAATTTGAAACTTAATTAACTGGGCAGGCGCAGTGACGAAAAAATAAACGATAGAATTTTGTCCACGAACATAATCTATGTCAAGTGACTCTTCTATCACAGAGCAAGATCAAGACCATACTGGACCATATAACTGGAGAGGTTTCAGTCGATTATACCGGGTGGTCTAAAAGTGCCTTTCGTATGTACATATTTAATAACTTTTGAACCAAAAGATAGAATCCATTGAAATAAATTGCAAATATTTGATGGAGATACGTTTGGCAAATTATATAGGTCAAGTGGCCACCGTTAGAATCGGAAGTCGGCAAATCTGGGGATCGCGGCGACCATTCAATATCGCCGTTTTTTGATATGATGCAGTTTGGGAATTGTTCTCGCCGTTTTCAGAAAATAATTGGACGATTTTTGTTCGTTATGCAATTGTGAAGGATTCCATTCCAAAATCTCCAAACGCTTGTTTCTGAAACCAGGAAATGAATTTTTAAAAATATTAGCAAGTACTCGTAACTCAAAGATACCCAATATATGTAAGAATTGTCGGTTGCCGTGGAGGCGTCTACGCAACATACATTGGCTATCCACATATCAATTCATTAGCGATTTTCTACAATATTCAACACAATAGGGAAGAAGGAAAATAGTAACAGTTCCACGTGTACCATTGTGGAATGAGAGGGATGCTTTCGGAATTATGTACTTAATCAGAATAGCTTCTATTGCAATAATGCTCTACTACGTATGAGCGTGTGCACACTACTCTGACGCGGCGTTTCGCCGTGCAACGTGACGAAAATCTGGACAGTGGGGTAACAGCCCTATTAATATTTCTATTATAATCATTATAACAAAGCAAATTAATCTATCATGGGTAATCATAATCCGAGGCATAAAGACAACATTCGAACGAAATATTGTAATCAAATTTCAAAACAACCATTCGTATCAGGCACAAAAATTGTTTAATAGGCTCCCAAAACATATTCAAAATATTGAAAAGGTGCAAATCTAAAACATTCTTAATTCTTATCAATAAGGCATAATATTCCACCATAGAATGTATTTACGATGGGTTTAGTAATCTTTAATTATTAGTAGTTTGTGTAACTATTTGTTTTTGTTAGTTGATACATTACGTTGTTTCAGTTTATGATTTTTACTTATTCATTTTATGACAAATGTAAGCGCTCTTGCGTAGTAGCATGAAAAATAAATATTATTATTATTATTAATGTTTTAGTTTGAAGAAAAAGAGATCTCAGCGTCGGAAAGTCGTGGAATGTTAGTTGATGCCACTTGTTATAGATCAGGGTCCATTAGTCAAGCATGGAATAATTTATCCAAATTACTCTGTCAATGTAATTTGAGCAAAATCCTTTTTTAGGTGGTGCAAAGTAACTAAATTTGATGCGCTATTTGTCTAGTTTTCTTTTTGGTCTTTTTGGTAGAGCAAAAATATTGATTTATTAGGTTATTACCAATTTCGTTGAAGAAACGACAACACTGCCTACCTGTACAAGAGCTAAATCTTGTGACCTTCTTGTCATTGTGTATTTTTGGGTAATTTCCCCGAAGCAAAAATGTTAAATCATTCTTCTCTTTGTTATGGGCAAGATAAACTGTACAAAATGGAGAATGCGTTTTCGTCGTCCGCATGTGCGTGTTTTTTATTTACTTTATTGTTTGGTTACAATAAATCAGCTTTGCTAAAGAAATCGATTTAATTATTGTAGTGGCGCAAAAGCGCAATCTGTTTTAAAAATTCTAGCAAACAAGGGTAAGTGAGTAACGTAATGCAGGTATCTTTATCTTTTTTATTCCCAACTGATAAAACGAATATGACATCAATCTCACGAATATGAGATCAATCCTACTGTGAAAAGACTAAAGAGAAAGTTAATCTGGGGAAAATTCCTAGTTGAATCTCAAAATTGTTTTATTTGAATTAGATAAAGCTGCAGTAACATAATTGGAATGCTTTTCCTGAAGTTGTAACTTTAAATTGAATGAAAGGTCAAGGAGGACGAACGCTCCCTCAGGCGGACTCGTCTTTTTTATCTTCTAGTGTTCCAAATCGCGCCGTTATCAGATGCGCACATACTTCCACTTGTGGAGATTATTCCGAGAATTGAATTAATTGAAAGTTGAATGATACATGTGCGGTTTGGGACGTGAGTCAACAGCTTTATTTGCTTTAAAAAGTTGTGACGCATTGCGGCAATTATTTTTATAAGAATAATCCTCAGACTTTGTATTTTCCCGTAATTTACACTCGAGATATTTCTGCCAACACCAAAAATTAAAATAATTTCGTTTACTAAATATACACGTTGGAACACGTGCGCATTCTCGGTTTGGCGTTGGGCCACGTTTAATTTTTTTTCGTTTATAATAACAATGAGGAAAAAAAATGTTTCCGTCGTTACCCTACAAAATTAAAATCGTTGTGCTTGTCGAGCAACTGTTTTTTTTTGCGCGGCGAAAACCACAAACGCATTTTTTGCGAAAATTGCTCCCAAAGTTGTAAAACTGGTTCCTAAATCTATTGGCGCTGTTTAACGTGACTTTCAGTTCAGTCGACATTCTACTCCTTTTGGGTAGATATCACTTGTTGCTGCTGCCTTTTACTGTGTTCGGTTGAAATCGGTAATCGGTATTCTCCCGGTGCTTGCGCCATTGCGTTGCCGTTCGACTCGTTGGCGTTGGCATTTTAGTCTTTTGTCCCGTTTGGTGGTGTAAGTATCGTGTGCGTTCATTTCAGTCAAGGACAATAGCGATTTTTGTGGTGCGAATTGTGTCTGTCTCTCTTTGGATTACTCTTAATTGGATTATTTGTGATTTATGTGAACAAATTTGGTAAGTACCTCAAGATACTAGTCGTCGCTTCTTTGTGTTTCCTTGGGTGCATCGTAATAACGGAATGAAATCGTGGACGTGTACATGTAGTGAGCACATATGGTGATGTTTCTCGTCTAGGAATCGTTTTATGTTGAATTATTTGTGAGTACGCGGCTCTCTAATATAAATTTAACGAGGCGTTTTGTGTGAAAGTGCTTCCCTGTGCAAATTTAGGCCAAGCTAAACGATATAATCATGTAGAACGACGATTTCTCCGATGTGAAAAGAACGTGTAGTGAATTAATCCACGGGATTTTTACGTGTGCCCCACATAAAAAAAAATTAACCCCACGTGATGCGTAGGCCATCTGTCGATTAAACTTACTCTAGGGAGCCTACCTAAATAACGAACACGATTATTGATTGAACCCTTGAACTCTCTTGTATGAATTAAATTCAGTTTCGGTTCAATGGAATTTCATCTTACAACGCAAATAACTGATTAGACTGCATCAATATAAATACTGGCGCGTTGTTTTATCTCTTCCTCGACTCAAGTTTGACCTGCCTGCCTGTTGGGAGCGAAACCCGCATTGGGTGAATACCGAGAAACCCAGGAATGCGGGAGACCCTTTGTTCGTTTACCTAACTTAACCGCTCGACATTTCCATTTGTGTTTTTCGATTTCTCTTTCCTTCGTCTTCTTTTTATTACCGTATTGATCAAGTTTGTTTATTTTTACGTTTTTCCTGTAATAATTACGTTTGACCTTGGTGAGCAAATACGCGGTTAAAAACCCGCTTCAATTTTTCGGTTTTTAGTGCCGCGTTAAACAATTCCAATTAGAAATGGCGCAACGCTCCGTTACCCTCCACCAATTTTATTTCTTAAATGCGAAATTCCTGTTTTCTCTGTATCTCTTCTATTCTTATTAGTCAAATTCCATTATGCAATTGTGAAGGCCGGAATGTAATTACTCATTTCAATGTTTTATTTAGACGAATTCCCTGACGCGTTTTGCAGTACTCCATTCGATCCGCCGCTAAATGGCCATCACGCAATGTGGCTCAACCAATGGAGGTCAGTGACTGCAGCCTTTCCTCCTCTTTCCTCACCTTACGTTGCGCTTCCATTAGCGTGACGCCGTGTTGAATCAGACTGCTGCAGTTGTCCGTCTCCTTGACTCCATTTATCGTCGAACCGTATTTTATTAGTCATTTCGGTTTTGCGACGTTACAAAATCTTCTCGTACAAAAATTTACCCATTATCACTAAGCCTACATTTTTATCAGTATTTGCTTGCGATTACGCAAAATAACGCTTGCCCGAAATTCTGTCCTTATCACAGGAAAGAAAACCGTAGACCGTAATTATGAAACATTATAATTAACGAGAATTGTCGGTTTATCGTCCTTGAGTGTGTAAAGACATTCGTCTGGTTGGTTTGTACTTCCGGCGATTGAAACTGCCATGTAATTGTAAACAAGTGTGGGATGGGAAGATAGTTGGGCATTAATCACGCTCGGTATGCGATAGCGGAACGGATTCTTTCTAGTGTGCCTCGTAATAGTCCACTTTTTTTAATTACGCGACCCAAAGCGATTTTATTATCTTATCGTGCAAATTTAGAAATTGAAGTGGCAGAGTAACTAAGCTGGGGTACGTCAAGATGGCGGTACGTAATTAGGGGAGCGGCGTAGTCGATCGACTGTACCCGCAACCGGTTCAAGCCATGCCGACCTACTCTCCACCTCGCACAAAAATAGTCTTAGTTCATAGTTGCCCCGTTGAATTTTTTGTTTAGCGTTTTTTTATCGCCATACAAAAAAATAACGATAGCTATGTTGTAGTAATTATGGTTAATTAATAATTATGTCGCATGTGTACCGTTTTAATTTCATAGTACATTTTGAGAGTGCCTCAATTATCTTCAAGTGTAATTTGTTAATCGGACTTGTGCTATTAGCGACAATGTAGGTACTTTCCGATTTTTGAATTTTCACCCATCTAGTTAATTACTGACGCGACAAGCAGGATTTTCCAAGTTTTTTGGTGTTGTACTTGATACTGGCATCGAATTCCCATTGTAATTGTCTAGACTTTAATGATTCTGTTTATTAGGAACCTAATAAAAATAGTATACTTTCTCTGCAAGTGTCTACATTTAATTATGTACTTGTTACTAATTCGCCTGCAAAGTTTTGGAGAACTCTTGTAACTACCTATATCAATTATCGGAAACTAAGAGGTATTCGACAGTTATATTTTTGCAAGTTCTCGCGACCCGAATAACCCCACACAAACACCACTAGAGGAAGATTTTACTCGGAGAGGTTTTATTTTTTTAATAAATATTAGGTACTGCGTACTATATGTACAACTAACTATAGAAATAATTCTACAGAAGTAAAGATTTGAGATTTTCTCGTTGTTAAAAGAAGGTAAAATAACATGAAATTGATGATTACATTTTGAATACAATTTAGATATTTTGATAAATTGAATGTTACAAGCATTGTCTAATTTTCGAATATTTTTTACGTAGGTGTGCTATCATCTATCTGCATGGATGACTTACATTTATTTACTCGTTTACTCCATTGACTGCTTTTGATAAGTAGCGTTTACCCTCACGCAAGGCTTCACGTTTAACTTTAACTTGAATACGAAGATAAGTTTCTGTCCTTTTCTAAGTTAGGTATATCATATCTAATATCTAATAATAATATCTAATAATAAAGAGGTAAACAAAATCATTATTCTGTCAATTTATGAATAACGAGCATATATGTTAAAAATTGAAAAGCCAAGTAGTTAAGATAATTATTTATACATAATAATTGATTCAAACAGATAATTATTTTCGAGGGAACCGTTGACTTTGACTTTGAGTCACCACACAAAAATACTTGAAAAACATTACTATCGCTCCACTATTCATCACTGACAATGACTTTAAAAGGCCACAAAAACTAGATTTACAAATAAAATCTAATTGTATTTATTTTCACAAACAATTTTTAATTCACATATTCCATTTTCCCAAATTATGCAAGACTCTAAATTTACTGCGTTGGTAAACACAAGTAACAAAATTTACGTGTAAAACTCGGTCTAAAATTAAATGTTATCTTTTCATTTCAGTGTCTTACTCCGAGAGAGGCAGTTTGTTAAACAATCTAAGCATCCTCTCCGGCTGCAACTCCCTTACTTGCTGAGGTGCTATTACAGCTTCACTCAGGTCTTGTGATCTCTGTCCGGAGACAGCCTCGCACTAGCATATGATTTCTTCCACTATCTTCCTCCTCAAAGTCTGGGCCACATGTGTTATCCTCAGTTATTTACACCGATTTTGTTGAGATAACATCTCAAGGGGCACTGTTCAGTGAGCCGGTCTATGTATGTCCTTAGTTCACTTCTGCCGAGTGCTAGTATTCAAAACCATGAAAGAAACTTAACGTTCTCGACTCGAGGGTAACGGAGCGTCAATACATACTTCCAACACGTTTGCTGTCCTAAAACACTTGTCTTATCACAAAATATTATCAATTATTGTCTTATCTAGACCAACTTTTATACAGAAAATGATGCCTTAAACAAATTGTTATCATTTATTATCTTATCCATATCCATTTTCTTTTAAATACACTTGTCCATAACAAACTCTAAAGATAAGAAATTGCACACAACGAACACACTGGCTACTTCATCATTTTACAATGTCTTCTCAAATGAATTAAAACCAATAATTTTGCATTTTTATAAAAAATAATCTTATCTAATAAACACAAACGTAATATAAGCGTAATTAGTCTTTCTGATAAACATAAAAGAATTACGCTACAGCCCCCCCCCCCCCCCTCCCTCGCTTACTTGATCTTGCGAATGTGTACGACATACGTGAAAATTTAGATACTTTGGTCTTAATTCTCGAGTTTCAGCCCCTCCCGAAAAAAATCCTGCGTACGCTACTGGTACAAAGTACCTGGAGGGGTACGATCGGTGTCATTCGCATGCGACCTTGTGTGGGCGTTACTATGAAGCAATTTCTTATCAAGTTATGGTTACCTTACTGTAAATTAAAATTCGGTATTTATAATCCACATCTTGTTTTAAATTAAATTTTTTGCACTTCTAATAGTGTATTAGTACTATTTTTGATAGTGTAATAATTGTATACAGGGAATTTTTCTTAAACGTATGCATACGGGCTATGTATAAAAAACCGGATCAAACGCATGGAATAGATGGCTATAATAGGCAACCAACGCTACACAAATTTGTTTTAAAAGTTAATCAGCGTCTGTTACGGAAACGGTAACTTGATTATTCAATGTCAAATTAGGGTTAGCTATTAGTCTTTATTTTTATTATTAGCATCAAATTGTGACTTTTTATACAAAAATGTACAGCAAAGATGAAATGATTAACACGGCAGGGGTAATAGTTTAAGAACTGTAAAATCAGCTCCAGTTTTTCGGGTGTAATGTTGGTTGCCTACGTCATCTGTTTCATACCGTGAGACTGATGTATCTTGATTCCATGCGTTTGATCCTTTTTTTAAAGTATACACAGCCCATATGTACACGTTTAAGAAAAATTCTCTGTACATTGATAAGTTTCGATAGTTTACAATTACAAGTGATCCCTCGAATTTAAATGGGAAAGAGAGACATAAACTGCAAAAAATCTAATCAACCTGGATTGCATCTTTACAGAAAAGACGTTTGGTGGAGTGGCACAGTTACCCCGCTATTGCGTTGGCTAAAAAAATACAAAGGGAGACCGTTAAAATTATATCTCGTCGTGAAAGGCGCCCGCGTTTGTTTGTAATTTTATCATAATTAACGTGCGGAATGTTCAGTGGGTCATGTTTATATGTTTCGTCTTTAGACAATATCCTTCCTTTGTATTAATGATATCATGCGAACTTGTAGGAATACGGCTTCAGATGAACCAATTACGTTCTTAACTTTCAAAGCCTCTATATTTTGTACGGAACGACTTAAACATGAAGTAAGGTTTGCATAGAGTTTCCGAAAAATTGATACTCTGGTGCAAGGTTGACTTTTTCTACTCCTATTTCAAGGACGATCCGATCGGAAGGATTCCTCTTTAAGTGCATCTTGTGCTTCTCGGTGCTTCTTTATTCTTAACCTGTATAGTTTAGTCATGATCACTGACCAGTAGTTTGTGAGGTACGTAGTACAGGTTTCCTGCTCCATCGGGTCGATGGACATTTGTAAAGGAACATCGGGCAATTCCAGAAGAATATTTACCAAATACGAAAAATTGTTATAGATTACCAGAAAATGTTAGTGATAATGATCATGTCATTCATTCAATACTGTATGCATGCTATGGATCTTAACTTATTAATTGTATTTTAAATTGTTGCAACGTATCACAAGTTTAGCATCAATATGGCAAACAAGTCAAACTTGTTACTAACTACTATTCTTTTCTTTGCTCATTTGCATGAACTGATTTTTTAAATATTTTAATTACTTATTACATTATTCTAGGCACAAAACTTTTTTAATATGGCATTGAAGGTCGGTTTCAAAGTTTGTAATAAAACTCTTTAAACGTTGCAAAGTTAGATTTTGTATAGAAGTTTTAATCCGGTCTTACAACGCGAGGGTAGCTTGAAAGGAAGTTTCTCGAGCTTCCTAGGAAGGCCTCCAAAGTTTTAATGGATAATAATTTAAATTTCTGAGGTTCTTAATGAATCCCCTTTTTAGTACGACAACCGCCAGGTTTTGCGTGTACTCCTATTTTGATTCTTAATCATAAAAGGTGCGCATATCCTACAATACGTGATTGATGACTATTTTATTCGCCTTTGTTGTCGTGTGTACTTTCGAAAGCCGACAGATTGGGAAGATTCGACGTTTTTAATCACGACTCCAGCAACTTTAATTGCATGCTCATGTTGTGGAAAGAAAAATGTGTCGGTCTTATTAACATTATCTAAATTACTTCCGGTAACCGTCAACGAATTGCGAAGAGAAATGTTACAATTGCTAGACATAAAAACGCTTATTATATACTTTCATTGTTTGTATCTAATTATAATTACGTTAATACTTTCTCTTGTTACTTCACAGTATTTTCGCTTTTTTAGAACCTCAGTAAATGACCGTGTCATTACATAGATTTTATGGATCATGCCATATTAGTACATTGAACTTGAATACTCCCAGCTGGCATTTTTTATGCACTCACTTTTGAAATTCGGATTTCTGATTAAAAGTTAATGGCGCGACAATTTTAATTAATTATTCATCTATTTATACATTCTGCATATTTTGTCACCCAAGTCGTACCTAACAATGGTTAATTAAGGCACACTTATAAGGTGTTTATTAATAACAACTGAAAATATTTTGAATTGATGCTAATTTTACGCCCATAAATCGTCACACTTAATTTAACGTTGCCTTGATATTTTTAAAGCAAGCCTTGACGTACATTAATTTATAATGATGTGTTATGTAAATGACCGGTGGGTTCAGTGGACACTCGGCTTAATTTCAAGTTTAAGGTTCAAGTGGCGACTTCCTCTTGAAGTTGTCGTTAAGTTTTTTTTATATGTATTTCCTGCCTGATAACTGATTCATTTTAAATACGTACGCATCCGAGGAAATTCTTTCAGAAGATTTCTGCTGGAATTTATTGTCCTACGCAAGGACAAACGTTCCCACTATAATAATTTACAAGTGTGCTTTTTTTTTAAAATTATTTGCATTCTCATGTATTTTATTGATGCAAGTTTTTTAATTGTCTTATTTTTCGCAGTTTTAATTAATCTACCTTCAGGAAAATTAGTATATTTTTGAACTTAGACAATGGGACATTGTTATGCATCACCATATTTTTTCATAATTTGCATGTCTGACATTCGTCTTCGATCTTTGTTACGTTTCATATGTTAATAAAGTTTTACATTTCATAGTGGAAAAATACCTATATTCAACAGGGTCAATTAGATCGCAAGTGTGCGATATGTACCTATCTTCAACTTACAAAAAGTGAGTGGTCCGTCGTGATCTGCTCAAGTGAGACAAGAAATCAGATATGTTCATCTATGACACAAAATTGGTAGGGGGGAGGGGCAACAGTCATTCAAAATAATATACAAATTTACTAACCATACCTACTTATGATTAGCAAATAATGCACAGTGAAAATTAGCACAAAATACGTTTATTTTGAACTAACTGCCAATATTGTTTGATAGAGAAGTTTTAAAAATACTGATTTGCCGACTTCGTGGTAAAAAGCAATAGTACACATTCACGAAAAAATCAATCAGTAAATAGTCTTCTGGACAGCACAAGTTTTGAATTTGTAAAATATTAGTTTTGGCGTGAGAAGCTGAGAAGGTAGATTCAAATTTACTGTGGGTTCGAGAATTAAGAAAATAATTACATTGGTTACAATATTAATTTTACACCAAAATCAGTTTGGTTTAGCTGCACGCATCGTAAACTTCCTTTCGGTTTTTGTGGGCAAGAAGAGTGCCAAATAATTGTTTCTCTTTTGTACAAATTCACGTAGCGCGTCAAGTTGCCTGTGATTGTCACGTACCCCTCTCGAGTCTCGCGACTATTCTGGTAACTGGTTCCGCATAGTGTGTAGTTGGCTTTTGTCACGAGTGGTTTACGATGCATTAATTAATGAAACAGCGCACGTTCTCTTTATGGAAACCCAAACAATTGGCGAGCCAATTTATTTAACCTTGAGTGACTGGATAAGCGGTATTTCAACTCAATACCAATTTCTTCATTTTGCAACAATAAATGAAGGAGAAAGCTCTTTTTTACCCACTTTCCAATACTTAATTGTCTGGACAAGTTTTATACTTCACAAATGAGATAATTATTAGAAAAGTTATTAATGGTTCTGTCACGCAATGCTTTTACTGATTATTCTCCGTCGATGTCAAGGTTAAAAGATCGGCGCTTACATCATGCAATTTTTTTCGCGTCCCACATTCGTGGAAATATTGGCGATCTTGGAATGTGTGGGCTTAAAGTAGATGCTACAGCTGAACACGCATCGCTTGTTTTCTTAGAATTTTTACGGTGGGCAGCCATCACCTTTACTTTATAATTACGCCGTAATTATGCATAATGAAACAAATTTTAATTGGCAATAAATTCTTTGCGAGGGGGTCTTTTTAATTTATAGCGGAAGTTTGGAGAGGTATCTGCTCGTTTATGGCCGGCACATTTAAGGTTTGACCGACGCCGATAAAGACAAAGGAATCGAATTCTCCCGGAAATGTTGCGGTTCTATTCTTTTGTTGTGTTTTTGTTTATTTACTAAAGGAGATATGACCGGCGGAGGCGGCGCCGTTAATTAACGGCAAATCTATCGCTAATGAAAACGAGTTCGCTCGTCTTGTTGTCACTAGTCAGTCTATCTGCTTTAAATTCAGTATATTTGAATGTTGCACATACCTACCTCATGCTTCAACGCCATTAATTAACAACGTTCACGTAACCGACATTTCATAATTGCGATTGATATTCGTGGAATTTTTTCAACTTACTTCCTCGCTATTGTGTCCTCAAATAAAGCGGATCGTCGTGGTTGAATTGTGAACGTACCCATGACTGTAGAAAAATAGTTCTATTGTATTGAAATAATGGAATAGACCTTGAAAAACCACGGTATCTTGTATTGTGTTCGTTTGAAATTGTTATTTTCGTGTCATTAGTCTCGCCGGTAAATATTTAAATTTGCATATCAGTTTAGCATTTCTTGGCAATTGCCAACTTACTTCCAAGACATGGTTTCATTTATTTTAGTTGCCGTAATTCTATAAATAAATATGACGCCCTTGTTTTTTTTTGATATATTGTGAAAACACACGAATGCGTATAAGTGTTAGCCAAGAACATGCCTTGTTTTCAAATTTTTGTTTGGGAAATTGTCGCTTTTCATGCGTGTACCTACTTTTTAGTGTCGTTGACATGCAATCATAGATTGGTTCAAAAATCCTTGGGACTTCCGAAATTGCCTTATCGCGTGTATCTAAAGTAAAACGATTTTGTTTTCGTTATTCAGTTTGCTTACTATGAGTGAAGAATTTTTACTCCATCATAGGTATAAGCACACCCACTGTTAATAAATGGGATATTTAATTAGTAGTAAAAGGTAATTACGTAACGGTATAATTTATAAACGATTCAATAATCATTTTATATACCTCTCTTTGTCTGCTCTAAATGGCAGCGTGTCACGTTATTAAAACAATTTAGAACTATTTCAACCAGTTTTATCTTGCAAGTCATGACAATTTATAAATCATATGAAAGTAACCCTTGCAATTTGCTCAATGCCAATATATTTCATTCATAGTAATCATAGTCAAGCTCAAGATATCGAAGATTTTTACTGCTTTCTACCGCTAATGAAGTGTGGCGCAGCTACCGTGAGGCCTACTATTGTGTCAAAGCTCCATTCCAACGCTATTGTCATAAATATGATTGATTCATACGGTACACGAACTGTGGAAATTGAATAGCAGTGACGTAAGTAGGTATCCGATCGAAATCATTTAACATTTTAACTTAAATAATTGTATGCGTCAGACAGTTTGGTTCAAGGTGAATTTAGTATTTTTTAATTGACAAATTGTCTGTAATATTGCCAAAACAGTTTAAATGACATTCAATTGAGAGTATTCAAATAGTTATTTACATATGAGTATGGTAAATCAAGGTTTACGTTAACGAGTGAGATGTTTACTGCCGAAGCGTAGCTGAGGCAGGAATTTCGAAACGAGTAACGTAAACTGATTTGACATACAAATAATGTAAAACATTTTATTTCATACTGCTCTATTTGTATTAAAATACCATTTTGATTAGAATGTTGTAGATACACATTAAAATAAAAGCAAAAGTCGATCACTTGATTTGTTTGATCTGACAGTAGTTTGACAAATATCAATGCATACGTTTAGATGGATGTCAGTTGCGGTTGCTAGGCAAAATTTCCAGTCTGGTAAAAATTTTCAGTCTGGTAAAATACGATTTACCAGACTCAAATCAGTCTGGGAAAGCGGTGATTACTAGATAGTATGAAATAAAACAAATTTCCATTCTTACCTTCAATACCTATAGTCAATGGCCTTACGGATTCAGTATAAGGCTCAATTATTTTTATTATAATAAAATTTTTTTTTAATGGAATCTATTTTTACAGGTTTGTGAAAGCAAAACCTCAGGATGAGAAATAAAGATAGAGATGCCTTGATGCTTTGCGTATCAAAACGTGCCATCATCTCGTCGTGTTTGTAAACATTTCAGGAAGCGAACTTTTCACATTTCGCCAGACGATTATTAAGGGAATATTAATAACACATGTATTTGAAAGGATCTAAATGGATTTTTAAATATTTATAAAAATTGTGAAAAACAAACAATTATAAGTTGAAAAAATTTACGTTAATTAGTGTATTACGACGGCAACGCTGTAGCGATTTGACAGATGAGAGGATTTTTGTTTATTTCTACAAAAAGTAATTCCTGCATTTTTAGCTCATTTTATAGATTATTCCATTGTGTTTAATAATTTACCAGTACCGTTTGACATGGGGAAAGGTGTACTGTTTGTGGAATTAGTGCAGTTACTAATGTTTACCTTTCGTCCTCTCAACTGTCAAACTGTGGGTTATGTTGGATCAAAACAAACGTTCGTGTTAATATAGCGTATGCCTCTATCTTTATTTCTTAGGTCATAACTATTTTTGCTAACGCCAATGGCATTTAAAGCGACTAGTTGTTCATTTTGATAGGTAGACTAGCAAGTAGCATGTATGCGAAAGGAATCTTATAGGTAACAAATTCAAACATAAGAACAAATTGCGTAGTGCTGTCAATGAAAGGAATAATTGTTTACATAAAAATCAGGAAAATCACACATTACTGACGAGGAAATATTGAAGTGCGAGACCGAGTATCCGAGTCAAGTAATGTCATTTTACTGACGAGTTTTGTATTAAATTTTATCCGAAATCGTATTTTAATATAACATTTCAATTTTTGTGTAGAACTTTTGATTAGTATCAATCCGTCAGTCTCAGTGATGACAGGAGTCATTATATGACATTAGAAATGTCACAAATGCGGGCGGTAAAGTGACGATGCGGCCGGTAAAGTAACAGGTGCGGCCAGTAAAGTGACAGGTGCGGCCAGTAAAGTCACAAGCGGCGTCTGCCTCTGTCAATGGAAACTCAAATTTTCTGACAGAACGTAGGCATGGACGGCATGGATTCGAAGATGTGCGAGAATCCGATAAGCTTGTGTGAAGGAAATATTAAAACACAAATAAGAGATAACACCAAATGCGTAAAGTACGTACCGTAAAGTTTATGAATTACCTATTTGTGATTTTTTGACTATTTAGAGGGTAAGAGTGATATGGTGGACAACAGAAATGTTTCTAGATAAATCAAGATCAAATGTTTCATTCCGCAATGAATGCTTTTCAAAAATGCCTACTCTAAAACAATGCGACGCCAAAAAGTTGTTCTGATTTTAAATTTAAATAAATTTGATATGTTGAGATCTTTGAACATAAAATAGTGAATTCATACAGAATTGATTGAAAAAGAAAATCAGTAAGCGACGCAACCGTAAAACAGGTAGGTATTATGAACACTGTTCCAACTGTTGGACCAAGAGTAACAATTGAAAGATTTCTGTCAATTTTCAAAAACTAATTTAGATTCGTTTTTTCATGTTGCAAAAATTCAAATTTGGTTTTTATTATTTTCTATGTTATTTGCACAGATATAAAAAAATTTTATATTACATATATGCTTTATTAGAAAGACAACGATGTACGGCACGCACAAAAAAAAAGAAAAGTTGGAAACTGTTTCAACAGATTGGTGCACCCGCCCACAACGCCCTGATGCTCGTGCGAGAATAGCACCTTAAATTTTCTGTATATACGCCGTTAACAAGTATTTTTGTTTACTGTTTTAGTTCCAGCATAATCGCTAGACAATGTTTAGCTCATTTTTTATGAATTAAAAAAAAATGTGGTATTGTTTGCGTTTTGTCCGTCGGTCTGTCCCGATCCACTTCTGCGATTTTGAACTACTTTTAAGGGAATGGTTCAGAGTCCTGGAATTTTTTGCAACATGTAGCTTATAGCTATACCAAGGAATTAACTTCTACCAACCTCCTGACCTCCTCGACTCGTTATCGTGATCGGATATAAATAATTCTTTACATCTCAAGAACAGATTGTCGGAGGATGGTACTCACAAAGGGTGAAAGTAATAATATATCTATTGGTGATGTCAAAACCTTACGAGCGAATATCTCGAAAACGCTTTGTCAAAGGACCCACAAAGATAAAATGAACTGAGACCATATCTATTGGTAAAGTCTCCCCATTAATCATCTAACTAGAAAGAAACATCGATAAATGTAGCATGCTACTAGCTTATAACGCAACCATTTAACTAAGCTATTTGGGTTTAAAAAAATGCGCTTTATGTGCACAAGAGTTGTATGTACACAATTTATACTTATTTTACGAGCAAGGTGTAGTATGATCTTTGGAGCAAGCAAGCTACTTTTAGATTTGAGACCTAAAAACAATTTGCTTACCTTTGTACTTGGGTTCTCTATATACCGTGTGTCCTATTTTGGTTGAGACTAGGCATGGGAATTTTTTTCGATATATCGATAGGTATCGATAGTTATCGATATATCGAATAACAATAGGTAGAGCTAAAAAATCGATATATCGATAACTATCGATATATCGATACTTATCGATAATCGTATCGATATGTCGATAACTATCGATATGTCGATAACTATCGATATATCGATATGTCGATAACTATTGATATATCGATATGTCGATATCTATCGATATATCGATATGTCGATATATCGATATGTCATAACTATTGATATATCGATATGTCGATAACTATCGATATATCGATATGTCGATAACTATCGATAGATCGATATGTCGATAACTATTGATATATCGATAACTATTGGTACGATAAAATTATGTTATTGTTGAGATTTCAACGAGCGCTACTATTTTTATTAATAAAATCCATTTTCGGGTTTACTCTCGTGTAAATTTACTATTTTTAGTTGCTCGACGTTTCGGAAACTTAACTTTGCTCCCTTTCTCAAGAGAAGCGCTACGTCACATCATCATCCATGCCAAATAAACGCAGTAATAAAATCTTTAGAAAATAGATCTTTTCGTCTTACTGACGATTGCTCAAAAAAAGAAGCACTTCAAAAACTTGAACAAAATGTTGCATCAAAATGGCTACTCTTTAGATAAAATAAAGAAGACAATCAAAGGGTGTAATCATGGCCTATGTATCGGTATCTGACTGATGGTTACAGAGGACCAGTCACAAAAAAACAGAAATGCTAAAGAGCCCTGCGATAATTGCACAGTTAATATGGTAACTCCATTAAAGTTGCAAGAACTGCATTCGGTTATTTTCATATTTTGTTAAAAGAGCCCTCTTGTCTTGTCGGGCTCTTTCGCCAAAATATAAAAGTAAACTCATGCAGTTTTTAGACACGCTTTCAAAAAAATTATCGGTAATATTATATCGATACCTATATATTAAAAACTATCGCCATAACGAGAACTATCGATATACCGATACTTATCGATATAGCGGTAGTTATCGATCTTTCGATAGTTATCGATGTATCTATAACCATCGATATTTCGATAATTATCGGCATATCGATAAGTAAAATATATCGATAGGTAAGTACCCGATACTTATATCGATAGGTGAAAACAGATTATCGACATATCCCTATCCCTATCGATAACTATCGATCGACAACTATCGACATATCGATATATCGATAACTATCGACATATCGATATATCGATACCTATCGATAGTATATCGATACTATCGATATACTATCGATATATCGATAACTATCGATATATCGATAACTATCGATATATCGATAACTATCGATATATCGATAACTATCGACATATCGATAACTATCGACATATCGATATTTCGATAATTATCGGCATATCGATAAGTAAAATATATCGATAGGTAAGTACCCGATACTTATCGATAGGTGAAAACAGTTATCGCCCATCCCTAGTTGAGACTGCAGTGTATCTCAGGCGATTTTAAAGATAAGAGGCATGCGATGTGCGGTTTTTAATATAAAAGGCTCGATAAAAGGATCCTTGTTTTGGATATCCTTAAATACAAATGAATTATTTTTATTAGTTTTGATTGGCGATTTGCAATAAAGCAATATAGAGACGGGACTGACGGAGTACCGTGGGTTTAATTAAAATATAAAAGACAATTCAAAATGCGAGAGGATTATGGTGCAATCGGAATGAGCAAAACTTTCGGAAATACTAAAACGTAAAATCCCTGAAGGTGCGATGTCTAATTCATAATCTCTTCTTTAATCTTTCGTTCTTTTTCATTTCGTTTATGTTTGTACACAACGAAAAAAGCAAATTCATTTACAATTCCGGGAACATCCTGGGACACGTCTATTAATATTTTCACTTGTTTGTTTTTTTGCATTATAGATGTTATATGAGTAGGAGGTACAATGTCGGCATACATTTTTTTATCTACGATTATTATTAATAACGCTCAAATTCGCGCTCAAATAACTTCACTATATTTTAGCGAATTATGATATGCATTATTATCGGTTCCTCTGAAATCCTTATACAGTGTGAGCAACAATGATTGAAGCGTGCGTCATCACCGCTTGTTCCTATTAATATCAAAACTACCTTCTTTGTATGGAGTTGTATACGAAAATGACGTTCTGCGCTGTCACAGTGACGTGCGTCTATTCGTATTTCGTATCTTGTATCAAATCAGCATATGCTATGAGCGGCACATTGCCAATTTAGCTGAAGCGACACGCTTCAATCTTTGTTGCTCACTCTGTATAATGTTACCGGCAAACTGCGAAATCCGGCATTTTGCAAAATGCCTAGGCATTTCGCGAAATGACGAATGCAACAGGTAAAGTGAGAAATGGAGCTGGAGTTCGCATTTTGCCTGCCTTTCTTTAGGGATTTCGCGAAAGGTAACATATACAACTACTTTATGTCACTATGTATTTCTCCTAATTGCATATGTACTATAATAATATACTATTATATTTTAGGTCCGAGGTTAAATCATCTTGACAAACAAAGTCTTGTATTAATTTTTGGCGGGAGGGCCCAAATCATGTAGTTACGCCACTCTATGTTGTCTATCCGCATTTTTCAATGTTTACAAATTAATAACGATAAAAATAGATAATTTAAATTCGTTAGCAAATTTTCCGAACTTCGTTTTTGCACGTTAACAGGAGGAATTGAAAGAATTCAAATTAATCAATTTGTAAAGTTAATTTGGTTGCTTCAACATTAATATGTCGCAACTAAATTTCTAAAGCTGTTTTTTATTTAAAATTACCTGGACTGGCGTACGATTGTTATTTTACATAATTTGAATTCCATTAATTTGCATTAGTATATAATTCATCAAAATTTTGCCATGCAATTACGGTGCATTTTATAAATATAATGAGCTGTTAAATAAAAAAAAACCACTGTTTACTCCAATTAGTTTTGTAGATGGAAGGAATTGTAACTGTTGTTTAAGCATCATAAATTGTGTAATTAAATCCCACGAAAATGGCAAGTTGCGTTTTTTTTAATGTTAAGTTGCATCTTCCGCCAATTTATAGGATGTGTTAAATTTAATCTGTAAATTTCTACGTTGGCAATTTATTTCAATAGCTGTTTGCATAATCACCTTACGGTAATTATGGAAGTGGGGAAAAGTGAAGTTCGTTCACCTTTTACTAGTCGGTTAGCGTGTGGCGTAAGAGAAATGCGAGTGTGTGTGATCATCTGTCTTTATGTTATGTGTTCTGGTGACTGCGGCCCAGATTTGTATCTCGACTTGCTAGACCGGTTGCTACTCCTGCACGGTTTTCTCTGATATACTTCTCGCGCATTTGCTTCCCAAAAGATGATCATTTAGGTGCTGTTCAATTAGTAAACTTTACCTACTATCCCATTTCCCACGTTTTGTTACTCTTTGCGCAACAATAATTTTCATTTCGTTTCTTTGTTCCAGGTTCAATATCGAAGGCTGTGCGCAAAAGGAAAACAGAACATGAAACGTCAAAGCATCGCATTAGTTCCTTCAGTAACAATAAGGAAGACTTAGAAAATAAGCAGTCCAAAAAAAGAAACTGCTGCAACAGATCCAGCAACAAGAAGAAAGTTCTAGAAGAAACAAATAACAGTAAACTTCGCGAGGTAAAAATCCGCATACAAGATTGTCTTCAAAATTCTGCACAGGCAGAAGCGTTAGGAATCATATGTCGACGAGTTTTTAAGGAAGAGTCTGCGGTTTCTGAAGTTCGTGAAGAAGCAAAAGATTTAGGTAGTACAAGTGTAGAAGTGCAAAATAGTGAATCGGTGGCCATTTGTGAGAATGATAGTACATTAGATGAGTCAAGTCGAAGTAGCAGTAGTAGTGTGCAAATAGTGCCGGAAGTGAATGGTGCCGACGACAATGTGCAAACGTGCGAATCGATCCCCACGCCTGAAGCGGTAGTTAGTGAAATCGCGAGTGAAGAAGACGATTGTGTGATAGTGGCGCAAAGGACCATATTAAAAATCGACGAGCGGGAGTGCTCGAGTCACGGTGACGATGACGTACCGCTGTCATCTTCGCCGTTTAGCAGAATGGAACTTACAGAATCTGCAAACGTCTCACTGCTTAGGTTTCCAGATGATCGTTCGGATTCTGGCGTGAGTTCCTTACGATCCGGTAGCGGCGATGAACGTTCGGGTTCACGTTCCAGCGCTTTAAGTTCTTCTGACGAACCTCAACAGTCTGCTCAAATACAACCGACCAATCGATCGCCGCTGTTTATTCCAACTAATCACTCGTATAGTGCACCTATAAACAGTACGTCTGAGCCGGTGCGCGTGTGGAGAGACCCCAGCGTGCTGCTGGAGTCAGAACCACACGTTCGCCACATTCACAGTGTACAGCACCAGTCGCTTCTCATGTCGCACCCATCAACTCCGGCCGCCTCGGGCCCACCCTCTACATCTGCTGCCAATCACCCTTCTAATTTATACCCGCCTGTACCACCGCCGCCGAGTCTAATGAGCCCTCATCCACTACAACCTCACTTACCTCCTCCCGGATTGTATGCTCACCATTTACCCGAAATGTTGTGGAAGCAGCGATATCCGATACCCGTTGGTGCACACTTACTAGGGCCCCAAGGCGCCGCTCACCCTGGCGAAGATATATTGGAAAGAGAACGCGCTTATGCCCAAGATAGATTGTTAAGGTAAGCTTTATTGTTGACCTTGCATTTGGGTTGATTTCTAAGAGTGATGCAGACTCAATAAAAAACGCAAGTGAGATTTGAGATGGGGACGGGTTGTGAATTTTGAGTGTTCTGGGGCGTTACATAATTAACTGTCAAAAGGAATTCATTTGTAACAAGACAATAATGAAAGTACATAAGTGAATGATAAACAAAACAAAAGTCCTAAAAAAGATATGTAAAGAGCCTTTGTTTTTTATGATCGTTCATGTTAGGCATAAGCATTTAATTACAAACGCCTCTTTCTGTTAATTTTATTGTATAAGTTATTACCTCGGATATTACTTTCCATTAAAAATTATATTTTCACATTTTCAAAAGTAGAACAGTGGATACTCACTACCTCGCTCACTACAAATAAATATCATATTATAATAATGGATTCGTTGGGCACGAGGTACTATTTTTATTATTTATTTCATCGTTACATTTATAGAATTCTCTCTTACCGAGGAACCATATACAGGATGTCCCAGGTGGTAGGATTGCATTGGTAATTGATATTATTGAAGGTTAGGTTAAATGGGAAAAGCTTTTTAGTTTTGTTTGCTGATTAAAAATTCTGTTTATAAGTTTTGAAAATTAAGTTATTTAGACAAAAGTGCAAACCTTCGATTTTCATAATAGGTACTAAATATCTGGTTTATAATGTCTACCAGGAACGGTCCTCATTTGGACCATGAGATATGGATATAAATCTTTTGTATTCTACCATCAAATAATATACAGGGTGTTGCATTAAAAAACGGAATGTTTCAACCTTGAAAAATTATGAAATAGGCCTTAAATTACTGACGACATCCTGTGTGGATAAAGTAGTTGTCAATGTATCCTGCTGTGGTCCCGTCTACCCCAGAAGCGATTACCGTCAGTCGAAAATGGGTAAATGACGCGTTGTTGAAATGTTCTCTGAAATCCAAAAAGGAAACATTGACTGGGTGTTCCAGCTTAAAATAAGCAAGTTAATTGCGACTTACGGTGTAGCTGGAAATTGTATGACCTTGAAAATATTTTTAACAGAATGAAACTTTAAAAACCCCGCACCCCAAAAATTCAGATTTTTAAGGTTATTCTATTCCCCAAACCAACAGCCACCATGAGAATTATCATATGAATTTATCTAATCCTCTTCTGGATATGTTAGAATGCAATTTTTCTCTTCTCTGAATTGTGGGGCCTATATCCAAGCTTCAGCATAGTAAATGCTCCAATATTTTTGCATTTTCACATTTACTAAATTTTGTTTGTTAGAGGGGCTACCAGTTTTTTCCTCCTCGTTTCCGTCAGTTCCACTAGTACCATTGTTTAAATCTGTATTTTCAGACGTTTTTCTTTATCTTCCATTGTGATGTCTTTAGACGATATTTCACTTCACTTCCATTTTCATTGTTTATTGACATGCCGCGTGCACGAAAACTGTCGTCATTGGATATACGGTTTTTCTCTAAATAGAACCTGAACGATGATTTTTCGTAATTAATAAGCGATATTTAGAAGTGCTTAACATATTTACTTCTCTTTCTACTCTACACTGTGTTTGCATAATTTAATTATTTTAAATGTTTCAAAATGGTCGCAGATCTCATTTTCAATTAAACGTTTGTATTTAATGTCCGCTTCAATTTCATTCTCTATTCCTGTTGATTGATTCTTGTTATTGAAACAAGTGTTCATCCAAATCCATTCAGGCACTTTTTGTATTTTGTCTGTTCCGACCAGCAAGGTTCTATTGCAAGAGGCAAACCGGTATGCCAAATTATGAAGTTCTGAAAGGTCTTTGAGTATTACCTATACTCTGTGTCCAAGATAAGGATGTCTATCATGAGGATCTCCGAAACTACAGAAGATACGACGATAGTCAAATTAGCGAAAAATTACGCAATTAAATAGATATCAGAAGAAGAAAATCAGAAAATTTCGATTACTCTCAAAGGTATGTCGGGAAAATCGAAATTTACCGAGGGAGCATACCTATCGGAAAAATGTTCTGAAAAATGGAAAATTTGTCTGATAGATATCCTCGCACGAATAGGACCTTGTGCGCGGGTGCTCCATCCTGTTGAAACCAACAATTTACAACTTTTGATTTTTTGTATCCCGTGGTTGTATTCGTAATAAAAAATGGCTACCCGATACAGTGCGTACTTTTTTACGGTCCATATAAAAAGTAAAGTTGATGATTTCTCCGAAACGAAACGCTGTATTGAAAATCCCTCAACAGTGTTTTAATTTTTTTGTATCTATTACAAAAAATAAAACCCAAATCGGGACATTTCGGTTTTTCTGGCATATTGGAAGTAATCAAAATTTTCTGGTTTTCTTTAAAGCATCCTTCCAGGACACACTATAGGGATTTATGCATTATTGTACGCTTTAACTATTGATTTGGTGACTACCTACCAAGGATAGCGTCATAGCGAACTTTCCTTGAGTCACAGGATTCATGGGGAATCTAATATAAATAAATGCAATGCGGCCTGAGGATGACATATAGTCGAAATCGATCGCCGTCAGAAATAATAATATAAAAAAAACTGTTTGAGTCTTTTTTACTTCATTTTCCTATTAAATGCAAGATATTTGAGATTAACTGATCTTTCTAACGATTAAACTGTTTCGACTGGCCACTTAAAAATGAACTTAAAAATAAAAACGCAACCATAAATATTAGTTAACATATCTGATTTTCACACTACGTATTTATATTATGGATCGCAAATATTTCGACAAGATTTCGTCGTAGAAATCGAACGAGGACTTTTGTTTTTAGTAGAAATGTTCATTTAGAATCGTCAAGATTTATCTGACACTTTGCAGACGTTTGGCAACATTAGGCTGTTTGGTAAATTTAGTACTTTTTCGAATTTCAAAAAATTAGTCGCATTAAAGAACTAAAGAATTAACTTTTAGTTCGGGAATGCTTCTTGGCAGTTGTTTAGTCTGCAGAATGTGCAGGTCCACACCTCAATAAATGTCGATTTATAAATTGAATAAATAGTCTCGAGACGTTTATAATAGAAATCTCTCCATGCTCTTAGTTTTCAAATGTGTTTATTTCAAACACGCGACAAGGATAACATCACACTCGCTTTTTTTGGTTGAAATAAAATTGTACATTATTCCATATCTTGTTTAGAGATCGTCAAACTCAAGAAGCGCGGGAATTGGAAAAACAGCAACATAAGGAACGGGAGTTGAAGGAAAGAGAACGTCTGGAGCGTGAAAGGCAAGAAAGGGAGAAGCTTGAAAGAGAGAAGCACGAAAAAGAAAGAGAGCAGGAGCGCGAACGGCAAGAAAAACAGAGAGCTGAACAGGCTGTTCATAAACATTTTGAGGAATCGTTTCGCCGTATAAATCAAAAGGTAATTGGGTACAATCGAATTCTCATACGTTACAGATCTGGACTATTTTAGAGTTGGAATTTGAAAAGTTTACCGCCTCCCCAACGTCACAGTACTACAGAAGAGGAAAGAAAAAGGATAGATAGCGATCATCAAAGGCATTTGGTTATGCGTCAGGACAGATATTATTCAGGAACGGTAAATAATACTTTTATATCCTTGTGCTTTATCTAAAAAATATTTCGAATTACAGTCGCAACGTCCACCTCCCGTTACCAAAGCCGAGTATCCCCCGCCCGCTCACAGTAGAGTTAGTACAAATAAAACCGCTGAAAAGCTATCCGTTCATTCAACATTACCAAAGGCTGAAGTAAATATGTTTGGTTACCCCGCGTATCAACCACAAACTGCATTTTTTCTGCACGAACCAAAGACGAAAAGTGATCATCATAAGCAACCCATGCAGTCCAATACTTTGGTGGTTACAAAAAGTTCAAATTCGGTAGAAAGAGAAAGGGATACGTTACCAAATCCGCCCCCTCTAATGAGCGAACTGAAAAGTTCCGTTATTGTTAAGCACGAAGGAAAACCTCAGCATCATTTAGATCCTAAGGTGCCAATAACGCATTCACAAAGTCCCAAGTTGAGAACTACGGACATGGTCGGTCATTATTTACCTTCGGGCCAGACGCATAAACCTAGCATGTACGAGTATCGGAGTCAAACACAATCGCCCCATTTAACGCATGCTCAAAGCCCTCACCACCATATGGAAGCACAAAATCTGGGAAAAACAGGTCACCAGCGACCGTCCCCCGTTCAACTTTCTAGTCCCCATCATCAACGACAGTCCCCACACCCTCACCTTCAGTCGCACCAGTCGCCGGATTTGCGCTACAGAAATGTTTCCGATTCGTCGGCCATGATTTACCCGTCCCCTGGGAAAAGCCATCTACCAGCATCATACTCCTACATGCAGCAACCAGTGTCGACATCTTCTCATCATAATCTAGCAAGTACAACATCATCAAATTCCAAACCTAAAGTCAGCAGTCCAGCCCCACATCATATCTATGGGAAACCATCCGCAGGAATTGGCTCAGGACTTCCCGTTGTGAGAGCGCACGAAGCATCATCTCCGGCCAACCCCATTCCATTAACTTCTAAGCCGCCGTTATCGTCATCCGTATCACCTTCACCATTCCAACAAATGTCTCAGTATCATCCCCCTCACCAACAAGCAACTCCGCCTACAACGTGTCTACCACCTCCAGCACATAGTAGTCGTACAAGCTCAATCGACAGCAGGCCCGCTTTGTATGAAAGGTTATACACAGGAGGAACGGTCCCTGGAGGTTTATCCGCAAAACCTGTTCCTCATCATGGTACCTCACCACCGACAGCAGCTTCGGCTCCTTCCTCCGTATCAAGGGCGCAAATGCAATATTGTGTACCAGGCATAACACATTCCTCTCAGAGTGTTGGAGGACCTGCAGTTCAAACACAACCTTTAGATTTGGGAGTTTCTTCGAATAATAAATACGATGTCGGCCTCTCTCCCAAGAGGAAAGGGACACCTGTAAGTTCCAGCGGAAGTATGAGCATGGAAGTGAAAAAGAGGCGAATAGAACAACCAAGTATTTCACTACAACCTCATCATCTTCCCGTCTTCTCAGGAAATTCCCAACCCCAGTTGGCTAGGGTTAGCGAGCCAAGTCCATTAATAGCAAGTGCAGCAACTACTATCACAACCGTTGTGAATACTGCCGCGTATAGACCTCCGTCTGCTAATTTAATTTCTACCCCAAGCCAATCACCTTTAACCGAAACGTTAGCCGATGTTAGTGTTACAGCAGTGACTATAGCCAGTGACTTTAATAAATCTACAGACTCTGAAAGTAACGGATCGTTTATAACTGTGAATAGTGGAGCACCAACGGTACCAAGTCCAATACCTGCCAATCCCCAACCGGCAGAATCTCCAAATACCCCACTGAAAACGTCGTCAGTGACGCCAAGCATGATAGATTCGGAGAAATCAAACAGTCCAGGTCCCACGAAAATAACAACTTATCCAGTTAGACACCTAAAGAAGGCGTGGTTGCAAAGGCATACGGGCGAAGATATCGAAGATACAACTGGCGTAACAGGTGGAGGGAGTTGTGTTACATTGCCGATGAATATTCCTAGCAATTTATCAACCAAAGATATACCAGTTGCGTCACTGCATAATATTGGCTCCATGGCGGTTAACAGCATTAATAAGGTTAAATCGTTCGCGTCAAAAGCCGGACGGAAAACTCCCCATAAGGATAACGCTTCTTTAAATGGTCATCCTAGTGATTCTACGAAAGGGGAGGATTCCTCAAGTTCAGATCAGGACCGAGGTAGAAAATCGCCGCCGAAAAGAAAACCTCCTAAAGTGAAGAGAAAAAAAGGCGGAGGCACTGCCAAAAAAATAACTGAGGAACAGAGAAAACGTAAAAATAATCAATCGGTTCCGGCTAGCGAGAGTGGTAGTGACAGCGAAAAGGAGAGCGGTAGCGAGAAGGATTCCGATTCCGGTGCCAGTACCACGGTGGCGACGCTAAAGAAACCGAGCAGTATAACCGCGACGGGTAAGGAGCCGCGAAAAAGAGGAAGAAGACCAAAATCCTCAAAAAACGATAAAGGCGAGGAGCCGCGCCCCAAGAAAGCAAAGGATGAAACATCTGTGCCCCAGCGCGACCCCTTTCGCAAACCTCCGATGGGGCAGTTAAAAAAAACCGGTGAAAGTTTTTTACAGGACGGGCCGTGCCATGAGGTGGCACCAAAGCTAGCCAAATGTAGAGAATGCAGGTGGACGCCCAATCAGCGCTCGAAAAACATGCCAAATATTTTCTGCAGATTTTACGCCTTTCGAAGATTGAGGTACACAAAAAATGGGCAGCTTGCGATAGCTGGCTTTTCCGATCCACATAAAGATGCTCTAGAGGTAGGTGAATTTGAAACGTTTGTGTCAGATCATTTCCACCATACTTCCATATCCGGAATTTTCACATTAAAAAAAAATTCTAAAACATTTTCCATCCCCAAAATATCTCTTTAATATCTAAAGTTGCACCTCTTGGGGTAGTAGTAGTAGCAAACGAAATATGTTTTAAGTTGAGAAAAAAATATCACATGCATAAATCAGCCTTTAAGTAGTAAAATTCCTGAAGTTAATTATTTTTGGAATTAAAGTTCCTAGCCTTAACGTCACATGTTCCGAATTCCACTTCGCGTTGCATATTCAGTGTATAGAACGCTCTAAAAACTCTTAAATTTTGTTGCACAAAGTTTCATTGTTCATTCCACTTTGTTGATTTAATTAGTCTGACACTATATGTATAATAATAATAATGTTTATTTAGTAAAAAACAATTTCACATTGTAATAAATATATACGTATTTTATTAAATACTAAATACGTTTAAGGAGGAAAGGTATAATGAAATTAAACAGGCTCATTTTTTTACATTAGTGTACGGTGCAATTTATCAGTCACTATTCATATCTGTAATGTATTTCAAAATAGTGATATGCTGTTGTCTAAATAAGAAGCAATCCCACACTTTTTGTCAAAAATTTTACTTTTTTGCAGATGACACTAAAATTACGCACTTCAACGAAATGTAATAAAATTTACTAAATGGTCCCATTTTCTTCAATAGATTATCGTCCCGAGTTTTTCCCCATTACAAAATCCATTGCTCAAAAGAACAACTCCCATCTAATGAGACATAATGACAATTTCGGTGAAACTTAAAACTAGAAACCAAATATACCTGATGGATGGAACTTTACTTTTAGATTGTGTATTAGTAGTAAGAACCAAGTTTGTAGCTGAAGTTAAATCACTTAACTTCTAATAAAGATATCTTTGTGACTATGTATTTCTCTTAATTTTTCAGGAAGACTTGAAGCTGTGGTTACCATCAGCGGATAATCCTCCATCGGACCTTGATTTAGATACCTCTCGTATTCTTCTAAAGCAAGTGGGTGATCAGTTCTGTGATTTATTGGTTCAAGAAAAAGATGCTTATTCGGAGCATATGTCCGAGGGTAAGTTTGTTTGTGTCACTGTTGTATGTTTATTAAATATATGTGTTGCAGATAAGGTTATAGCTTGGAAAAGGGTTGTTCAAGGTGTACGAGAAATGTGTGATGTTTGTGAAACAACTTTATTTAATTTTCATTGGGCATGTGGAAAATGTGGCTTTGTTGTGTGTTTAGATTGCTATAAGGTAATGTGTGTTACTAACCTAAGGCTGTCGTTACTTACTTGTAATCGTTTTTAGGGTCGTAAGAATGGCACGATACGTTTGTGGGGTGAGCCGTCCCAGAAAGACAGAGATGATTTCTCCTGGCTTTTATGTACAAATCGACAACCTCACGAACAAGAAAAATTAATGTTAACTCAAATTATTGCTGGAGATTCGTTACTTAAGTTAGGAAAATTGGTGCACGAAATGCGCGAGCTTTGGAATATCGAACAGTATTGTGGTTGTTCAGCAAGTAAGGAAGTTTCTCAGAAATCTAATGGTGCTCGAAAGGAGATAATCAAGAGTATACTTCTCGGAGAAGCCAACGGTATTAAGAAGGAAATTAAAGATGAATTGGATTTCAAAAGCTTGATAAATGGAGCACCGACTAAAGAAGAGAAGACGTCGCCGTTGAGCTGGCTAGCAGACGTTGCGTTGTCGAACGAAGACAAGAAAGACAGTTTGGACGGCGATGACAGCAGCAGCGATTCGGGCGGCGAAGGAAAGTATTCTACCTTAAGAGACTTGCTAATGCAGAAGAATGGTAACTCTGTCGTATCGACAACCACAACTACGCCTAAAAGTGTTAAAAAGACTAATGTGAGGTTAGATACTTTGGATGACGTGATATCTAGTGTTATAGAGGATAGTGTGCCGAAACATAGTGATATTGGCGTTGACGTTAAATCGGAATTAAAACATTTTGTTAGGCGCTATAATTGGCAGTGTAAAGGAAGAATACAATTACCAATTCGAATTATGACTCTTACCGAAAGTAAAGTGCTGTATCCTGATACACCTCACAGTTGGTTGTGTGATGGAAAGTTATTGCGATTGTGCGATCCTAACCATAATGGAAATTACAAGATTTTCATGGTAAGAACATTTGCAAACATTTAAAAATTGATTATTGTGATAGAAATTTCAAAGTGATTTGCTGTAAACCTAGAAAAGGGGTATCTTTAAGCCGCTTAATAGAAGACACAAGGGATTATATGCCTTGTGGAGAACTCCATTTTCCAGGTTCATTATAGATTATGGGGAAAGGGTATTTTTCGATATAAAAAAAGATTAGAACCTTGCACTCTTGCCAGTTTCAAAATCGAAAATTGCAATGATTTAATGACTGAATGTTAATAATATGCGATTTCAGTCCCGAAATTTATTTTGTAATATGTCACATTGTTATAATTGCTTTTCTAAGGTTACAGTTTCTGTGTTCGTACTTATACCTCACAAATAAACTTATCAGAAACATTCGGGAAAATAATAGAATTTTAGTTTTTATATAAAAATCAGTGGCAGGAATACTTTTATCGTGAAGAAAATTCTTCATTGGGTGAATTACCTTTATGTGTAATAATAATATTGGAATTAAATTATTTCACTTTTCACCATTTCTAGAGTATACAAAACTTGTTTTTCTACATAAAAACACTATTTGTCTTCAACAATATTTTGACTATAATAATTACTCTTATCAGACTTTGATGTCCATTATGATTTTTTTGATGAAGTTTACAGGTCATTGTGGCAAGTCGGACAAGTCAATGTTTGAATGTCGGTAACTATTTTTCAAAAATATTGTTGTGTTAAACTTTTTTTGTTTTCATAGAGGATATGCCCAAAAGTAAAAAAATCATCAAAAAAGTTGTTCTTTAATTTTTTTTCAACAACTGTAAGATGGGAACGTCATCTAAATTTACGGATATGCCTCTTCCAATTCTGTAAAGGTTTTTTTAAGATCTCCAGATACCAACCGTTTTTAACTTTTGATTTTTTGAATTCGTAATAAAAAATGCAACTCGATAATCGAGTAATGCAACTCGATAATCGAGTAGTATGTACTTTTTTTGTACGGCCATATAAAACAAGTATAAATTGTACACAACTCTTGTTCAGATAAAGCGCATTTTTTTAAACGAAATAGCTTTTGTTTTGACATCACCAATGGATATATTTCTTGCAGACGTCTCAATCGCCCTTTGTGAGTACACTCTTCCGACAATCCGTTCTTGAGGTATAAGGGAATATACCCGCTCGCGATAAGAGATCGAGGAGGAGGGCTATGGCAGAAATTAATTGCTTTCATTGAGACCTTTCATTAAGGCCGACGCGCATTTACGCGCAGCGCCTTTTTCGGTCACATTGATTTAAATGCGCGTTAAGTGCGCATCGGCCTTTAGAGTACCATGAAGGATAACCCCCCCCCCCCTCTCCACCGCGTACTTTGATAAGAGGACATAAAGAAGGGTAGCAGTTGGTACAAAACGGTTCCTTTCGTTTTAATTAGAATACAATGAGAGATAAAATTAATTTTTTTTAATTCTTAAAAAATGCGCTAAAATAAACTTGATTATGATTTATCAGAATCGAAGCGTTGAATTGAAAATCTCTCAACGCTGTCTTGTAGAGCTCAAAAAGTGAAATGAGAGTGTTTTTTATTTTTGCTATCTGTTACTGTAATAACAGAAAAAAATAAAAACAAAATCAGCAAATTTTGGTATTTCTGGCATGTCTTCGGAAGTAATCGCTGATTTTATTTACTGCATGATAACCCAATTCGTTAATTGCATCTTCTATGGTTTCCGAGATCTGCATCATAGACTTTCTTATCTTAGGCACCGCGTATAGGAACAGCACATAATTTAAGTTACTAATTAACTTTAATCTTAAGAACAAAACAAAAAAAGAAGAATAAACAAAGATCGAAACACAGAGGCCTTTGCGCTGACAGTCTTAAGCCTGTATAAAGTCAAAAATGTGAAGGGAACTAGAAGTACTGACAATGTACAAACTTAAAATAGATCAAATATTTCTGTTCGAATAATTGATTTCGAGCAATAGAATTTGAACAATTTAGCTAGACCCAGCCAGTTTAACGAAGCTGTTAGTTTTGATCCTTTCCTGGGGTGACCTAATTCTCATGGCTTGAAAATTCTTGTGTCTGTCTATTCACAACTAGGTTTATTATGTGGTCAATTTTTTCTCGAATGGGACATTAGCTTTGTTTCCGTGGTTCTCCCCCCTTTTAAAAAACGTGATGGGCCATTACATTTGCTCATCTTGTAGGGTTTCTTCATCAATGAACTTTAGGTATCTGTATTCAAATGTGTAATATTCATTAAGCGTATCTGCAGCGACGGAACAAAGAATAGTAACATTAGACAATATGAAATTGTAGAATGGTTTTCTTCTATTTACAATAGTGCATATCTTGTTTTATAAAGTAAAGTATCTGGTAAACTTGCATTTGGGATGGAGTACCTTCAGAAGTGGGATACATGAAGTAGTCTGATTACATGAGATCTAATGTTCTGTCAAATTGTATCAGTTCTACATTTCACCAGGTTTTTTCACTTTTTTCAGCTTGACGCGAAATCGATTATTTATTTGAAACATAAAATACACCACGCTTGCTTTCGCTTTTTCTATACATACCAACCCTGGCGTGATGAATAAGATGGCAAATTTTCGGTGGCTGTTTGAAACTAGCAGCCTCGTTTTCATGTTGTCTCCAGTATTTAAGGGAACTTCCATTACCACCATAAAATAAACTTCTTTAGGAATTTTCAAATAGATCGGCGTCCCCATTTCTCCAACATGAAACACGCAATTCTACAAAACAACTTTGTCTTCGCTGAAAGCACTAGGCTCCTAATTCTCGAGTTCATAGGAATAGAAATAGTGAGAGAAAGGGGCGGCGTTCTCTTTTCAAACCAATTAACAATAGATTATTTTGTTTTACAAGAGAACTCCGCCCCGTTTCTCTTAACTAATTTTATTCCTATGAACTCAAGAATAAGGGCTCAGATGTGCATTTAAATCCTTGCAATTAATTAACACTCCTTATCGCAAAGAAATAAATTTTATAAAGTAGGTACCCAAAGTTGGCCAGATGTACCTATGTTAATGCTTCTTATCTAAATTGAATAATTTAAAAGCGATAAAATTAAAGCGTCAACTCTGCAATTGCAAACAATTCCAAAAGGAAAAGCAAACACTGTAATACAATTCAGATAGAACAAACCTGTGCCTATTTCGTAAATAATCTCACAGGTTAACTTAATAAAGTGAAATATTTTCATATACAATATGTCCCGTCATTATTTTTTGGTGTTTAGACAGAAATAACGTCTATGTGACGTGATACTGCAAAATATGCATTTATATGCAGTAAAATGCGCTCATTTGGCTCATTAGGCCATAAAAAAACCAGAAACTTAATAGTTCATATGTTTGTTGAATGTATGAAACGTATACAAATTGTATATAAATCTTGTCCCTGATTATGAGGAGAGTAATAGTAAAAATAAACTTTTGTCACAAATGAGAATATCACTGTAATAAACGTTGTTTCTGTTAGTTAATCTTTATCACAGGTCAAAATCACTCCGTTGCTACTTGCAACTCATTTTGCTAAACGGATAAAAAAAAGTTCAAAACGCGATCAGGCCAAAAAATCTTCACTTTTGTATAATTTATTGCCTTACAAAAAGAATAGTGCTGGAGGATGAAATAAAGAATGACTGGGTCTATTAGGTCTTTAAGCTTAATCAATAATTAAAAAAGATTGAGAAATAGCGTTAAGGTTAAAAAATTTATCACAATTAAAACTGGTTTTCAAATTGGCATTAGTATATTATTTCCAAATGGTTCTGATTACCACATACATCTCCATTTTTTGGAGACCAAATATTCTTTTTTTTAACTTCTGTTTTGTACGCTTGAATGGAACTTTAAACTGTAGGCATCAGGGAATGGTTCTGTAATAAGTGTTTTTACTTTCAGGATCAATGGAAAAGAGGCCAGCCAGTACTAGTGTCAGACGTCGCGAAACTTCTCAACAGAGACTTGTGGAATCCGGAAAGCTTCGCGCGAGACTTTGGGGACGAAAAGAACGACCTGATCAACTGTATGAATGGAAATCTGGTACCCAATCAGCCTATGCGTAAATTCTGGGAGGGCTTTGACCATTTTTCGAAACGGTTAAAGGACGAAAGAGGAAACCCCATGCTTCTGAAATTGAAAGACTGGCCGCCCGGGGAGGATTTTGCTGAAATGCTCCCTTCGAGGTTTAACGACTTGATGAAGGTGTTGCCCCTTTCGGAGTACACGCATAGAAGTGGCAAGTTGAATTTGGCGAGTCGATTGCCGGATTGCTTCGTGCGGCCAGATTTGGGTCCGAAGATGTACAACGCATATGGATCCGCTCTTCATCCGACCAAGGGTACAACCAATCTGCATTTGGACATATCGGATGCTGTGAATGTGATGGTATATGTCGGAATTCCTAAAGATGGCGATTCCGAAGAGCACATTAAGGAAGCATTTAGAGCCATCGATGAAGCGGGTTGTGATATACTTACACGTCGTAGAGTACGCGACAAAGGTGAATTGCCCGGTGCTTTGTGGCACATATATAACGCGCGAGACGCGGACAAAATTCGCGATTTGTTGAACAAAATTGTGGTGGAGAAAGGTGGACGGCTAGAACCCCATCATGATCCGATTCATGATCAGAGTTGCTATTTAGATGGCGCTTTGCGGGAAAGATTGTATAAAGAGTACGGTGTCGAAGGATACGCTATTGTGCAATGTTTGGGCGATGCCGTATTTATTCCCGCCGGAGCACCTCATCAAGTACGAAATTTGCACAATTGTATTAAGGTAGCGGAAGATTTTGTATCTCCGGAAAATATTGCTCACTGTTTCCACTTAACGCAAGAATTTCGCGATTTGTCGGATACCCATTCGAATCATGAGGACAAGTTGCAAATAAAAAATATTATATATCACGCCGTTAAGGACTCGTTGTCGTCGCTTACGGCAGTTCTCAACAAGCATTTGGTGAAGGGGGATAAAGACCTCATAGAGCATAACGGCACCACGACGGGTGATGGCAACAATTTAAACTCTAATTTGGACTCTACCGAGCCTGCTTAATCATGTGATAGTAGATGCGCTTATAAGCCAGCGATCAATTTTGTAAAATATAAATAGTGTGATAAGAGAATGTGTATTATGTAAACACGTTACATGTGTATAAACGACGATGCCCTATGCACGTGAGATGTTTTGTGTACATAAATGACAATTAGTTGGATGAAATGCTGAAATGCACGGTTTATCTTCCTGTTAGTAGTGACTAGTGGCTTCCGAGTCACCAGTTGTAATTAGCCTATTCTACTCACTCGTTGACTACTTGGTGTCCGAGGTTTGCCTTGGACTTATATATCAGTGTTGTATCAAAGTACCAGTGGTTATTTTCTCACTTGTATACTGTGCCTGTAAAATGGTATTGTAAAGTACCAATTCTTTGTGGGTTTCTAAAAATCGATTAGTTTCTGCTTACTTTCGGACGGTTAATATTTTCAGCATTCTTTTTAAAATAAATTACTCAAGTGCTATTTCATTCAAAGTGCCAATTAAGATTGTTTTTAGGCAGTGACTGATAAACAACTGCAATTTGTACCTGTCTATTGCAGTTGTTTCTTTATATTCTTAAACACGTTTTATGATCTCGACTTTTGTGTTACAACGATTATAAAATAAATTAGGTGTCTCACTTCACTTTGTTATTAAATCCATTTGGGTTTTTTGTTGTAAAGTTTAATTTTCGAATAATTATTGTTTACTTCTGTCGTATATGTATAATACTTGTTTGAATTCATATAAGAACGTAATTTATTTTACTTTAAAAATTATGTACAGTAGCATCGAGTCTTTTTGTACAGAAACAAGTAAGTTTCCTTTTCCTCGTCAAGAGGTACGATATAATTTTTTTGTACTGTGTATATTATGTAAGTATAAATAGGTTTGAATAAGAAAATGTTTATATTACATATGTGTTCTATTTTACTAACATATCAAACCTACTATCCTTTTCGGTATGTATGTTGAAATGTTTCTTGAAAGTAAATTAATCATTATAAAGGACTTATTACTATGCGACGTTCAGGATCTTTGGTTGCACGTTCTTTAGCATGATTGTTACGGTCACTATTTGCATCCCCCTATTGTTCCATACCGTGGTGTGATAAGAGTATTTGGTCCACTTATAGAAGCAAGGACGTTTTATTTTGGAAGTCATCCCATCTGTTCCAGTGGTAAACAAAAACTGTCAAAACTTATACTTTCTTTTTCACCATGTTCTTTATCTGGTATAGTATATCGAACCATTTTTAATTTTCTGCAATTCAAAAAGATTTCAAAAATTAATCTCCATTAAAAATTTGTTTATTCATTAATCGTTTTTATTAGGGTTCCTGCAAATTTGTTTTTGCTTTCCAAAAGTGTTGCTCAGGTGTAAATCTAGTCAAGTTTTAAATTTTCCAATTTTTCATATTCTTTTAGGTGGTAGCTTGTAGCTGTAATCTTTGTATTGATGATTAATTTGGTTAACAATTGTATCATGGGCAGTCCATAGCTGCAATGAGTCCATAATTAAATGATCTGCCTGCAATTGGCGCTACTGTTCTAACATAAGTAGGGTTGCCATCCGTCTGGGTTTCCCCGGATTTGTCCTAGTTTAGGGGGCGTCCGGGCGGGGTTTCATTGCTAGTCCGGGTTTTAGGACATCTAGTTTCTGTCAACATTTAAGCCAACAAGATAAACTTTTAAGCGCCAGTCGGCTTTGATTTTTTAGAACATCGAATCTTCATTTATACTTGGAGTTATTGAAAATTGCCTAGAGCTTTTTTTGCATTCCTGCTCATAATGCCAACGTTGAAAGAATATTTTCACTAGTGGCATAACAGTGGACCAAAGAAAGGAATTTATTGAATATTGAAACAGTCTAGCCAGTGATAAAAATAAATTAAACAAATATAGCAAACGAACTCCTGGGTATGGCTATAGCATGTGCAATACCAAATTTTAAACCTGATGTTAGTTTTGCTTTTATTTAAAGTATATATGCATGAAATTGCTTCCATAAATAATAAAGTAGGCACTGCGCATGAGCCAAACCAAATTTTGAACTGGCGTTAAATTTTCTTTTATTCCAAGTGGCTATGTATCAAATTTAATTTAAATACCTTCATAAATAAGAAAGTTTGCAATTCGGTCTGTAAATGGTCGAGATGCGCAAAGGGCACTGTGAATACTGATCGATTAGGCTCAACTTTTGGAATTGTGTTTTGTATGCGCATATTGAATTTCATGCAAATCGGTTCATAACTAACGGAGATGTCAAAAGGGCCTACATTATTTTTTGGTCTACATTGCCAATTCACGAACTACGATCTACAAAAAGAATCCACCTGCAAAATTTTAAAATTTCATCGTAATCGGTCCATTCGGATATGAGTTATCGTGCTAACGGACGGACAGACACCGCAAAATTATATACTCGCTAGGAGCTCGTTAATAAAGTACAATTTCAAAGACTATTTCTTTAGACAATATTTTTTATCAAATTCAGTTGATATGTCCGGGTTTATAGTCCCTAAATCCGGGGTTTTCACGCTTCCTGTCCTAGTTGGCAGAGTTTTGAGATGGCAACCCTAAACATAAGTGAAATGGTTTGTATAAAATCTGTCTGTATATGCATGCTTGCCAACCTTACACTCGAAGGTGATAATTTGTATGGGTTTTACTAAAATTAATATAATCTGTCTCTCATACAGGTCTATTGTTGAGTAAAGGATTTAATTACTCAATGGCTCTATGTAAAAATCATGAAGGCGCGTAACTCCCAGAAGACAGTTTTAACGAGCGGTAAAGTCAGCTTGCTTTTAGAAATCAATACGATTTACCAAATTTAATAATAATAGTTTATTGTATGCAAGATGTTACATCTCATTACAAGAGCCTTCAGGATCAATCAGTTATAGTAAAAAAAAGAAACAGAATTTATAAATCTAAACAAAATTTAAATTACCTATGCATGTGTATCTATAATATCGTTGAAAAAAAATAAAAATCTCTAAATATTAGCAAAGCTCACCACTTGACCTACCAAAATATTTCTCTTTGCTGGTGAACATATGTAATTGAAGTTATAAGTTTTTAGACAGATTTGAGGTTTGACTAGAATTCGAAGTTACACACACGTAAAAAATATCGTACTGACTGTTGTTACCGTCTATAAATTCATGGAAATTAGACACACCTTGAACATTTCAAAAAATCAGATTTAATTTCAAGTGTTTAATACTTGAATTGAAGATTTTGGTGTTTTTCTTTTCTGGAGTCCCTTCACCCGGCGGTTTAAATCTTCGTCTAGTTGGACAATTTGAGGAGATTGGTTGACGTATTTGATATTAATATTTCTTTCTCCTCCATCTTGACGGGTTTTTAATTCTTTCTGGAGTGATTTTACAGTGTTGTGACTGGTTCTTGGTGAAATCAGCTTGGATCTTGATATTGTGATATTCTGTTGGCAGCAGTTTTTTCTTATTAAGAATCGCAGAATGTTACTTTGAGCGGTCGTGGACGATCTGCAAATTTTACAATACGAGTACACTCGATGACTTTCTCAGTGGCGCCAGGGGCAATGACACATAATCTTTGTTGCCAATTGATGGTCATCCACGCTATTGGACACGGAGAATTCTTCTGATAAGCCAAACAGCATAATATTGTTCTCTCCTGTCTCGATCTCACGGTACGTATTTTCAATGTTACAGGTAGCAAGAAGTTGGTCTTCAAGCAAAAGGATTTTTGTTTTAATTTATAGTTTTCAGTCTTAATTAGTTCGATTTCCTTTATGCAGACAGATAATTTTTCGCCCTGATATTTCAATATAGCGCATTGCTGTCCTGGACATTTTTGTTTATGGCCAAGAGTTGACCCATTAAATTTTTGAAATGCTCTTCAGTGAAAACGAAGTTTCTTAGCGTATCGGTATCCCAAGTGTCGTTTCTACCGCCTGCGCTGGTGCAAGCCATGTGTGCAAGACTCCCACATATTGCGCGCAACGTATATCCTCTTGGTATTGGATAAGGCGATTGCAAACCGTACAATTTGCCGACATTGGTAGAATAATAATATCAATGAAAAAGAATTAGTAGATATGGTATTCAAAACTTCTATTACTTATCACAACTCGACGGATTGCACTTGTTTTACTTATCACTTCACCTGTTGGCGTAAAATTTTATATGGTTAATATTCGAATTACTTTCAGAGAGATTTGATTTTAATTGAGATATTTACGAATTCGTTTTATAGCCCTAATGCCATACATGTATACTGTGCTGTGTCCAACTGAAGACTGATTTACCAAAACTAAAGATTTAGCTGAACCTGAATGAAAACCAATGCTTGTGATAGGGTTAGCACGAACATTTAAAATAATGTTAGTTGTCAAAGGATGATTTACAACTAATGTATTGGAAGAATTCGCACTCCCTGTGACATTTAGTTAGTCTATGTTCGTCCATAGTGGGATTTAGTGTTTGAATCAACTTGAACACATAAATTTCAGTTGCTTAATCTCCTGCAGTGCAAGTTCCCCATCACACTTTTTAAAACAATGTGCGTTCCATAAGAATTGCATCATGCGAATGGTTGTCTGAACTCATCAGGTTTGCTCGAGAGTTTATTATTTATTATTGTGTAGCTAGGGGGTAGTTGCAGTCGGTTCCGCCTGCAGTGCGATTTTTTGGTCTATTGTGCTCTCTGGTATTGACCCTTCAAGAATGCCTGTATAACAAAGCCCAGGATGTTGATAGGGCGTATCTCTGTTACTTCCTCTTGCGTAATTTTCATATTTTCAACTACTTATGCGTCCCCTGGCCTTTCTGTAAGCCTCACATTGGCAAATGGTGTGGTGTTTCTTCTTCCTCACCACAACCCCCAGTGGTCTGTTGCAAGTTTTATCATCGTCCTGTCTAGCTGTAAGAGGGAGGCTGCTAATTCTAGAAAGATCTTTGAATGGTTCCGGGATTTTGTGTCGTGCTATGCTCTTTCGTGAGGTTTGCTTGAATCTCCTTTTTGTTGTGTTATATGTAATCCCAATTTGCCAGTTTGGGTCCTATGAGTGGTTTTGCGCTTGCAGTTCTCACAATTTCGTCAGCAACCTGGTTGCCTGCTATTTCCGCGTGCCTAGGTGCCCATTACATTTGCCTAGTGCGTTTAGCCTAGGATTGTCCTGAATCTACTACATATGAGCCCAATGCTGCAATCGCAGCTTTACTGTCTGTTACTATAAAGTTTTTCCTTTTAGTAAGGTTCTTTTAATAGTTGAGCAGCTGCTGTCAGAGTTGCATATATCTCGGTTTGGAACGTAGTTGCTTTTTCTCCTAGGCTTACAGCTCTTTCCATTGCTTCCCTACACTCCCCAGACAGTGCCTTCCTTAGTTATATCAAAGAGTATACGTCATATACTCTGGTTATCTATATCAAAGTGTGTTACTCTTTGGTTATATGGAGTCCTCTGTGTAATAGCCTCCCAGTCATACTGAGTTGGGATATCTTCTTAAACAGTTTTGTAAGACAACTTTATCTTTGAAGATTTCATCCAAGATACGCGAGATGCACCCTTGACAATCACTGCTCGTCATTGACTTTCAGCCGGTATACCCCTTTGAGCGCATCAGCCCTAACAACTGCACAGGTTAGTGTCCATAGCTGCAGTAAGGATCATTATCTTTGTCCGTAATTCAAACATAGGCTCTGCGCTGCACTTTGCTAAGTATCTGTATGTTTTTCTGTTTCTGGGTAAGGTTTTATGCCGCGGGCCGCCACACCCATGGAGGCATACAGTAATAAAATAATTGCTATAATCATTGTACATATATCCATCAGTGGGTGATCTGTGGAATGTGGATGTAGACCCCACTTGCTCCCAAACGCTCGCCTAGAGACCCGCAGGGACTTTGTAACTTTGTTCACTATTTTCTCCAGATGTGATTTGAAGGTAAGCCCTTGGTCTAAGATGCCCAAGTATTTACCTCTCTCTGCACTCCCTGGTAGTTTAGTGTCGTAAATTGCAATGTCATTTAGCTTTGTCGGCCGTTTTCTATGTGAGAAGAGAAGACTTTTTGTTAGATTAACCCCTTCTTTGCACTATGTTTCCACTGGATTCAAAGGTCCCTGCATCACAGCTGATATGGTCTCCTCAAATCTGTCATCGTACCACAATCACTATGTCTTCGGCGTAGGCAACTGTGGGTGGCTCGCTTTACTTAATCTCCTCAGCAATCCGTCTAACCACCAATTATTACAGCAGCCGAGAGAGAAGTTCCCCTTTTGGGCAATATCATACAGTCCGAAGCACTACAGAGTCGTTGGCGACACTCCGTGAATTAGGGCGAAACCGCCTCAATGGACAAAGCGTCGACTCCATCAGGATGCAGGGTTTGATTCTCCATGGCTCCTCTTCCGACATCGTTCCCTCCAGTTTTGCATGGACAAAAGCCATTCTGAGACCTATAGCAGGTAGCTGCCTCGCTAAAGGTTCTGGTATCCTTTATGGTTCCAGCTAGTTCTAGCCTTTTTCTCCAGATGTGATTGAACTTTTCTTCGGAGTGCTGTCCTCACACTGATGTCGCTTTTGCCTTGGTAGGTGCATTGCCTGGTTGCTTAAAACTTCCAGGTCTCTGGTTTAGGCCTAATCTTTTTTAGCTTCCGCCGCGCTCCAGAGAAAGCTTTTGAGGCTCTCCAGTTCCAGGTGTTCCGGGAGTAGTCTTTGTTTCTCTTGGTCTATATGATCCCACAAGTATATGGGGTGCCGTTCTCCCTCTGCGCGATGAGGGTCTTGAGAGTTAAATTGTTAATTAGCACATTTTTGTGAATGTAAACGTAGCATGTTAATGATTTATCGTTTGTAGATTGTACGCAACAACTGGTTACAGTGGCATCTTTACGCACGGGCACAATGGGCTTATGCCCAGGGGCCCCGCGGATTAAGGGACCCCCGAGAGGAGACGAGTCTTAGATATCGAAAATTAATTTTATTATTTTTCCAGATTTCTATAAATAAATTTTAGATTATCGAAACGTTATTGGTACTTTCAAAGCAAGCAAAAAATATCACGAAGAATAAATTTTTTTCATAAATCAATATTAAAAAAAAAATTCCCTCTTGTATACCCCATTGCTTTACACACTGTATACATACATATACTTAATTACAAATTCCAAATGAAAGACGCTGGAGTCTTATTTAGAAATGTAATAAATGGATTTTAAACTACAATATATACATTGACCGGCGCCACTTATGGTGGGTTTATATAATCATTATCAGTAGTCCACTAAGTTCAGGGTGGTTTCGTTGGTTAGCAGCGCGCCAAAAACCTTTGTTTCTATTGGCTATTTCTTAATGATTTCTGATAGTCAACTAATGATAATGATTGTATAAACCCACCATTTCATATAATATACTTCCATCACGGAAATAGTTAAACCAAATTAATGTTGCAACCAAATGTTAAGTTTATCATTAGTTTAATGTATGTATGTTTGTCTCGTGAGTAATAATTACTCACTGCTGGTCTGGTATCCAATAACGTAATTAATACATACTTACCGTAATTTTACTTTCAAGTTAAAGGGGTATACATATGCTACGGTCAAAGTCATTAATACGGAGATTTATTCATGTGTACCGGTGAATGTGAATAATTGAGGGAAGGAATGATTATTTTTTAATTGAATATCTTCTCAGTTTCCGAAATGGCAGTAGTTTCCCTCCCCCTAAAGTTTTAAAAGGAAACGCACGCCAAATTATCTAGTTAACCGGTGATTATGAATAATCTCCGCATTAATCACTTTCACTGTAATTTATTTGTTTATTTATTTATTTATTTATTAGCCAGGGAGATTCACGTAACGGTATTTACGGAAGCGGTGTCATCTTGAAATTATTTTATTTCAATTCGCAGTGGTTGATTATGCTTGTAAACCAAATTTCAAGTTTCTATTTGAACTGCAAATTTAAAAACTTCTAATGAACGGGCTACGTGGATCACCATGTATATGTTACCGACAAACTGCGAAATCCGGCATTTTGCAAAATGCCTAGGCATTTCGTGAAATGACGAATGCAACAGGCAAAGTAAGAAACGGAGCTGCAGTTCGCACTTTGCCTGCCTCTCTTTAGGGATTTCGCGAAATGCCTATACATGCAGGCATAGTGCGAAGGCTTCGTCATTTCCCACAGATTGCGCATACAGCGTTGCCATGGGATGGTAAACGAAAAGGACGCGACGATTGCGATTGTTTGCGACATTGTTTGATTTGAGTAGAAGAAATGTATTTCACCAAGGACTAACAGAGTATTCTGGATTTTGTAATAATTATTATAAATGATATTGGGAATTACGGGAGCTTAAGCCGGCCCTGTAAGGTATACGCTGGTTTTATTACGGCGCAACCAAACGCGCACCACAACTCGGAGGGGGAGATTCAACCGCAGCCGCTTGCTATGACAACAATGTATGGAAGTAAACGGCCTGCTGCTGGCCAGCTGGTCTAGCAACATATTTTTAAATTCAAATGTTTATTGTTTTTAAAGTTGACAGAATTTTGCTTGTTAAAAGGCGTCGCTAGTTAAACGTATACAGTTTTATTGTGTGATTGTGAATGAATGAAAATGATATCGTCCATCATATCTCGATTAGTCATGTAAGTACTCTTTGTTTATTCATGAAGATTTGAATTTTGAAAGCACGTTGTAAACTGTAAACAATAACATTCATTTATCGTGTAGTCTCTGGAATTTTATTATTGTATTTGGCAGGTCCAATTTTTGACGCCATCATCTCTGTGAAAGAAACAAAAAAGTGCGCATTTTTTATTAATTTGTGTATTTATATATAAATGTATCGCCATTATTACTAATTTTATATTTAGATAATGGCCTCATCATAGGTATTAAAGCGCTCATTCTAATTGAAAATACGGAGAATTACACTAATTTCAACCCACATTCGAATCCAACAGCGCGACGCGAATGCTATTTAAATCAAAATCATCTGCAAAAACTTGTAAGGGATTGCAAAATTTTAATTTATTGTTATATCTTGTATGAATGTTGATTTAGCGAGGAGTTTGCGCGATATTGTTCTTAATCCCCTATTGATTTTTAACGCAATTTCTTAGACATTTTAACTTTTGATCGAACTTAATTATTGTTGTCGTTAATATTAGAATTAGCTGGTCATCGTCCGTTTCAATTTCAACCCCCAATTATATAGATACTTTACTGACCTCAAGGATGACAAATGTTTTAAAATCAACAAAGAATTGTTAACATTTACGGAAATGCCAACATTGTTCAATTTAATGGTTTAAGAGTCCATTGTCTCTTTGCCGGTTATTGTTTAAATAATTTTTTTTTGTAAATGATTCTCGTTCGTTTAATGTTAATCTTTTTGAGCCATCATTATCCAATCACATTGGTAATAGATACCTACACTTATTTGGACCAATTTTTAACATTTTCAGTTCAGATTTTTCCTCGGATTTTTCATTGGAGAGCTTATCACTATGTAAGACAAGTGAAAATCTAAAAATTAGTGTTTCATAATTTTTGTCTAATTCGCCTAAAATTCTCGGGTACACACTAATTTTTGACCAAGTACAGAAAATTTTTAAGTGCAAAGTATAGCAACGGAAATGATTGTCGGTATGGGGGCAATACTCCACTCCACTTTGAACTAAGCGAAGACGTTGATGTGCGATTTGCGAAAATTACAATCGCACACTTGAGCTAGTATCCTTGTTTAAGGTTTAAACTGGTTTAAACAATGCTAGTATACAGGGTGTCTTAAATTGAGTAGGATATAACATGGCTGTCTTTGTTATTATACTCACAGAATCGGTTAAATTTGCAAAGTTGTGTAGTTTTTGATGCTGATGGATATTCCGATGCGATATTTTCAATATAAGTAATCGTTTCGTAGATAATTGGGAAAAAAGTGAAAATCGCTATTTTTAATAAATTTAAATATTTTTGTAACAAAGAGAGCTATCGAAAAAAGTTTCAAATTAAAGTTGCAAGAAATTTTTTCAAAATGGCTGTTTTCGAGATATTGACATCAACTTCCTTATTTTAAACGGACGCCATTTTGGATTTTTACACAGTTTGATACAGTTTTTTTTCTCTTTCGAATCATGTATAACAAGTTTTCATTTTTTCTTCATAGTCAGCCACGAAAATAGCAAGCAATTGATATTTTGCAATGTTACAATTGTCTGGCCGACCAGTAGTTTTATTAATGAATAAATTAACATTAAAAAAATATAATAACGTCATTTAAAGTTACAGTAAATTTTTAAAACTAACTAAGCTTATTCGGCACCGTTTAGCTAGTGCAGCAGTTACCTTGCGCAATGTATTCCTCGAGGTATTCCTATTAAGCAAATGTAAAAATTGTAAAATGATAATTAGGCGTCAATGCTAGTTTTGTTTCCATGGCCAACTACGAAGAAAAATGAAAATTGTAATTTTACCCATGTTTATTATTTTAATGATAACTTGGTTGGAAAGAGAAAAAAAATTGTATCAAACTGAGTAAAAATCCCTCGAAAAATCCAATATGCCGTCCATTTCAAAAATAAGGAAGTTGATGTAAATACATATCTCGAAAACCGTCATTTTGCAAATTTTTTTCTACGTCTGTTTAATTTATATCTTGCAACTTTTATTTAAAACTTTTTTCGATAGCTCTGTTTATTATAAAATATTTGAACTTTTTAAAAAATGGGGATTTTCACTTTTTTCCTATTATCTACGAAACGAATTATTTTTTCAAAATATCGCATCGGAATATCATCGGGAATATTGTTGATGAATTGCTCCATTTTTTAATTAGTGTGTTGCTAAAGTATCGTAGTTGTATTTCACTAATTTTTATTAAGAAATTAATTGCTCGCGATCGATTTCGGACGAGCTTCGTCCATCATCAGGCGATACGTCATTATAATATAATAAAAACGATCGTGAATGTGAAGATGTTGGAAGGTGTGTGGGCACTGGCTAATTGTAAATGTTGTCATAACTTACACGATTTCTTGGTCCCCTTCTAAGGTATTTATGAGTCATCGGGCGCTGTATAACAAGTGTTTGTAAAGTAATATGGAAAAGTCGTAAATGCATTGTTAATCCTGACATACAGAGTATATGAAGGAAATGTAAAAAGTATTTAAATCTTTTGGTGCATAATTCATTCAAAATTTCAATCAATACTGCGATTAAAAAATGGAACAGATTTGGCAGCATACCTACTCACCAGGTGCGTTTATGAAAGCTTTCAACAAAGGATACAACTGATACGAGCCAAGGACATCTTTTAGATTTGCAGAAAGCAGAAAGGATTTTGAACTTCAGTCCCAGATTATAGTTTCATATGTCATATTAAAAGTAACGTTACTTAGCAACCATTAAATCTCGGCAATGTTTAATCGCCGAATGATCAACCTGTTACGATCAATTTGAGCAAACTCAACATAATTACCGTGAGATAATAGACGGAGAGCCAGCGCCAAAAAAGTCTCTGAATTTACTAACCGTTATGTGCATAAACATACTGCGGTCAGTCAAGTGAAAGTGAGAACAGGCGTCTCCGGTACGCTACCGAAGATGTCGTACCTGCCGAGTAATTAAATGAATTTACCATGGCTGAAAATTGTTATACAAATAGTATATTGTATTTATTAATGAAAGTTATGATGGTCAGTCACTTAAATATCCGGACGAAACTGGTCAGTCAGCGATTTTGTGGGACAACGCAAACTATTCAGCTCTCTAAAACATTCGTATTTGCAGTTATTTTTTGTTTTTGCAAATAAAATAGCGATTGATAAAAAATTTTTAAATTTCGATTTTCAAAATGGCCTCCCTTCGCAGGATAGATTGAAAAAAATATTAAGAACAATGTAGTAGATGGTGTAGGGATTTTATAAATGTTTTGTTTTCAAAAATCGATGGGGTGGTTATCAACAAATGTTTTTTTTTGAAATTTTTTATCAATCGCTATTTTATTATTTAAAAAAATTAAAAATAATTGTAAATACAACACAGCTAGTTTTGAAAATTTTTGTTTTTTCAATAGACCTTAAAAGAAGGGAGTTATGTCGATATTTCGAAGAAGAACGCCAATAACTTCGAACCATGGCACCAAATCAAAAACTAGAACTAAGAAAAGTTGTTTGCTTTAATGAGGCTGGCGTTTTCGGGTGTAACGATTTAGTATTAACACCCTGTATATTAAATAATTGCGTACTTTAATATCTCATTAACATTAGGTACTTTAGTGGGAACACATTTTATGTTCAGAATTACAACTCGCAAGGGTTTTTTGATTTACACCAAATAAAACATGAGTGAGTGTACTGTTAGCGTTTTTAAGTACATTAAAAAAAATATAAAAAATATGCTATTGTCAAATGTTATGATTATATACATGGGCCTCCGCGAGACAAATTTATTTTCTGACATATATTATTAAATTTTAAACACATTTTAAAAATATGAACTATTTGTTGGGCATAAGTTTCTAACTTTGCGGCTTTTCTGAGAACAGACAAAAGATGGAAACCAAGGTCGCACGCAACACCTCAATGATAAAACTAAATAGGTTTTTAGATAAGGTCTTTTGATATCGGAAATTTAAGCGTAACTTTATCTTGAAAGGAAACAAACACTGGGCGAGTTCCTGGCATTGTTCCTAATGATACTATACCGATATCGGTGGATTTATTTTGAAAGATTTTTAGAAATAAAGCGCAAAATGCGAAAATTTTTTTAATACGTTTTGGTATCCTTTAGCATCAATCTATTAAATTCAAACAAGTATAAATTGTTACCCCTCTTGGGCAGATAAAGCGCATTTTTTTAAACCGAAATAGCTTAGTAAATGGTTGGGTTATAAAGGAGGCTCTTTACACCTAAACATTTAAAGGCCGCCTGGCATACATTTAAAATCGTCCGACACTCCATTGTGCAGATATTTGCACTGAAAGCTTTGACATCACCAATAGATTTGTCTCGTCCTGACGTTCCACTTACCTTTTATGAGTACCCTCTTTCGACACTTCGTTGTCAAGGTATTTGCTTCGACTTCACTAATAGTTGTCTCGTCCAGTCGGTTCATTTTGGCTTTTCTCCAACAAACCGTTTTCGAAATATTCGTTCTTAAAGTGTCGACGTCACCAATGGATATATTTCTTGCAGACGTCTCAATCGCCCTTTGTGAGTACCCTCTTCCGACAATCCGTTCTTGAGGTATAAGGGAATATATCCGATCACGATAAGATGTCGAGGAGGAGGGCTATGGTTGGTAGAAATTAATTTTTTTCGTTGAGACTTTTCATTAGAGTACCCTGAAGGATAGAACCTGTTCCATCCCCCCTCCCTCTTGATATGGAGTTAGAAAGAAGGGCAGTTGCGAGGGTAGGGTAGTTGTTAGAAAATGATTCCTTTCGTTGGGACCTGTAATTGGAAAACCATGAAGGGTAGACCGTGTGTTATTCTCCCACCCCCCTCAATTTTCAAAAGTTTGGCACCACTAAAGGCATGAGTATGCAAAATCTGAGACCAATTGGTTGTCGTATGTAAAATGTATGCACGTTTTACTTTCAAAAACAGCATCTCGGGAAAAAATGCGCTAAAAATATTATTTTTTTTTTGATAATTATCTAAAACGGGCTTTAAACAAAATTTTTCATTTAAGTTTTTGAACATAAAAATCACAAATTCAGGTTTTAAAATTTAAAAAAATGCATCATTTATTAGATATCCAACGTCATAACTTCAAGAACAACCATGAGCTACGAGTATGTAGTACCAAAGAATATCCTCCTCCACCAGAATAGTCTTTGGTAGTACTTACTCGAAATTGGGCACCGTCGTACTTAAAGTAAACTAAATCGTATGCAACTATGAAAAATACTATACAGGGTGGTGACTTGCGTAACGCATCATAGGGATTTCAATGTAAAATTCATAACATGCGATTATTGGCTCCCCAAATTATTTTAGAGCAAAAATGTATTAAGGTTTTTTGTAGGAAAAAATTTTTTACGTCAATCAACCGTACTAGTTTTCAATTTTTTGCAAAATAAAGACGGAAAATTGGTAAAATAAAACCCCCATCTTTTGCAACAATCTGTGATGCCATGGAATTTTATAATACAAAACTACACCAATATCCGTCATGCCATGGAATGTCTGCTATAAAACAAATCAAATTCTATCAAAAAGCATAATATTTAGAACTGCGAATTTAACATAAAGAAAGACCAAATTACTAAAAACGGTTTCCTAATATAACAATTTACAATAAATGTTCGAATAAGTACCATTAACTGCAATACAGTAACCAAGTCGATCATAAAAGCCATTTCGAACTGCTGCTAATTGATAACTGGATATCTTTTTGTTTTAGAAAATTCCATGGCATCGCAGATTATTGAAAAAGATGCGCGTTTTATTTTTCCAATTTTCCGTCTTTATATGAAAAAGATTGAAAACTAGTACGGTTGATTGACGTAAAAAATTTTTCTACATAAAACTTGAATACATTTTTGCTCTAAAATAATTTGGGGAGCCATATAATCGCATGTTATGAATTTTACATTGAAATCCCTATGTTGCGTTACGCAAGTCACCACCCTGTATACCTACAATATAAAATACGAAACAACAAATGAATGTCCCTAATAAATAAATGCTTGTTAGTGTATTTGGTACTTATAATTTGACAATTACAATGTAGGCATGTCCGTGCTAGACAAGGTTTTGTTTTGAGTTTGTACTTTTCTTCTATCACATTTCACAATGAACGTTTGAAGTGTCAAGCTCAATTAAACATAGTTAGACCTGATGCTAATCGTTTTAAAATGAGTGGAATGGAAGTTGCCATTTCGCCTTTACAATTCGCACAAAAAAACTATACAGTGAAGAATTCATTGTACCAAGAGACTTTTGACTTGTATTTCTAGTTTGCCCACCACTTACACTCGGGTTTTATTAACCTTTGTTCCAGTCGCTGATTCATTTTACCTTAAATGGCAAATTTGCTGGTATGTCGATATATTGATATCACCTTGAATGTGATGTGCAATCGGAATGGTTCCGTAAATAATTTACATTTAATTATCTAATTATTTCTTATGTGAAATGTAACTACGCGTTTTAAGGTAAAAACTTCACTTTCGACTATTGCATAAACATGCGAATTGGTGATGATGCGGTTTGAATAGAGCTTTCCATTTTTTAAAAGCAAATAAAGACGGCACGTCTCATTATATTCCATCGAAGTGGACCTATAGGTACTGATAAATAACTGAATAGTTACAGATGGTGTATAAAAAGTAAGAAAGGTGAACCAATCATAGATGTAGCACACAACGATTAAATTTGGATTAATTTAATTAAGTTAACATATAGGTATATTTTGGGTTTGATTGATGTTTTGCGCTCTTTTAATTGTGTCCCTGTGCCCATTTATAAGGTCAGGTTTGCTACTCACAATGGTTATGGAAATCCGCCATTTTCAGATATGTCGCAAATGAGAGGCAATGCTAAGGCACTTGTAAAGCGCATTATTATAAATACATTTCGAAATTATTGGTAGAGATAAGATGCATTACTCTTTGTATCCATGCGAACGATAACGATGCACGTTCCTTTGTATGTACTCGTATAGTGGATGTTCCAAAACGTGTGAAGATTGTTTGAAGTTCCTGTAAGTAAATGTACCCTGCCTGTTGCGGTACCGCTTTTTGCTGCGTTCCTTGACAAAATTGACCAAGAATTAACCACGACAGAAAGGGCACTTAGATATTGTGCATCAAGTAATGGACAAGGGAGAGCGAGAGCGCACAATTTAGTTCCTGCCTATCAAAGCCATGTGTTTTGCAGGTTTCCCGATGAAATTGGGCAATAAATAAAGAATTCGCTCTACAAACTTAAAAAAGGGTGTTTAACAGGAAGACCACAAAATCTAGTTTATAGTGCATCAAGGCAATGTGTTATGCCGTTTTCTCGATGAAATTAGTGTATAATTGAAATTATTTTATAAAGACGTCCTTGAAAGACTCAGAAAAAAGCGTGAGACCAGATGTTACAGACAAATGGTTAATGGATGCTTAGCTCAAACGGTCAGAAATGGATTGTTCCCTTTGGGACCTTCTATGGACAGTTTTCGTCGGAGAATTTGAATCTGTTATCAGAATTTCCATGCTAGATGTAGAAGCTATAGGCTACTTTTTTATTTCTTATATGGACGCCATCGAGGACGCCATATTGGATTTTTACGGAATGAGAGGACGAAAATGTCAAAATTCAATGTTTTACATTCATTTCTCAACATCCTCGAGTAACTAGATCTTGCCGAATCAACATGGCTAAGATGGCGTTCTTTCTTATCTCATTCCGTAAAAATCCAATATGGCGTCCATAATAAATACGAAAGTACTTTGTAGCTTGCAGCTTCTACATCTAGCGTGTCATGGAAATTCTGATAATAAATTCAGATTCTTCCAAAAAAGTGCCCATATACAAGGTGCTAACGGGAACCGTCCATTTCCAACCGTTTAAGTTAGAGAAAATGAAAACGAATTTTGACATTTTCAGTTTTTCGGTGATATCTCGGTTATTTTCAACAATTTTTCAAAAATTTCAAATGCGTTTTTTTAGTCACAAAAAGTGGTAACATTTAACCTACACTGTATGTCTCACCGTTACGAATATCCCAATGGTGCGCTACAGATTTGAACCACCTTGTACAGCTTTTCGGTAGTGTGCCTTCGAAATAAAGAACAGGATGTTCTGGTGTGAAAGGCCTTGCGAATTTCCACCTATAAAGTAGCAAGTAATATCTGATGAAGTAGACATTACTTCATTACTTACTTTAACTTTGAGTAGCTCTGATAAAAAAGGTAAAAAATGCAGATTGGAAATTGGAAAAGCAACTAGCACACAAAAATAACAGCGACACTGGTTTATCTTATGAGTTATGACATCTTTTTGGGGAAAAAATCGGTACGATAGGTAGTTTAAAAGTGACGTTCTTTGTCATCAGCTACCCTCTACCCCTCCGTCAGGGTCCTGGCGAACCTCAATTTGCCTTCCTCCCTTTTTCCTGGCCTCTATTTACACAGTGTGTTCTTTTATTTGGTTTGATACGAAAAACTTGGTATGCAGAGACTTGTTATAACTAGACCGCGCGTAACGTAGATTTTACTATAAAAGCCTGTTGTCAAGATAGGATAGGCAACCAACTGTTCATTGCGGGGCAGACGTACGTACGTTCTGCAGCTTGCTTGTTTATTCTAAATTTTAGTAGCAAAAAAAGATAACATATAGCTGTTAACTGTTTTTTTCTACTCCTATGTCGTAAACATACCTAAAATGTCACCCTGTACTGCACGTCTAAATCGTTCATTATATCATACGGTTGCATAATGAAAATTAGAACTGTTACTTAATATATATATATATATATATTACGTAACAGGTTAAATGTCAAACGCGAAATGTTAATTTAGTAGGTTGTCAGCCCTGCCTAATGAATGAAGTAACGTCAGATTTTGTTGTAGTAGGTTATGTTTCACATTTTGTAAACTTCTTTGAACAGAACAGAATTACTCATAATTTGTTTAAACATTGCCATTTGTATGAGAATGGAGAATGGAGCCTGTATATGTAATTTATTAGCCGTGTCCAATTATTTTTCATAATCGTAATGGGCTACTCAAGAATGGTTTGATGCTGCGTTTAGTTAATTAAGCAAACTCTGTTGCTACTATTTTGTATTTTAGAAAACTACAATAAGTACTCGAAGAATTAATGTATGGTGCCAATTACGACTTGCATGGAACACGGAATAATGCACTTTAGAATACCGGGTAGTCCGATGCTTCCTTCCCGGGAAAACTCGTTAAAAGACGCAGCGTTTAGTATTATCGATAGTTAGGTACCTAATACATTGGCAACTACAACAATAGAAATCGTTCAAAACTGTAATGAATAAGAGCACAAACACCACCTGAGCTAGTTAGGTAGTAATCTTCAACTTCAACACTTGTATCTTCTATCCTATTGGCTATTGCATCTATGGTGCTAAAATGAAACTCACATTGCAGTAAGGAATAGGGATGTAAAAACCCTGCAATACACTTCCAATCTAAGTAAATAGTTATTTGTTTCATTAGTACAAAAAATGTCAGTTTTCGGGACGAGGAAGATAGTTGCTGGACGACGCGTCAGCGGAGTCCAGCAACCTTCCGAGTCCCGAAAACGTATTTTTTGTACGAATAAAACATAAAATTTTTTCTCCAACCCCCTTTACTTCAAATTATATTCGAATTTAGATTCAGTCACAGTTTCACTACTAGTATAAGAACATCTGCTTTCTTGTTCTCACGTGTCATGCCACTCTAGTTTTTAGGTTAACTTATAACCTATTCGTTCTTACTTCTTACTTCTCACCTCTCGTGACTTTGTAGGGAGCAAATCTTGAGGTAGCATGTTCTGCCGTTTCTATAATCTCTGGCGGAGTGCAATCCATGTCGCTATCAGTTTCAGTCATTTCTAATGCATACACAATTAATATTGTTATATTTTGTATTGAAATAAAAAACTTACCATACAGTTTTTTAATTAAAATTAATTGCAATTAACTTTTTCAAATTTTGAATTCAAAATGACAGATAATAGTGCAATGTGTCTTAAGTAGATGGCGTTACGCGCGACGGCGGGTTGTATACGTATTAAAATTACGTTCACCGAATATGTAAATTACGTTACACATGATTTAAATAAAAATAGCGAGCGTAAATCATTTTCAATACATGTACATACGTAGGTAACAGCATTATTTGCATTGAATATGCAAAAATATTTGATTTGTATGTATAGAAATATCTTACAACCTGCAATGTAAACCGATGTCAATGTGACATATCTCCGTGATTGTAATTTTTTAATTGGTCAACTTTCAAGGTCAATTTCTTTTTGGTACTAGGACCAAAAGTATCCACTTTTTGTACAGTTGCCATGGTGAAAGCGATTAATCCGCAAAACGTCAATTTTACGTACCGAACACCGTCACAAAATAGCGTCTTATTCAGGTGGTTGGAGAAAAAAGTATTTATAAAATTCTTGCTCGCTGGCGTGCATTCATGGAATATAAATGAGGTTACGTTGTATTTTGTATTCCTTTTAAATAGACCATGACATTTGACACTTGACAGCTCTAATTTTTAGTTCGAAGTTCGAATATTTAGAACCAAATCAATCTTAATATATCAATCTTTTATCAATTATATTCAAGTCGTAGAAAAAGTATAGTACATAATTCGAGTACTAATGCCTATTACGCACTCGATTTTATTACAACACTCGCTCGCTGCGCTCGCTCGTGTCGCAAAATACTCGTGCGAAATAGGCTTCTTAGCACACTTATTATGCAATATACTATAATCGAATTTGTTGGTATTTTATTTGAACTAAATTGGTATATAACTGCTTTACTCTAGTCCTAATTTGATTTATATGTGTATTTTGGTGGTGAACACGTATGGGAAAATATACTCTTAAAACTAAATATGTAAGTAGTAAGATATGATTATTTAGCGGATTTTGTATCAATATATGCGTATCCAAAAACCCAAATGGGCTGTAACTGTTATTTATTTTTCTTAGACTGCTGATAACCATTTTGTTTACAACGCGGTGTGGTGTGGATTGAATGAAAAACCTGAACACATTTTCAGCAATTTGGCAAATTTTTAATGCATCGCTTGATACGTGCAACAATCCTCCACGATTTTTTCTAGTTAAAAGCTTTAAATGACTCTCTGATTCGAATATCGCCTCTGCACATATGGAACATTTAACAGACTTAGCTATTTTTCTTGTAACAAAACCTGAAATATACTTAGTACCTACCAGTAAGTACTTAGTTACGTCTATACCTAATAGGCAAATAGGTATTGCCGTTGTCTTGCTGGTAAAGGATGTCGAATAATAGTTCTACGTTATTTTAAGTGAATGGGAAAGTCGAAAACGCTCGGTATTGCATTATTTTTTAACACCTTCGTAGGTATCTTTCTAAAATCGGCTTCATTCCCCTCAAATGCACTATGGTGGGAGTAAATTTTTCTCTTCGAATGGCTCTGATCCATTGGTCCTTTAAACTTTTATCCGTTGAAAATCAGCATATTATTTAAAAATTTATTGACAGAGTACATGTTGATAGGCACAAGTTAACCTAAGTTTATTGGTTTATTCTCAACAGAAATTTATCTGTTCACTAATTCGAGCTAATCACGAGAATGATTAAGAACGGACCATCTAAAATAACAGCTTATTTCATTGTATTGCATATCATCTCAGCGATTTTTGCCCCGCGGTGCATTGTGTGTTGCATACTGTGTCGACAACACCTTAGATACGTTAAGCGCAGTCTAGTTATAGCAAGTCTCTGGGTGGTATGTGACACTAGCTACCCCGCCAGCTTCGTACCCGCTTTTGGGCAATGTCCTAGCTCGAAATCCACTGAACGAGAATGATCAAAATTTTAAGCGATGGAGTTCCACTTTGGTCTATTGGTCTATCCGAGTATGCTAAAATCCTGGCTAAAATCGACCGTCTGCCGCCTCAGGTCATGTTACTTAAGGCTCTGCGGTACTTCTCGCGGTACCAATCCGAAATTGTTTTTTCTTAGAGAAAATAAGTTATACACCAAATGAAATGTTGATATTGGCTCTTAAAGTAGTTAGAGCGCGTTCGGCTGAAGTCAAGCGATGTACTCGGCTTACCTATTACCTACGGTAAACGCCCCAAAAAAAATTTTGTTTGGAATGAAACATAATTAGAAATACGGTATGAGTGGTATTTTGTACCTTTTGCACAATGCAAACATCATACATAATTTTTAAAAAGGGATATACAGTAGTCAACTTGACCAGTCTCCCTACTTTTCGACCCTGTTTCTAACCTTTGCACGGTAAACTGTTGATGACACACCGCGACTAAATATTCACAGTGTAAGCGGTAAATCCTAAACGAATATATTTATTTTTAATCAAAACGTATGCGAGACGTATTTAAAAGCCGGGAAACTAAATAATTTGGCGTTTTACGTGAAGTCGGTGTAGTGGATTTGGTTTTTCGATGTTGGCGCCAGAGATCCCCAGCCGCTACCTTGATCTCGATCCGATCAGTGTGTCAACAAGACGTGTGCAGGCCTTTATAAATATCGCTGGTTTTGGTGTTCTCTCTGAAAGACACCATGCCTTTTGTGAAGAAAAGTGCGCAGCAGTAGAAGGAAAGAATTGTCCTAGCTCAGTTATATACTAGACTAGTGGAAAAGTCATCAGATTTAAAAGCGTGCTGCAAAGCGCGCCGCCGCGCCAGAGCAGACGCCGCTCTAGCGGTAAATATCTTCCTTATTTCATCATGAACATGTACCTACTTTTCCGTGCATATTTAGATTCGTCACAAAATTTCGCTTCTCATGACTCATGAGACCCATTTCATTTAAGTCTTGATACAAAAACCTTCGCTAGCTCAGAAAAACTGAGTCTGTCCATAAGCGCCCATGTTAAAATACCCTGTTTTTACTGTCAAATATCTCAGAAACGGCACATAGGAACATTAGAAAGAAAAAAAAGAAAATTAAAAAATGACATCTTTGCGCCGGTATGGCGGCTATGCGGGCCCGTCGCTGCGGTATGTTTTTCGTTAATGACTGATTGAGGACTTGATGCTCATAAAAAAATGAGCTTGTAACAAATCACCACAAAAAAAACAAACAATCGACACGTTCAAATGAGTATGGCGAGCTATAAGGCCCACCGGAAAAGTATGGCATTTCGTTTCCGTCATTTGCTTTGTCACCGACTACCAGAAAATCCAAAGAATTTTGTGTAGCAAATTGTCCAAAATCATTAAATTGTCCGACATGTTTAAAAAATCGTCACGTAATAACGGCCCCACTCCCAGAGAGTTAGCACCATTTTCGTTTTGAGGAGTACTTAGTTAAACCTTTGAATTGTCGCCATACTTGTAGCAAATCACACCACAAAAAGTATCACCATCTCCCGGTTTAATAGTTCAAGATGACATTTTTGAATAGTTACCAAGAATAAGACGAATTCTATCAAATATTTAAAAGATTATGCATGTTAGATACTTACTGTTTTACCCTGCAAAATCAAAAAAAGAGGAAGCAGTTTCATATAAAAACATGTGTTGATTGAAGTGTGCGCTTGATATCGAAAAGTGTAGTTTCTAAAATAAGAGTAACCCATTTGTTTTTATATTTAGTTACCTACTGCTAGAACAGGGAATAGTTTTGTATCCTGTGATTCGTTTTCGACATTGCCTATAATATAACCTTACTAATATGATATTTTTACTAGTCTTCCATGTAGATTTTGAAATTTTGAAGGTATGTATCCATGAATTATCTACAGATAAAATGTCTTATTTCTACTGTACGACAAGGTTGGCAAGACTTGAAAGCTGCAGCGATTTATTTTTGTGCCAGAGTATTTTGTTCGGTCGCTGCTAGTAGATACAACACTTGTGCAATTGTTTAACTTTTAAATATGTCGCAAAGAGAAAAATTAGAAATTCGTATTACGTTTTATTGGAACGGTCACATTGTTGTTGTCTACATATGACGATGTGCTATTGAGAAGGTAATTTGAGTGTTTTAATGCATACAAGTATGCGTCGCTTGCTACTATTAATATCCTAACTTGATTACTATAAAGGACAACAAATGCGTGTGTTTACTACTTGTGGTTGCAAAATAGCGTTTATTCGTTCTTTGCTTACAGTGTAGTAGCTACTTAGCACCACTCCATAAACAGAACATCCTAAGTTTAGATCTTTTCCAAGGATTGAAGAAATTATCATTTCTTATTTTTTCCTTATTTTTCATATAAAATTCAAATAACTAAAATGTGTTTAAAATCAATGATCAATGTACATTCTCTATATTACATTATTGCTTCTTGCCGCTGCTAGTATTTCAAGAATCATGGTCTAGGAGCTGGTGAACATGTTCAGCTTCAGTTTTCTATCGTATCAAATTAAAACTACTTATAACATGCTTGGAACCTCAGACTTGAGGCGTAAAATAAAAAAAACTTTTTGATTTAACAAAATGGTGCAAATTTCTCATTCCTTTATTTATACGCTTATCGTGTATCTATCTCTTCCTCAATAAACTTAATGTTGATTTTGCAACTTTTTCGGGTCTACGTCTACGAATCAAATCAAATCAAAATGGCGTAAAATATACAGGGTGTTGTATTTAAAAATACCAACTTTGGGTTATATCTCAGAAACGGTGGTCCAAAATTGTTTTTCAATACGCCACTGGATTCTACGTAAAAAACCTAAAATAGGCAGTTTCTACCTTCTTCTATCTTACATGAGTAGTAAGATATGCTAACATCCCAAAATACAAACTTTTCTTTGTCAGATTCTATCTCAGAAACAACTGTAGCTAGATTCTGTTTGTGGTATTAAAAGTTTTACAAAAAATTTGTATACAATATACTACTTGTATAACAATTTTCAGTCTTAGTAAATTCGTTTAATTACCTCGGCAGGTACGAGAGCTTCGGAAGCGTACCAGAGACACATGAACATCGATCAGGAAACAATTAATCGAAAACTCAGTAACCACCAAAGTGTAAGGTACCGGTTAAACTGCAATGCAATATCGTGCAATGTAAGAAAGAGACAGAAAGTCTTGACTCAGTCTCTCACACTTCCACTACTGGAGTGTCTTACGGTGTTTTCTTACGAGAATCAAGGTTGCGCACATTTATTTCATAACGCAGAGCAAATCGAAATATACAGGAATAATTTATAGATTATTAGAAAATTGTATATTATTTTGTATGTACTCGCTGCCAATCAATGTTTGGGACATACTTTCCTGATTAATTCCTGTGTTTATACTGACTGCCACAATAAAGTAGACATTACGTAATTTATCCCCGAGAGGCATTTATTTTTATTCATCTCCATAATGTCATCAAAGTGCGAACAAATAAATGAAGGTAATTTTGTTGTTTGTCTGCAATAAGTTTTAATTGAACAAACGTCGTATGCCAATTAGACACAGACAGATGCAAGTAGGTATAAACGACCATTTAAATTCACAGCTTCGACAGTATTGCACCAGTTTTTTCCACTTTCTAATGCGATTATAATTAGCAAACAACGTGCGTGTTTAGGACCGCAGAGATTCCTTATTTTCTATTAAATTCGCTTGTAAATCGTGAATTCCTTGTCGAATGTTACCAAAATTACTCTGAGTGTTCAGAAGAGATGCATCCAAAATTAGACCTCCTCCAAAGAACAAGAACTTTATGCATCTGAATTTCAGTCAGCTAACATGCTTTCATAGAAACCGTACCGAATTTGTGCTTTAATTTCAATCTTTCAAACTAAGCCAAATGATTTACTTTGTCTTTTATCTTACTTTTAGATTGATCTGTGGAACACTTTATCCCGCGTATGCTTCATATAAGGCTGTGAGAACGAAGAATGTTAAGGAATACGTAAGTGTTTTTATTTTTTAATCAAGTCTGGAAGCGGCACCGCTGTTTATACTTTTTGTTGTTTCCGCTTTGAAACGAATCTATTGATATAAACCAATCCCTTTAATTTATCTGCACAGTTCAATGGACTTGGGCTAAATTTTACATTAATCACCGAGACAAGAACGACTCACTAAGTTTATTCTTAGAGCGAGTTTTTTTCATTTTTACCCCGTTGACGTTTTTCTTTTTTAGGTAAAATGGATGATGTATTGGATCGTTTTCGCACTTTTTACGTGTGCAGAAACATTTACAGATGTATTCCTTAGTTGGTAAACGTGAGAAACTGGACGAGTTCACATTTTAACTCTGGAATATTTTAGGTTTCCATTTTATTACGAGATTAAAATTATTCTAGTGATATGGCTTCTTTCGCCCGCAACGAAAGGTTCCAGTATTTTATATCGCAAATTTGTTCATCCCATGCTTAGCAAAAGAGAACATGTAATCGACTGGTTTATTTCAAATTTCTGTTATAACGTTTGCGTTTCAGGAAATTGATGAGTACATCGCAAAAGCTAAGGAGCAAAGTTATAAACAAATGTTAGATTTAGGCTCGAAGGGCGTTAATGTGCTTATGCAGACTGCAATTAAGGTAAGTTATACTTCAAGTAGTCCTTCATGTTTTAACAAGAATAACTACAGTAGTGATTACTTATGATTTTAACACGCTTTTTTATTTTTTCGCATTTGCACAGAGTCTTCCTGTAACTGCATCCTTAGTATCCTCTATATCTGACCCACATGAGCACGAATCAGTACAAAACACAGAATCTCATATAGGTAACGCTCATCAAGAAGTAGAGATTCTTGATGATACTGATATGGAATACTACGAACCATCACCGGTACGGCCCGCCAAAAAACCTAAAGCCGTTAGAAAAGGAAGGCCTGTTCGAAAAAGTGCCCGAAATCAACAAAAGACTGTTGTTAGTGATATCAGTGATTGATACGAATAAGTTATAGTAAATTTTAGTGTGTTGAAACTTTCGATATGGTAGTTATAGTACAAGATGTTTTCCTCTTTTTTAATTTTTTATTTATATAAAGACTGTGTAGATAATTGATTTCCTCTTTTTATTTTTGTTTTTGCCCTTGCCATCTTAACTTAAAATTAATGTCATACCTACATGTTGACATGTAACTGAAATAGAAATCGTGCGTTAATACGTTAATTGATTTTTGTGACGTAAGGCAGTATTGATTCTTGTTCGCTATACCATATAACAGAATTGCCCCTTTTTTATTATTTCATGTTCTGATTTGCATCTTGCGATTTGTTCCCTGCAACATTACATTTTTGTTCAGTGGAGTTCTTTTCGGTATAGTCTCCCCCCCCCCCTCCCCCCGCCTCAATTATAAAATCTTAGTAAAAGCATACAGGAGAACCATCCATTTTTAGTGATTTGTGACAACTGCTTTACAACTATGACTTTTGATGATTGCAGACAAAATCTCAAACCAAAATAGGATATACTAGATGATTTAGCACCACTAGAGACAAAAATTACAATATCCAAAAGAGCATACGTACAAACATTGTGCATTCACATATTGGTATACTATTTGTTTTTGATCACCTCCACCACTTTGTTTTGCATATACATGGTGCTCGTTACCACCATGTATACGAAGTGTAACATAGGTACGTATACAAGCCCACTATGTATGGAATATAGTATATATCTCGGTAAATAATGATTGTATACAACATTTTGGTATATAAAAGTAAAAGTAAAATTACATCATTTATTTATTTATTGTTACAAACTACACAGGGCACAGCCCTAATTACGTAGCAGGTATCTATTAATTAAGAGTTGCTGAATAATAAGTATATAATCTAATAATAACATTCAACTAAAAAATGATACAAACTTTCACCTACAAAAAATAAAAAAAATATGATACTGTTGGGCTGTGAGAAGCCCTACTAATTTTTTTTTCTTTTATCCTTATTGGAAATCATAATGTTTTATTAATTGTTTGGAAAAATGTTAAATATTACAGTAAAGTCTAAATCTAGTAAACTAAATAATTCGTTAACAAGTCTACACATTATCTGATAAAATACAAACATTTATTATTTTAAGGTAACATAGTATACATGTTTTATTAAACAAGTTTTTATCAAAACTAATTCTACGGTTGGTGCCTTTTTGGTTTCAACATTATTTTGAAAAATCAAATGGGGGCTAAGTAAACGCTGAGCCGTCCAAGAATTAAACTTTTGTACACTGAAACAACGGTATGGTGCACTTTAATAATTGCGCTTAATTGTGTTTAGGTTTTGTGCTTTTTTAGTTTAAGAGATGTTTGGAAAATTCAAATGAGGCTACGTGAACGCTAACCCTCCTGGAAATCTCCCAGTATCTCTCCTGTCCAGTCCGGACAGGAAAAATGTTGTATACAGGGGTTATTTACCGAGATATACACTATATTCCATACATAGTGGGCTTGTATACGTACCTATGTTACACTTCGTATACATGGTGGTGACTTGCGTAACGCATTATAGGGATTTCAATGTAAAATTCATAACATGCGATTATTAGCTCCCCAAATTATTTTAGATCAAAAATGTATTATTTTTTTGTAGAAAGTATTTTTTACGCCATTCAACCGTATTAGTTCAATTTTGTTCATATAAAGACGGAAAATTTGGAAAAATAAAACCCGTATCTTTTTCAATAATCTGCGATGCCATGGAATTTTCTAAAACAAAAAGATATCCAGGTATTAATTAGCAGCAGTTCCAAATGGATTTTATGATCGACTTGGTTACTCTGTTGCAGTTAATGGTGACTTATTCGAACATTTATTGTAAATTGTTATATTAGGAAACCGTTTTTAGTAGTTTGATCTTTTTTTATGTTGACTTCGCTGTTCTAAATATAATACTTTTTGATAGAATTTGAATTGTTTTATAGCAGATATTCCATGGCATGACGGATATTGGCGGAGATTTTGTATTGTAAAATTCCATGGCATCACAGATTGTTGAAAAAGAGGGGGGTTTTATTTTTCCAATTTTCCGTCTTTATTATGCAAAAAATAAAAACTAATACGGTTGATTGACATAAAAAAAATTTTTCTACAAAAAACCTTAATACATTTTTGCTCTAAAATAATTTGGGGAGCCAATAATCGCATGTTATATATTTTACATTGAAATCCCTATTAATGCGTTACGCAAATCACCACCCTGGATACATAATTATGTATATTATATTATATTATTATCCATTATCCGAATCAACTACCCTATGACGCTGGCCGGCGGGCGGTCGTTTAAGGCGCATACATCAAGGACCAACTACTTAGCACTTTTCGCTCCTCAAAAAACTCCTACCCCTTATTACCTCACTTCATAAAATGGAAAGACGCTGCACCAAACAAAAAAAACCTGTGTTAAAGGACGCGAAATCGGATAATCGAATCTTTCTCTTTACGTCTTAAAATTTATGTAATGAAATACTAATCAACCACACTCAAATGTCACGTGACCTTAGAAGTCAGTTTGGGACACTTTAAATACGTTACGGCTTATGGAAAATCCGTGCGCGGCTCCAGTATTTATTTTTTTACTCCGGATCCGTTTAATATATTAATAATTAATTTTAAGGTTTAAAGTCTTTGAAGATAAAACGAAAATTGTAAATCCTTGTTCTTTTATCTTTCGACCATCATATTTCTTTTTCTAGGAAAGATATTATAATTCTTTCGGTGCCTCGATACATCCATTCATAATCTGTGTTCCACCCATACACATTTTGTGTTGGGATAGGAATACCCAAATTGAGCAAGATGAAAATTCCTAATTTATTTTTTGTCCATGATTCTGAAATTGAATATGAAACAGTGCAATGCTTCTGAAAGTGGCAATAGGACAATTTCATTTAAAACATATCTAATTGTGTGTAGAATTGTATGTCTTAAGCATTGAAAAGATCGCTGTGGGTCTTTTTTGGAGAATTTGCCTAAGCCGCGAAAAGCGAAAAACGAAATTTCGAATTCAGCAAGTCATCAACACGTTACAAGATCCAGGGCAACATTATTAAATTGCAGCGCAATATCTGCGACGAGAGGGCTTTGTATACATATGTAATGGATTCTGAGGAGTCCTAGTGGTCTGGCCAGATAGTTACCAGTGAAAACAACACAAAGAGCAAGAGATAAAAGGCCCTTAATTTTGCAACACCTACTTTGGGACAGCTTTTTGATCTCATATTTAAGGATATAAGTAAGAACACACGGGATCACAGGCGATTCGCAGAAACCAAAGCGCTTCCCAGCATATATGATCAATACGTCTTCTTCAACAAAGTAATTAGTAAAACAATAAAAATGTATTAAACTTGATACGATTACAAGTAGATCAAGATGTACCAAATCGAACACCCTTTAAGCTTTCACTGTGTAGCTTGTATGTTGTATGCATGGCATATTATTTCTATTGTGAAGCAAGCTTGTGTTAGTGCTACTATTATTTACAACACTTTATAAGCTAATACGACACAGTTAATAAGAGGAGTAAACATTGGACATTGGGCTACCTACCAAAAAACGAGATATTGACAGATCCCAGACCAACTACTTCAAAACACTAACCACTCAATTTTTTTAACCGAGAATTTGAGTAAGTATATTTTTAATTTATATTTCTCTTAACACACTTACCTGATTAAAACAAACTTAACCTACCTATTTATTTCAGCATTGGTACCGGTAGCTTTAATCTCATATAGAATGAATACAATTAATTTTCATACATAAATATCAAAAGTAAATATTTTATTAATTTTAGTCAGTACATTATGTTGAGACTTTGCATATCTACTAACAAAAACATTAAGGTAGACTGATTTTGTCTTGCCACTATTAATTTTTGTTGTCCATTTTGGTAAAAAGATAATTTATGTAAGTCGAGTGAACGAATGTTTAATTAAAATCTAAATTCCATAATTTACATCTTTAAATGTAATTTATAGATTTACCATTGATGCAGAGTCAAAATTCACTATTTTCAACTTTAGTTGGTAGCCACAGAGACTTAAATTTAAATGTAAAGTAAACAGAAGTAGATAGGAATTTACCAAAATATATCTGGTGATATGTCCGACTAGTGAAAGTAATGGAATTGTAAACAGGTGGATTTAAGCGTTTCAATTTGTACATATGTACAAAGTTTTAAATTAATTAAATTAATTAAATAAATACTTGTCTCACGATATAGTGCGTTCCATAAGCTGAACAGCATTTGCTAACTTTTATTATAGAAGCTACAAAGTCAGTAAAATTAGGAAATATTAGGTTGGAGCGTTATCTTAGGAATGCAATGGGAAAATCAAAATAAAATTATTGAATTAAATACTTAAGTATAATTTGGATTTTGTTAAAAATGAAATTCTGAATATTATTATTACTACTACAAGTAAGTATAATAAATGAGCTACGAAGGACTTAAATATTCAATGTAAATTAACACATTTGGAGAAAAAAATTCGAAATGCTGTCAAATAAATACTAAGTAATTGAAACACTACATTATCATATAGGTACCTACTACTTTTTAGCTTGACACTTACTCGACAAATTTGAAAGACATTATAGGTACCTACCTACATTCTATATACATATTATTCGAGAGTGAGTTTTGGTTTCTATTTGCGTTTCTTATTGCAGGGTGGTGGAGGTATAGTAAATCAGCTGCGAAAAAGTTATAGTCTAAGTGATTTAAGTAATTCTCACGATCAAGCGGAAAGTGACGAGACTGATTCGGTAGCAGAATCTGTTGTATTAAGAAAAAAAAGAGTTCCTTACGCAGCTTCGACCACTTCCGCAATATATTTTTCGGAAGTTGATGTTAGGCATGATGTAATGGCGCACATACCATCGCCTGAAGATGCGGGATTTGGATATTCCAGTGGAGATTCATTATACAGTGGTCAACTATCTAAAGCCCAGTCGAAAGAAAGCTTAGTTCGAAGCGGATCAATTGGCTCAACAAGACCTCGCTCTGTAAGAATCACTCGATCAACGACAGTTCCTAAAAATACTGCGCAAGCTGTTGATTCTAATGTAAGTAACAGTTTAGCCTTCATAAATACAGCTAAAAGTTTTATATTAAAGTTTGTATTTACCTTTAGCGGTCCCGTAAAAATGATTTTGATAATGTACAGCGTGAAGAGTCAGATTCTTCTAGCGAATTTTTGGATGCAAATGACGATAATGCATTGAACCGCCAAGTTGAAGTAAGCAAAGAAATATGCCGTAGTAACTTTAGTTTGAACGATTCAGTTACCAAAACAGTAGATAAACGAGCTGGGAAATATAACAAAAAATCTGCACCTTTACCACCACAGTCTATTGGTAAAGAAGGATGTGATAGCATTCCAACAATAAAGGCGACGTTAGTACTAACTCCCGGCGCACTTAAATCAGATAAACCTTCCAATAGAAAGCAAAGTACAAAGTCTGACCAAAGTTCTCCACTAACACGTTTAATGTTGTTTCAAAAAAAAGTGCAACATTTTTGGCATAAAGACTTTGGGAGTGAAAGGAATTTGCAACCTATGAGTAATGCTAAACGATCGTCTTGGTATGCCGAATTACCTAAAACTACCCAATTGCTGTTGGTGAATTCAAAACCAATTTCAAAAAGCGCAGAAAATTTTCAAGCTAAACCATCACCACAATACAGGCCACTATGTTCGGGAAACGAACATGATACCGATAGTCATTGATTGATACAAGGCATGCCATGTTATAATAATTTGCATGTTTAAACTAATCACTACCTTATTACTTGCCGTTTACTAGTATAACAGTTTCAGAGTGACCTAAAACTTTTACGTGAAATTTGCTTATACTTAAAATCTTATGCTCATCAAAAATATATTTCTTCACACTGCAACAGTGAACAACTTCATTAACCTCAACAAAGCGTATCTCAGTTTCAGCGCAAAATTCAGTACTGAACTAGTACCTATTATTAATAATTGTGTGGCTTTAGTTTCTGTTACTGCATAATAAAGGTATATATCTATGTCTTTATGATGATGGAGCTTGCAGGTAATTTCACCGCATGCTCAAAATTCAATTTGAAACAAGTGTGACTTGTTATGTTTAACCTGTTTAACTGACAAAGCTAAGAGTGAGAGTTGTGTTTTATAAATGCGCTATTATGTTACAGGTAATGTCAAGTGCCACATTACCCCGCACAAAGAAGACAACAGTGAAGAAAAAACCTGCCTGAGAAGTAGGTAGGTAATGCTCCCTAATTTCGCAGCTCATATAGGTACCAATCCAGTATGTTAATAATTTGGTTATACACTTTTTGTTTTCTGTACTGATAATATGCTTGCACAAATATAGACCTAATATTTGTAGTAAGTGTATAGTTTGTTGTAAAATTATTGAATCAGAGGATTATCGGTTGTGCTGTATTTGTATTAATTTATTTATTAAGTATATTTGAAAATTATGAGACACTGTTAAAATAAATGATATTATATTAAAGGTGATTAATAAATAATAAATATGGTGTTTAGTTTAGCCACAGATATACGTAAAGTTTAGCTCAGTACTAACATTGAATTTATAGTTATAAATTCAATGGTACTAATAAGCATGGCTGATGGTTGACCAAGCACACACGCATGTGTCATATGCCGACATATCGGGGCAGTTCATTAGGGCGCAGTAACATATTGTTAAAGTATCGATTTCCGCCTACTGATATTTTTTTGCGTACCCCCAAAAGCCCACTTGCGTACCCCTCGCAGGTTGGGAACCGCTGGTTTAGGGAATTACTTAGTGTGTTACGTTTGTCCCAGATGGAGCCGTAAAAAGTTCGTCGTTTGGAAATAATCTTGATTTTTAGATGTTCTGCGAACTTGGCACTTTTGTATCACTTAAAATTGCACAAGAGGTTTGTATTTTACCGATTAATACACTCCATTAATATTCGCCCAATCAGCTTGGTGATTGTTTCAAATTCTAACCAATCAGGCGATTTTTTAAGTGATTTTTAGCTTTTTTATCAGCGATTAACGCATGGTGGCATTGTAATTACTATATTGGTGGGATATATTGGGGTAATGCCGCAATTTTGATTATTTACAATGGCCAAAAGTAACTATGTAGTAGTTTCTACGGCAGTAAAAGTAAATAGGTACAATGGCAAACATTTCATTTGCAGTTAATTACACTTTATTCAAAGTGCAAGGATAATTTAAAACATCACATTTTATCACGTTACTTTCAAGAAATAATGCATTTCAAATAATGTATTTTGTAGGAAATTTTATTTAATTTTGTATAGGGCGCCCATCTTCAAAAAAACGTATGTTTTTGAGATATAAGTAAAAAACTGAAAAAATTCCAATTTTTTGCGTATTTCGGTATAAAGCCGACTTTCCTGACCCCTTAGGCACATCGGCTCCTTATGGGCGAACGACTGGCGTTTGGTAGTTGAGGGGTTGCTCCGTTTGCTCTTTTCTCCCTCTTGGTCATTTGGCCACTGGTGCTGACTTTTGGACGCCTAGCGCTTCTCTGGTTGGCCCTTACGGCGGCGCCTGTTAGAAGTGGCATTATGCTCGATTGCCACTTGTTTTGCTGATACGGCGCATACTGCCGATTTCTGCGAGTGCGGAGCATAACAATGGGTGCGTTCACCAGAACCAAACGTGTTTGCGCTTTGATTACGTTTGCAAACACAAACTGTTTAGGCGCTGGTGAACGATAGGGTGCGTTTGCCAGAACCAACTGTTTGCAAACCGTTTGCGCTTTTTACATAAGTACGTTTACTGAACGCGTTGCTGGTTGTTAAACTGTTGGCAAGCGGACGCCATTTTTTGAATCACAATTTAAACTCGCTGAAAATCACAAACGTGTTTGTAAGGCATGCATATCTATTTGTTTAAACCATCGGCATATAGGTTTATGCGTGAAATTGAAGTAAATTACTAGTACCTATACCTACATCACGACCAAAAATTGTATAATTGCACATTGCGCAATGCGCTTTAAAGTTGTAAGAGATAAATCGAATAATTTAATTATTAATGAAGAAGGGAGCATTCCATGTATACAGGCTGATTCAAATTCGAGGGCCACCAGGGGGATCTCCTGAGAACTGTAAGAAATAGAGGTTGGCAAAGTTGAGTAGTTTGATACTTAACAAAATGTCGTTTTGAAACTGAAAAAATTCCGACTACTTTCGGAGATATCCAGAAAAAAAATGACATTTTACAAAATCGTTTTTATTTGTTACCTAAGTTATTTAAAAAGATATTTCAAAATAAACGGCACATAATTGTGACCACTTTATACAAGATGCTAGTTTTAAATTTTTAGTCTGACGTTTCGTCTCCGGTTAACCATCATCAGCTTTGTTTTTTCTTATAGAAGTCATTTTTACTTTTTGTGTCATTTGATAGAGCTTTTTCCTATCAATAAATGGTGCTGTTAATCCGTAAAAACGCAAGAAACTGCGAATGTACACTGCTCACGACAAATTTGACAGACAAAAAAGAAGATATTTTAACAGTATTACTTCAGCCTCCCACAACCAGTTTTCTTTTTATTGTGGACAAGGGTTTCATAATTCTCCCGAAATTTCCGATCCAAGTCTTCATGTTACACATCATGCCTTTTTTCTTGATACACGTCTTATATTTCTGACCAAATATTTTTTTCCCTTTTTGATTCTCGAATGTCAAATTTGAAATACTCGGCGAGTAATAACTTTGTAGTGAAATCGTTCCACACCAAACTTCTCTTCGAATCTAATTAGGGTACATTATTCGTATAGGTACTAATAATTAACACAAGTATCTCTATAACCTATAACTGATACTGGCTGAGTGCTCTCGATTTCATTTGGACTTGTACTGACCCCTTCATATGCGGTTTATGAAGGCTCCAAAACGGCACGAACGATTTGCTCGTCTAGTAGATTGCTGGGCATCAAACTCTGCCTTGCAACACTATAACCTATAACCATTTACTCAAGGATCCAGTGAATACGCATTTAATACTCCCATCTTGATTTTCTATAGGACAATTCAATTCATCTGGTATAGCAGGATGTATTTAAACTGTAGAAAGGTTGCCATATTTTTATTGAAATGTACAAAAAGAATACAAAACGGTTTTCTCAAACTTCACTCAAATTAGATTTGACGTGTGGTTTCCAGGCAAATTGCGCGTTCAGTAATTATGCTTATATAAAAAGCGCAAACGGTTTGCAAACAGTTGTTTCTGGTGAACGCACCCAATGTAAACCATTCGTTGAGTAATTATTCAGGGCATCTGATTCTGGATTTTTTGGTGGACACTTATGTCTAGAGTTTAGTAGCAATTTGGCCACAGTGTAGTTCAGATTATTTGGTTCAGGATGAGCTACAAAAAATTGGTTCTTTGTGTTCAAAATACAAAAATTGGGTCAATTCTAATCTAAGTTTGTAGCCCCACTTATTTTAAACTATTTCGAAACTTTTTTTATGTATTAGACGAACCGACACAAGTTTTGGAGGACGAAAACTCTTTTTATTGACAATCACTGATATCAACGAGATATCGGCAGTCAAAAGTGCAAAAATGCCATTTTTTATGATTTTCGATTTAGGTGTATATATGAATGAAATGCTTTGAAATTTGAGTTGCGAACGATCAATCGTGACCGGCCTCGAACGTAACAGTACCTATCGTTGTCTTTTCGCGTGCCTGAGGAACAATTTTTTTGGAGTTTGATTAATTCGATATCTATAAAGAAGTTTCCGTAGTGAATTGTTGGTCACGCAACTTGCAAGCAAACGTCGCCGATTCCTTGGTAGGTATAGGTAGCATTATAAACAGAAAACAGTGGTGTTCCCATAGGGTATACTCAGAGACTTGCTATAACTAGACTGCGCTTAACGTATCTAAGGTGTTGTCGACACAGTATGCAACACACAATGCACCGCGGGGCAAAAATCGCTGAGATGATATGCAATATAATGAAATAAGCTGTTATTTTAGATGTTCCGTTCATTAATCATTCTCGTGATTAGCTCGAATTAGTGAACAGATAAATTTCTGTTGAGAATAAACCAATAAACTTAGGTTAGCTTGTGCCTCTCAACATGTACTCTGTCGATAAATTTTTAAATAATATACTGATTTTCAACGGATAAAAGTTTAAAGGGCCAATGGATCAGAGCCATTCGAAGAGAAAAATTTACTCCCACCATAGTGCATTTGCGGGGAATGAAGCCGATTTTAGAAAGGTACCTACGAAGGTGTTAAACAATAATGCAATACCGAGCGTTTTCGACTTTCCCATTCACTTAAAATATTAAGTATATTTCAGGTTTTGTTACAAGAAAAATAGCTAAGTCTGTTAAATATTCCATATGTGCAGATGCGATATTCGCATCAGAGAGTCATTCAAAGCTTTTAACTAGAAAAAATCGTGGAGGATTGTTGCACGTATCAAGCGATGCATTAAAAATTTGCCAAATTGCTGAAAATGTGTTCAGGTTTTTCATTCAATCCACACCACACCGCGTTGTAAACAAAATGGTTATCAGCAGTCTAAGAAAAATAAATAACAGTTACAGCCCATTTGGGTTTTTGGATAGGCATATATTGAATCAAAATCCGCTAAATAATAATATCTTACCTACTACTTACATCTTTAGTTTTAAGAGTACATTTTCCCATACGTGTTCACCACCAAAATACACATATAAATCAAATTAGGACTAGAGTAAGGCAGTTATATACCAATTTAGTTCAAATAAAATACCAATAAATTCGATTAAAACAGTTAACAGCTGTATGTTATCTCTTTTTGCTACTAAAATTTAGAATCAACATGGCTAAAGCAAGCTGCAGAACGTACGTCTGCCCCGCAATGAACAGTTAGTTGCCTATCCTATATTGACAACAGGCGTTTATAGTAAAATCTACGTTACGCCTTTGAATATATAATTTTATATTCAAAGGTTACGCGCGGTCTAGTTATAACAAGTCTCTGGGTATACTCCATATACGCCGTATACTCTCAAGAATTTGTTAGACATATAGCGTATACTCTCAATCAAGGTGCCACTGGACATGATAATTATACATCAAGCGAATTGAAGGTCCTATGTTATCCGCAAACATATTTTTTTTTACCAATCCGCAAACATAGTTTTTTTTACCAATTTAGAGCGCTGAAACTGCGTTTTGAGTAGGTATCAAATTTTTATAAATTTGTCAGGGGATTCCCCCCCCCCCCCTCGCGTTTTAAAGGGAACCTCGATCGCAACCACCCGCTCAACTGAGTACACCTCGGAGTACACTCTCAAAGAAATTGATGGGAACATCACTGATTACCTATGCAAATATAAACTTTCTCTAAAATTGAAACTGCTCTTGATTGCTTTACAATAGGAAATATAAGGTTCTCAAGAAGATAGGGATAATTTGCATTACAGTTTTATTTACAATATTCGACAAACATCTATAGTAAAGGTAGTTCATATACCTACAATCGCCAAGCACTAAAATATAATAGGTAATAAACAATTACAGTCAGAATAAAGGACCTCGATCGAACAATTATGCAATCGAAAATCGAATTAGAACCGTTGTTTATTTACAACTATAATCGGAACACTAACAATTACTTTTCTATCAAACAACAATTTAAAAAATATAACTTTTTTTGGATTTGATGCGGTTTCTAAACTTCGTTGAGTAGGCACCGAGCGAACAAGCGCAGAAATATTACCATGCGTTTTTGAATTATAGAACATATGCAGAAATATAAAAATTAATTCTATGTTTTCCTATGCCTATGCTCGCTCTCAGACTAATAGCAATATTGATGTCTTTAAAAGCCCCCTTAGTTTCGATTTTTATATATTTTTTTTCTTTTCTAATCAATAACTAACCTAAAAAATCGGAACCCAAACCGTAATCATTTCTTTGGAACCAGAATGAAACTGTTACAGATACCACATTAATAAAAAAAATTGGAACCAAGACCCTCCGTTTCCAATGCGTACAGATCTCCAGATGAATTTAGAATACAAAGACTGAGTGCACAATATATCACACAGCACTTAGGCCCGGTTGTATAATGTCAGTTCAAACTTCAGTTTATAGTTGAATTGTGGGTTAAAGGATTTAATTGGCTAATATTTCACAAGCTGGCCAATCGTATTTCTCAAATCTGTCGGTTAAACCAAACTGAAGTTTAACCGGACATTGTATACAACCGGGCCTTAGTGAAACAAATTTTACTAATCTCTACATACACATAATAATGTTAAACTTTGTATTTACATTGGAACTGCACTAATATTTAGACCGTGACTACGCACACAACGAAATCACAATAGTATATTAAGTATGGAGAACGGTAAGGGATTTTTACCGTTCGAAGACAATTGTTTGGAGGAGGAGCGAAGCGACGACTCCAATTATTGTCTGAGAACGGTAACCCTTAACGTTCGACATGCTTATAACATTTTTTGCGCGATCGAAATTAAAATTATCCAACCAATATAACTATGCACTAAGAAATTAACGAGCAGAATAAATCGAAATGATTGAAGTGGTATGGTGTACATCACTAGGCAACCAGTTTAAATGTCAAAATTGAAATTAACAATTTCATAAAAATGTGCATGTGTCTGATGTAGTTTACTAGCTTTGCACTTCCTTTATGACTTTATGAGCGTCTTGCTATAGGAAACAACAGCACAAATTGTACGATTAATGTACCTAACAATAATTAAAGATTAAATGTAATGTAAGATTGTTGATTTTTAAAAAGGCGTCGGTAAGTATTTTTGCTGTTCTGTTTTTAGATCGGTAAGTAATTTTGGCGTCGTCGTAATCATAGCAACTGGTAAATTCTACGTACTGTCATGGAAACACCCATGGTAAATAGTCAGAAATGACCGATCGCGCAAAAAATTATATGAACTTGAGTGTAGACACGCTAAAGAAACATAATAAATTATTCACTTCAAATTACGATTTTAAGATATCTTTGCTATGCGAGTTTAAAATTGCTCTCTTGGGAACACGGACAGTGTTTTCAAACCTTTTTCACCAACATCTGGTAGGTTCTTTTCTGGCAGCTTTGTGGCCCCTTTATTATTGCCTTCCCCACCCGTATCGAACACTTCTGGATTGCCAGTAGTGATATCGACAACATTTCCTACTTTACGATGCTTGTAATACCAATACTCGAATATAAGGGTACTAAACGCGAAACATATGCCCACGAAAATAACAATAAAGACGCCGCCAATGTTTTTAACGCTGATACCTTCTGTTTGATCCTCTTCCTTGTCGCACTCGACGGCGTAAGGGTTGTCTTTCCACCATTTTTGCGAAAGCCTCCGCATCTCGCCCTTATTTAAGAGATCCAAAATTCTGAAATGTTGAATAAGTTAAATAAGTGTATAATTACTTTATTTGAATATAGACTACGTGTTTTATAATCAAAGGTAAATCCTACCAGCGTCATTTATTTGTAACATAATAATTTCCTATGGCATATAATAATGAAATGGGTATTACCTACTATTTTTCACTCAACGATATAGTCCAGTCATTTTAGGAAATATAGATCAAGTATAAATTGTGCACAACTCTTGTGCAGATAAAGCGAAATAGCTTAGAAATTTGTTGGGTTTATAAGGTAGTAGCATTGAAGATAGTTATAAATTCAATGGTAGTAGCATGCTATGGATGTTTACTTTCTCGGTAGCTGATTAATGGAGAGGAGGATCTTTACACCTATGTAAACATTTAAAGACCGCCTGGCATAGATTCAAAATCCTCCGACACTTCATTTCGCAGATATTTGCACTGAAAGCTTTGATATCACCAATAGATATGTCTCGTCCTGACGTTCCACTTGCCTTTTATGGCTACGCTCTTCTGGCACTCATTGTGACCTTTCATTAGAGTACCTACCTACTATGAAGCATAAATACTACACTACACTACACCAACGATAAAACATTGGAAAAGTAGTGTGATTTTATGGGGTTATTTCTTGGAGTGGGTTTGAGGAAAAGGGATGTCTACAAAGAGAAAGAAAATAAAATATACAAATAGATCGTTGGCATTTTTAATAGTGTGCTCTCATAATGATCCCCAGGACGAGTTTAGAGGAGCTGCACGTACCTAGTAGGTTTTTGGCTTATTCGTGTGTTTTATATGCCTTCAACAAAATGCCTTTTGCTTATCTACTGCATCTTTATTTTGCCTTTATTTTTTATTTTTATTTTGCCTTTATTTTTTAAGTGGGCGGGGTTTCAGCCGAGGCTGCTCTATCAACCCAACCCACTATACATTTACAAATATCCATGCCCGAACCCGGATTCGAACCAGGGACCCTGTACCGCAGTCGAGCTTCCACTGAACTGCGCTACACGGGCCGGCCCCACAAGTAGCTTCCAAACTGTTCACTAAAATGTTCTATACTACCCTCTCCTGAGAAAAAAAAGAAACATGAAGATGAAGAAACGTGAAATGAGTAATATTTAAATGTTTCTTATAGTTTACACAAGAAACATCATCATGTTTTCATTTTATAAAACTCAAACATCGGGGTGCCAGCAAGTGTCGCCAAATCGATAACAGAATAGTCACCGCCGATAAGGCATGAATGCGGACGCCTTCTAGACCCTGCAAACGTTCCGTGATTTATCTTGAAAATTTTCGTTTGCTATGTAAGCAAATTAAAGCGCGTCTAATGGGAGTTCTAACATAGATGCTGAAGGATGATTAGTGAAGTTAGCGCACGTATATGATAAATTTACATGTTATAAATTGTGTACGAGTGAGTGATAAATAATATAAGTATAACTGTTATATATCAATCCAAGGACTGTTATAAATTAACAAATAATTAATTATAAATAAAAAATCAAGTAATTAAATTTACGTTACAATACATTCCATCAACTTACGCGGTGTTTAGTATGTCTTTTAGATGCGAACCCTGTTGGACGGCTAACGCGTATGGTTTTCTGGAAAATTCATCGCCCACCTTTTGCAAATCGCATGTAGTGAGTTCTAAGTATTTAATATCGGTGGCATCACCAATGAAGGCGTAACCTGCATGTTTCGATGTCGAATTTGTGGTTCTCACTCTTTTAACCGCATCTGCTAACGTTTTGTTCATACCTGCTTCTATCATTGTTTGCCATATTTTTGTATACCTGTCACTCACTGGGTAATCCCATACAGCTAATTGTGCTCGTTCCACATGAGTTAAGCTGTCATTCAAGCTCATATTCTTCCATATGCTGAAACATTTGAAGTTTACATCTACCTACCTGTTTTACATGTTCAAGCGTTAGCTTACTCATAAAATATCTTTTCAACATTTGACATACGTTCAAAGTAAGTTGCCGTTTCCGATCCTAGAAGAGGAGAATACTGTATTTTATACTGCCTCGTTAAGTCATCTAAAGATTCTATAGGCGCCTCTAGTCGCGAAACCGTGAGAAATGCCGCTAAGTTAGCGGTATAAGATGCGATAATAATAAATCCAAATAACCACCACGTAGCTGCCACTAAGCGACCAGATAAGTTTTTAGGGGCCTCTCCACCTCCTTGGGGTGTTAATGAAGTCATACAAAACCACAGGGATTCTTTGATATGGAACTCTCTTTTCTCTTCGTCGTCGATGTACTTCTCAGGATTGTTCTGCAAGCTGTATGGACTCCAGCGATCGAACGCCCACAATAACAAACTATTTCTATGAGAACGTTATCTTTATAAAAATCAATGAACATACCTCGTTAAAAAGAAAGCCGACAGAATGCAAATCCACACTTCGTGTTCAAGTACCGTTAAGAATTTGAATAAAGAGGACGGAGGTATGGTTAGCTTCATCAAAATCGTAAAACCTACCATGTCGTAATAAGGAACGGTAAAGTCAACAAACGTTTCCCTTTCGGCCATAATCCCCATCGTTCCCAACGCTATGTCGGCTTTTTTGTCTATTAGCTGTTTCATAATTCCATTCCATTTGCCGTTTTCGCCGATCTGCCCGAATCCGTCTTTTTCTTGAACTCTTATTTCATAATCGAATTTTGATTGTTTAGCAACCATGTCCATGAAGTCTATGCATAGCCCCGAATACCCTCTTGGAGTAGATTGGTTTATGTATACGAATGGCGGTTGCTGAAAAAGTGTAACAATTTAGTGGTTTTTGGTCTATTATTTAAACGTGAGTTACCAATATTGCCATGTTTAGGGTAGAATTCAACAATTAGCTATGGTTGATTAACCGTCATGTGATGTGTTACGTACAGTAGATATTTTATACTCATTGTTTACTGGATTTTGAGTAATAATTTGGTGGCCTTACCCTTTTCTTAAGCCTTAGTTTAAATTTTATTTAAGTCCAAAAGAAAACAAAATTTGATCATGACAAGCAAGTTCCTTTCCTGAGTACCTATATGACTTTCGAACTTTACGGTAGGGATTATTAGCCGCTAAAGTGAAATTCCTTCGATAAGGGGTGATTGTATTAGTTAAAATATAACCTTGAAAATATAATGCATTAATCACATGACTCTTCATCAACTCAATTGGTGAACATTATCAAATGGAAATATGGAGGGCGATAGAGACGGGAAATTCACATAAGTATATGAGAGGAAGAGGGAGATATGTAATTGATTATATTTTAGTAAGGGCCGGTTCTACAATTAAACCTTTACGCAGAATAAGATATCCTTGGAATAGCTGCAATAGCAACATGTATTCCATTGGTTGAGGTAATGGTAACCAACGTAACGGTAGAACACATGAAGGAAATGATGGGAAGAATGTGAAAGCAAAGGAATGGAGAAAAGTTGAAGATGATGAGATTTAGAAAGGGAGGTGGAAGGAAAAGAGCGAGAGGAAAGAATAGAAGCGACCAGAGAAGTTAATGGGTCAAATGGGACCAATAAGAGAACTAAGGAGAAAGGAGGTGATGGTGACGAGACACGTGGGGGAATAAGAGAGAGAGGTTTCAAGAATGATTTCAGAACAAGAAAATAACTGTTTGATGCAATTGTGAAAGGAGTGTTTAGGTACGGAACGCCTGCTTCATTTTCCCACTACTTGTCAAAATCTGACGAAAAACAATTATAAATCAGCAATCGTAGTGGAAGCAATTCATGGAGTTTTGCGGCTCAAAAATTCAAGCTCAATGAAAATATACCTATTAAAGAAAAAAATTATTTTATATTAAAATTATGCGCCGCAGAGATGGCCACTGGGTAAGAGTAAAAAGACAATTTGGAAGTCAGTACCTAAAAGAATCCAAAATAAATTTTTTGAATAATATAAAATAAAAACTCAGTTTTTTGATAATGAGTTTACCGACGCCAGGGCAGCAGGGGATTTTACAAGAAAAGAAGGAATTCCTTGAAAATGAAAGCAAAGCGCCATTGCTTTCATTTTTGAAGAGTGCATGAAAAAAATTTGAGACGAAAACGACCCGCCGCCGGACTTATTGCAAGAAAACGTCGGAGCTAAAGAATTAGCTTGGATGGGGTAATGAGGGAGTTTTTGAGCTATGGATTACTTTAAAAAAAGTTTTTACCAATAGAATTGAGTATAGTCCGAACAAAAACATTTAAGGGGGAAGCAGAGCTGTTGCGAAAGCAAATGGTTATTAACCAACGTCAAAGACCCTGACCTTTGTCTAGTTTGTGCTTATTGAAAAGCGAACAAAAAATTTAAAATACAAAAACCAATCGTCGGTTGTCGGTTACAAATTAACCAAAACTGGTTCACCGTGATACAAGAGTCTTCCTCTAGGCTTTGAATATAAAGCTCTAGATATAAAGAGTGTTCAAAATGAGGTCAGCAAACCCTCTGAGATAGGGATTGACACATCGCAAATCACTCTTTTCGTTCAGCTGCATGTGGCAAATGCAGATATGTCGGAACAACAGATAATGCAGATAACGGGGCATAGCAATTATTCCAAATGATTACAATCGTAATATGCAAACAGAGTGGTATCCAAAAATCACAGACACTTTTAGCAGCGCCAACGTCACTTGCCAACACGTTAAATACAGAAACAAACCACAATTTATCAACAAACAAACAAATACTTAGTTTTTGTTTGCACATACATATTTCGTCATTTGTAAAAAAACATAATTGTTTATTAAAATATTTTGCATAGTTTTATTTATTATATTTTCTTTCTAAATATAACTCGTGGTTATCGATGATAGTACCCCTTAAAACTTAAAACCTTAAAAGTCGTGCTAATAATTGTACCTAAGTACCACTATAGTGATATTACACACGATAATAGCGGTCAAATTTTTAACAGGGTATGTATAGAAGAACCATTTATTTGCTTATCCCAAAGAAAAAACATAACCCACATTTAAAAGGAGTGCATTTGATAAAATCGCAACCCTTTATTGTAGGTACTTATAAACAAATGCAGAACACTGTTTATCACTAACAAAAATAGAATTAGGGTATGGTGAGAGAGATATATGCACAAAAATTGTCAACTTACAACAACGGTGTACACTCTGTACACGACTTCTGGGCGGTATTTCTGCAATTTTTGCGAATCGGTATACTCGATGGGAGAGCTTGGATCTACGCTTGCCTTCCACTTTCCAAGTTTCACGGGTGGCTGTGTAACTCCATCTTTAATAGTAACGCCCAATACTTCCATGTCAAATTGCATATAGCTTTTCGAGTTTTTCCCTTTGGTACTGATATTGAAAGGTCCATATGCCGGCTCTTCTCCTGAAACCTATGAATATATTAGAGATAGTTTTTGTGCACAATGAGAGTGCAAGCAGGGCATGCTTATGTAACGCCCGGTTGTATAGATGGAAGTTAACATAAAGTAAAGTTTAAATTGGAAAGGAAAGGGCCGTGTATCTTATAGTATATTCCTAACCACTACAAATCAACGGGGGGAGGGGGGGGGAGGTTCATTGTACATTTCACATTTCAGCAATGGTGCAATGCGATTATTGGCTCTCCAAATTATTTTAGAGCAAAAATGTACTAAGGTTTTTTGTAGAAAAAAATTTTTTACGCCAATCAACCGTATTAGTTTTCAATTTTTTGCATAATAAAGACGGTTAAGTGCATTTCCTTTATTGGGATTTTGTAACTCGAAAACCGTAAATAATCTTTTCTGGATGTTTGTTTAATTTGTAATCGAACGCAAATGCGTGGTTTGTTTAATCGGACGCTGTGGTCCAATTTTGTTAGATAGGATTTTGTGTAGGTATAATTTGATTTGTGTTCTCGGAACAAATTTTGTTTATGCAAAATCATGCAAGTCGTGTTTTTATTCGATCCCTTTCACAATTCAGATAGATGTGTCATGCTCAATTACGATTGATTTTGTCGATCCGCGCCCAAAGTTCATATCAAGTGCTTGCAAAATTGTGGTAAATGACCTTTTTTGCAGTTTAAGGAGTCTGATCTTGACTATTGTTTAGTTGAAATCATGAATTTAAAGTGAGAATTGATTTTTTTATTGTGCCCGGGTGCGGATAGGGAGTGAGAGGAATTTCATTAAAGGGCTAGTCATTTGTCTATGAAATGTCCCGGAATTGTTTTCCATGACTTTATAATCGCTGCAAGATGAATCAGCAAACCAATCATATATGGGAAATTCTTTGTGAGCGAGACCGTTCCTTAACATGAATTTCGGCGTGCTGATAAAATATAGCTTCAAAGCGAAACGTCTAGAAAGCTGTTTCATTTCAAAGGTATATGATTTATGAAGAAAAAATCGACAAATATACGCAACTTCACCGGTTCCATAAACATGCCGTTGGACTCACTACAATAGTAACAATTAGCACTACATCTAATCACGTGCCCAGTCACTGCAAGGTCGGTCCTATAGTTTTGGTCGTTCAATAAAATTAGACACTTTTTATACTAATAAAAATATTTACGAATATAAGAGAGGAAGAGATTTTCATAACAATAAAATAAATTGATGACAATAGCTCTGGGGTGTGTATATTTGTTTGCTCTGATTACGTATATTTATTGTGTAAAGTGATATGTTGATGTCATAGTTTTACTATTTAGAGTAGGTAGACAAATATATCGATTTTACCCTTGCTTTATTTTTCCTTACGAGGTATATGTTACGTTCACTACCTGAAATTCATTTGGAAGCGTATTTTAAGACCGATGATACATTTACAACATTGAATTGAGAAATAAGCAATTTTGGGAAGTCATAATCAAATGCGTGTTAATTAGGGTGCCGATTTTCTGAAAAAAAAAGCTTTACTGTAATATATATTATTTTATATAAGGTAGGCATCAGGAGAGTAAAACAATGTTCGTACCGTAAGTAAAACCGGCATTACCGTAAGCGACCTATACCTATTATAAGTCGATAGGGCATTATTGGTGACAACCACACATTATCATATATCAAGTAGAATTATATACATTATATACCTACATAGGGTGCTATAAATCCATATTTTTACTTATAGTCCGAGAAATAGACTGAAAATGGTCCATTTTCTGCAAAACTAGCAGCACAGATTTAAATAGTAGTTCCAATTTTTTTGCATGTCATGGAGGGTCATCTGGTGGTTAAGACTCCAAGTTTTCGGCCTCCCATCCCTTGTACTTCCCCCGTACCACCCTTAAACCCCTGAAATTTAATTAGTTTTTAGCGCATTTTTGCAAATTTATTTGTAAAAAGTAGCTTTTAATCTCACTTTGGCTGGCTGGCTGGCTGGCTGGCTGGCTGGCTGGCTGGCAGCAAATGTGGGCGCGTAGAAGAACTCTTGTAGAAAGGCAACGGGTGTACGTGTATCTACAGGGCCGTGAAATTTGTCAACCTTAGGGACATGGCTACATGATGTGGGGTTGGCGACATCTGGGCGTCATCCTCGAGCGTAGTATACTAACGTGAAGGTTTTTCACTTTTTTCCTATCTTCTACTACAGTTTTGGTCCGATTCTTTTCAAATTGGTGTCGTCGGAAAGATGTTGTAAACGCGCACAACTCCTGCGTGGCGGAATTTTGTTTTTTGTCCTAGGGGCGAAATTAACGACCTTTTGCGAGGCGCGCGCGCGCGTTTTCGAGAAGTAGTCAACTTCGGGCGCCTTTTACCTTCCGTTGCGAACTCACGCGGTTTAACGTTTCGTAAATATCGAATCGCTGTCTCTCTTTCTCGTGCCGCCAATAGAAGTGAATTGCGAGTGAACGGGACGTCGGAAGCGGGTACCGTCAAAGGGAATGTGGTAGCCCGCGACACGATCTTACTGATGGTGTAGTCAAATCTTCAACCGCGACGCCAAAGGGAATGTGGTAGCCCCCAACACGATCTTCCTGATAGTGGAGTCAAATCTTCAATCGCGAATTGCGGCTGAACGGGACGTCGGAAGTGGGTACCGTCAAAGAGAATGTGGTAGTCCGCGACACGATCTTACTGATAGTGGAGTCAAATCTTCAAACGCGAATTGCGGGTGAACGGGACGTCGGAAGGGGGTACCGTCAAAGGGAATGTGGTAGCCCCCGACACGATCTTCCTGATGGTGGAGTCAAATCTTCAAACGCGAATTGCGGGTGAACGGGACGTCGGAAGTGGGTACCGTCAAAGGAATGTGGTAGCCCCCGACACGATCTTACTGATGGTGGAGTCAAAACTTTAAAAGCGAATTGCGGGTGCACGCGGAAAGTGGGAAGCGGTTAGTGAATGTAGTAGCCTTTGACAAGATCTGTTATTGATGGTTGAGTCGAAAGTGGCTAATAGAATACTGATCTGCCACACAAAAATGCGCTGAAGTCCCTTCGATCTCAAACGAGGACTTTGATAATTTTTTAGTTTTTCAATCATATCTTTTTAAAGGTTTACTTTAGAAAGAAATATTGTTATTAGAAATTATAGACCATAATATTTTACATTTACAAATTTGATATATAACTGCTTATTTTTGAGAAATGTTTATTTAAAAAGATAATAGCGAGCGCGAGTAGGTTCGATGAAAGCGACGCACAGCTAAAAATTTGTGGGGCTTCGAAATTTGCATTCAACGCGCGTCGTATTTTCTAATCGGCACCAAGGTAAATAATAATAAATGTGTAGGATTGGAGAATTTGTATTGCGGGAACTCGGGCAGCGATGGAGTTGTCTTTACCCTTGTTCGAGAATCCGTTTGCGTTCGTTCCATTTCAGGCGAACTTGATTTTTTTGTACGTGTGGGTTTCGAGCAAATCAAATCAACCTTCCTATTTCGTATGAACACCATATTCGATTTTGATATCACTTCGCATAACTTTGCCCATTTAACTGACTTTATCTCTCTTTACGGTTTACGTGATTCTTATAGTGGACGTGGAAAAAAACTCACCCTGTATACAAGAAGTCCAGAATGTTGTGTTTTAAGAGCTACGTCTCTAAAATCATTGTGCCGAGAACTAAGCCAGAGTAAATCTGCGAAAAATTCGGTTTTTCCATTTTTTGGATTTTTAAGATTTGTGAGTAAACTATATTGCTTAGAGACGTCGTTCTATGAATTGGTTACAACATCTTTCCTACGATTTTACCGTAAAATGAGTAGGTATTTACTCGATGTTGGGGTCGAAAATTGATCAAATCTTAAAATTTCACTTTTTTAGAAAACATTGCCGAAAGCTGTATCTCGGTAAGTATTCAACCTACAATGCAATTTTAGTCTACTTTTAAAACGGATAGAACATATTTTTTAACAAACCGCATGTTTTAAGACTTATCTTGAGAAAAAGATGTGCGGTTTTTCAAGTGCTGCAGAAGTTTCGGAGTTTTTCAGTAGAAATGAGTTATGCAATGCCTCGGTTGATTAAAGAATGACGTGAGTGAATCAGTTATTACCGCCTGCTCATGATCAAACAATCCATTGTTAATATAATTATGTGGTTATAGCATAATCAAAAATAAATTTGACATGATTTAAAAATGAATTTTGAATTTTTATTAGGAGAAAGGTCTCAAAATGGCGTTGTGCATAGGGCCTCTTAAGGGCGCCACTGCCTTTTTGTTTGTTCTATACATATAAATGTATTTATTTGTAATTTGAGTGTTTATTATAATTGGCCAGTAAGTACTGACAGGTATGTGTAACCAGTCCTGTATTGTTTCATGAAAAATAAATTGTCTATCTGTGCAGTAATAACTCGATAATACGAATCTAATGCTGAAAACCGGAAGACTTTGCGGTATGTCTTTGTGGCGATCTAGATTGATTTATAAAAGGAGACATTTAAAGGATATCCGCAAATTAGGTATCAACTTCAGGATTCAGGAAAGGTTTTCAGCTCTTAGACTAAACGGTGCAGTACAAAACTAATCAAAACCCGAAGGCTGTTGCCGACATCTCTATCGATTTATACAACCCTTATAAGGAAAAAATTCTGATTTCTGATTTTGATGAAATTTGGTATCTGGGGTTTTTGAACATGAAAATCACGAATCTGAACTTAGTTTTTGAAAGTTCGAAAAAAAACTTCCACGGGAATTCTTGACTGGACAACTAAAATGAAGAGAATTCCCCGAAATTGGTTGTGTAGGTACATACTTGATGAGTTAAGGAACAAACTTGTCGAACAGTTTTTACTTTTCCGCACCCATAAATATGGATAGGTAAAGTATTGTTTTCATTACCGAAAAAGTCCGTTGTCGTTGGCGTTGTTGTAGTTGTCCGGTTTGTTAGCACCATAACTCAAAATTACTTGCCTCTTGGAAACGGCACCTATTAATTTTCAACAACGTAGGTCGCATCCTTCTGCGCATCATCCTTCTGCGCATACGCAGAAGTAAGTTTCTTATTTGTGATCCGATCCTACTGACAATCTAACAGTATCACCTTTTGCTGAAGGTAAATCGATCGATAATACTAAACTTGTGCTGCGTACGTGCGAAGAGGTAATTTTCTTATTTCTGGACCGATCTTACCGAAATTTTAATAGAAGCACTTGTTAATAAAAGCAAATCGTTCGATTATAGTATTAAACATGTTAAAAGCCGCTTTCGTGCATGTGCATTAGTAAATTTCCCCCGCCTGAACTAGTTTAATTTCACATGCAGTTAATTCTATGGTATTGAAGTCTACAAATTAGATTCCAAGAAGATGTAGATTGTGTGTGGCTGCGGGTGGTGCGGAAAATGTTATTTACTAGAGTTGTATAGAGTTCTATTACAATCAATAAGCATTAGTCTAAGTATCATAATACCTATTGACTTAAATCGTTACTTTTTCTGTTACTTGCGACATTTTCAACTACTATAACTACATGCGAAATTAGATGACTCTACTAGTAGGTGGGGGACACTTTCTGACCCGAAGAACTAATCTTCAAATGAGTATAACTTTTGTTGGAAAAGTTATTTTAAAAAACTGTGTAACAGTTTTGTGTCTTTACTCATCTAGCATGTAGGTAGGTACACAACAAATTTCGTGGTCTCTCCCTTTTCGTTGTCCGGCCAAGAATTGCAGTGGAATTTCTTTTCGAATTTTCAAAAACAATTTCAGATTCGTGATTTTCATGTTCAAAACCCTGGGGGTTTTTCATCATGCCCATCACGTAGACGGGTTCGAAAAATTTCCTACTGTTATTTGTTAACAAGTTTTGCATCTTCGAATAGATATTATGATATCGCGTCCTTCGGGAAGCTACCGCCCACCATTAACACGAGGATCTCGATCAAAAGAAACTTTACAAAATTTACAAAGAACCTAAAGTAAACGCTCATTTAAACAACTTTCTCTGTTTCCCTTAAAACTATGTGCATCTCTGTGGTGATTGTGTATAAGACATAAAAGAGTAAGAAATGATAAAATACTACCTCACTCAAAGCTTTTTTGAGCGGTATTTGTCCTCGAGGTGGAGTAGGGTTCTTATCTACATCGTACTCCTTGCATGGAATGTATTTCATATCTTTTGGCATTTGATTGGTGGTTACCAGGTTCCTAGAAATAAAAATTTATTAAAGATCACGTTCAGAAATTACTTTTGATAATTACCTCATGGCTAGGAACGAACGCAAAGCCAAGTCAAAATAAAACGTTGTCAATATTTGTGGCGAGCCGTGCAACTGGTAAGAGTTGATCAGAAACTCTAATCTTTTTCGATGACTCTCATCGCGTACAGGTCTTACTTGAACTATTGTAGCATTTCTGCAATTGCATTTCACATCTTCACTATCTTGCGTAAGAATGTACCATGAAAACCTTGGCGTAAAGAAACTATCATTTGCCTCATTTAAAACTAGTTTAACCGTATTTAGACTGCCAAGAATGAAATAAGTCATTATATCCAATTGTTTTATTTGCATTAATTGTCTCAGTATGTTAGCAGTATTTATTTGAGTCACAACGTGGCGTGCTCCAATATTTAGCAGCAAAGTTTTATATTTGAAATCCATCACTAAAACGCAGTGTGTTTAAAATAATATTATATGGTCATATAGTCCAAAAATATCTCAACAAGCGAGGTTGTGAAATCAACGAAAAACTCGAATGTCATCGTTAAATCTTTTGATTGATTACTTAAATGGTTTCGATTTTGTACGTGGGAGAGTGGTCCATAAGTACGGTGCTGAATTGTAAATGCGTCGAGAAGTCATGACGAGATCAGCTAGAATGACGATTTTGCAACGCTTACATGAATCGTTATCAAATTTCAAAGTAGCGTGGGATTTGCGCGAAATCACTCCACGTGGAGTCAAGTTATTGATGTCAAGGGTTTTTGATTGGAAGGAAAAATTAGTTTTTACTAGTGAATAAAGTTGTGCGTCCCAGAATGGGTGTCAACAAAAAAAAGTGGTGGTTGTAGGGAGAGAGCCGTCGGGAAATTGAGATTAAGCCACGCGAGAATTCGCGTCGAAGCGCGAAAGTTTTAGAATGAGAACTGAACAGTGAGAGCGTATTTTTTAAAATTGTGAATTGCTAAGAATCATTTGTATTATTTCAGCAAGCGAGCGTTAAGTTTAGCATAAAAAATGGCCGTTTAAATTCTTTTCGGACAACCTAAGTAGGTACTTCATTTTGGCGTAAAATTAACATTTATTTTTATTAATACAAGGTCTGTAAATGAATACGAGATTTTGATTTTTTGGTTGGTCTTGTTACTACCCGTTACTTGTTCGTGACAACTGATCAGTTTGTTGAGGAAGTAAATTAGGGTTTTCTGTCAGACGATTTTCATTCGCTTCGATTCGAAGCGCTACTAGATTTGCGTTGCACACTTTTGGTATTCCGAAATTTACCTACACTGTACAGAGTGGTGTTTTTAAGTGGACCATTAGAAGTATCTCAGGAATGGTTTGGAATTTCGATTCGGGACCTTTTCTGAATAATCGATCAAAAGGAATCATTTAAAGATAGCCGCTCTTCTGGGTTTATGAGAACGATATTGGAACTTTCTTATTCCAAATGGCACTATCTTTTCTGGTGGCATTTTCGAATTCCTTATAAAAAATCAATATGCCTTTGTCAATATGATGGCATATCTAACTGGCATGATTGACATTTTTTCACGGTTCCAAAATGTTTTTTCAAATGTGATTCGAAAATAATACGAATAAGCGTTCATAATTGAAAATGGGTTTTTGGTCAAAAACTCGAAATTTTTCAATGAAAACCATATCTTTTTTGTGCACTAATGGAACGAGCACAGAAAACGAACAAAAAAATGTACCTACTTCCAAAATTTAAAAAAAATTTACAAGTACATTTTTCTGCCCGCTTTTTTAGCGCATTTCCACAAAAATAAAAAAAAATGCGCTATTGTGGCCACTTTGTCCGTCCGTCCGTCCGTCCGTCCGTCCGCCCGTCCGTCCGCCCGTCCGTCCGCTCGTTTTGCGACGCTACTAGTTCTTTATCTTAAGAGCTATTGTTCTACTTTTTTCGCTATTTGGTTCGTTATGGTGTCGAGTCTTGTACCAAGGAAGGAATTTTTTCTGTACCGCTTACAAAAAAAGTTATTGTAAAAAAAACAAAAAACCGTTTTTTACATGTTCCATAATTTTACATTTTTGCCGTTTATTAACGATCCTAGAGATCGTTTATAATTTTGCATTGCTATCTGTCGTCTGCCTGGTCTGGTCTGTTCCTTTGTCTGTCTGTCCATCTATCTGTCCGTGTGAACGATAACTTTGTTTAGAAATGTTCGATCACTTTTACATCTCCGTTAGTTATGAACTGAATTGCATGAAACTCAATATGGGCATAGCTTTAGCCATATAATACGCAACGCCAAAAGTTGAATCGAATCGATTCAAAATTCACAGTGCCCTTTTCGCATCTCGACCATTTATAAACCGAATTGCAAAATTTTTTACTTATAAAAGCATTTGAATGAAATTTGATACATAAGCACCTGCAATAAAGGAAAATCAACTGCCAATTTCAAAATTTGGTTTTGCGCATGCGCAGTGCCAACTTTTTTATTTATGGAAGAATTTAAACGAAATTTGATACATAGGCACTTGGGATAAAGGAAAATCAAACGCCAATTTCAAAATTTGGTTTTGCGCATGCGCAGTGCCAACTTTTTTATTTATGGAAGAATTTAAACGAAATTTGATACATAGGCACTTGGGATAAAGGAAAATCAAACGCCAATTTCAAAATTTGGTTTTGCGCATGCGCAGTGCCAACTTTTTTATTTATGGAAGAATTTAAATGAAATTTGATACATAGGCACTTGGAATAAAGGAAAATCTAGCGCCAGTTTCAAAATTTTATTTTGCGCATGCGCAGTGCCAACTTTTTTATTTATGGCAGCAAAACCAAATAATATTTAAAAAAAACATTAACATTCGATAGCGTGGACTTTTAGCTGTCCATTCGTGATTTTGCTAAGTTGTCAAATAACAGTGATATGGCTAATTTACTGAATCTACTGAGTTCTACTGATTTTTTATGAGGAATTCGAAAATGTCATCAGAAAAGATTGTGCCATTTGAAATTAGAAAATTCCAGTATCGTTCTGATATGTAAAAAGCGGCCATCTTGAAAATATTTTTAAATGATTCCTTTTGATCGATTATTGAGAAAAGGTGATTTGTCCCAAATCGAAATACCAAATCGTTCCTGAGATACTTCTAATGGTCTCCTTAAAAACACCACCCTGTATATTAGCGTACGGTAAAATTGTGCTTTATTTTGATGTAATATTGTCGTTTTGATTTGTGAAAGAATTAATTCACGTCTTACGTGTTTACTGTATTGTTTAGTTACATGGCGTTATAGGTACATCGCGAGCTACGAGTTTGAAATTAATAACAACGGTTAGAGGGTACCTTAATTAAGCGTTTTCAACAAAAAATTGGTGGAAGAAGCCCGAAATTTTTCACAATTTTAGTAAGAAGTTCAGTTCATTGCATCGAAATGTGAGGTTATGTTACTTCATATCATGATTATCTTTATGTTGGCAAGAGTGTACGTATTTTCCTGAGTACTTTACTTCAATTCCTTAAGAGGTTATGTTAATATTTTTCGACGATGTTTTGCAGATATTTTAATAAACGTTAAAAAAATATTCAAAATGTTGATGGAAAACCATGCATATGTGAATAATTATATCATAATAGCAGTAACTACATGTTTTACATAATTCATGTATAAATTTTCTGCAGATGAGCAGCATTTCATCCATGCTTCATACGTAAAATATTTACTAATTCAAAACATGTTATAACTACATTACTCGTTTTATTAACTCAAAAGAACAAGGGCTCGGTGCGAAAAAGTCAGCCTATGAGTGTGCCCCTTCCCCTCTCGGGTGTTCAAGACTGGAAAAGGGGCCCATAGAAATGCGACAGGTGCCTGTTCCCCTCGCGGATGCGCAAGGCGGCCGTAGCTAATTAGCGGTTCATACGAAAAAGCCGTTCGATACGGAAAAGGCGGTCGGTACGAAAAGCGACAACCGATGCACTGATTACATTTGTCAATAACGCCGTTTTGTGTTTCGAGCAAGGTAAATATGCTGTTTCAGCCTTTTGTGACCTGAGCAAGGCGTTTGACTGTGTTAATCACAACGTCTTGCTACAGAAACTTAAAAAATATGGTTTAAACAATATGGCGATTAAACTTATACAATCCTACCTCTTCAATAGGACGCAAGCAGTAAAAATTGGCAATTCAATACCCAATTTGGCTCATTTAAGACAAGGAGTTCCCCAAGGTTCCGTCCTAGGACCGCTCCTGTTTCTTATATACATTAACGATATGCCGTATTACTCTAGTAGAGCACTTTCTATACTTTTTGCCGACGACACTACATTGAATGTGTCCAGTCATAGTTTAGACGATGCTATTTCCAAGAGTTCACTTGCAATTAAAGCGTTCGATACAAAAAAGGCAGTGCATGGAAGATGCGAGAGGTGAATGTGACCCTCTCTACGACTAACTTCTACTCTAAGCCGTTCAGGTTCAAAAGTAGTTTTATTAAAGTCTACACAAAAATTAAGCCGTCACTTCTGAAAATTACGTTTTTCAGAATTGCCAACTTAAGAATAATCTGAATAATAAACCGTTACCAATTAGTAGGAAATATGAAGTAATACAACCTCACATTTCGATTAAAGTAAGTATTAAGATTGTGGAAAATGTAGGGCTTCTTCCGCAAATTTTTTTGTTGAAAATGCTTAATTAAGGTACCATCTAATCATTTTTATTAATTTCATGATCGTAGCTCGGGGTCCGTATAATGCTATATACCTACCCTATTGTTTTGATAGCCCCGCGTTATGAGAATATTTTGGACTATTGGACATTACTTTAGTATAAGAAATGATACTCCGTTTAGCAACTGATCTGATCAGAGAAAAAGGTTAGATAATCCACTACTTTTCTCGTATACCTGCAAGAAATCTTTTTGTGGTAACCGCTCTCAAACAAATGTGGTTGCACACTACCACTACTCATATCAAGGTAGATATTTTAATATAACTAGTTAGGTAAACTTTGCAGTCATCTTTGGTCATGGTATAATATTTAGAAGATGCCCTCTAGCGCCTTTATTTTGAACGAGACGCAAAAAGTGTAGAAACCTTTTTTTGTAGATCTCATCAAGACACATCTTTTTGTAATTAACATTTTTCACTTCGACGCTTACTTTTAGAGAAAAATCTAAATTTAGACAAATAAAATAAATAGTTTAACTTTCCAATTCAAAACTTCTCAAAATCAAAGGAACTCACTTTAAATGTTACACTTCTTTAGCATTCGGTGTTATCGAGATCCCCAGATCTTTCCCCTTACGGGAATATCAACTGAAAATGTTTGCATTATTTTCAAAATCTCCGCTTGTTCCTTAATGAAAAAACGCTCCGTGTTAGTGATGTATTGGTATGTTTAGGTGGTTTGGCCTTTCATTGAAGTTGTACTAAGGCCTAAACTTCGAGTCCGTGGTATTCCAACATTGTAACATCATGTGAATGGTAATTTGAGAATCTATAGGGTGTTGTTTTGTCAGGGGTCATTTTCCATTTTCTACACTACACCTTTGTCGGTGGCCACCGGTAGATTGTGAAAGAAGAATTTTTTTCTGATTTCTTTTTTAACTTTTTGGAAGCCTGTAATTTTTTGGTATCTGCGACCTTTACGAGGAAAAAATATAAATCAATGTTCTGTAGTATAGAAACTTTACACTGTCTGTAGTTAGCTAAATGGAAGTATAATCAAAGAATACTTAATCTTTGGTATAATTTTTAAAATGGTCCAGTAGGCCCTGGCTTTATTTGGATAATATCGTATGATCGTATTTGTTTATAAATTAATTATTATCTAAAGGTTTAAGTTGAAAAGTGTACGGTAGAACTATAACTCCTTGTAGATTGGTAAAGAAGCGTTTGCGGACCGGACCTATTGCTGGATATATGATCGTTTAGTAAGAAAATAAGGTAAAGAATTAGTCCCTTCCGTATTTACATCATATATATAGGAACAATCTGTAGGTTCCGGTTCCCTTGTTTTTATGACATTTTTTTTAGACTAGGTATTTAAAATGACGGACTGATGCTAGTGTACCATCATCGCGCCATCGTGTTGCGCGAATCATGTTCGAGAGAATATATTTGATGTATCCACCACGCTACAAGATGTGTTTATCGTCCTGACAAGTATAAAATTATGCAGAATTTGATTGAGAAATGGTGACCCTTAGTAAAAATTGCTGGAACTCTATTAAACTGATCTGTGACCTACGCAAGATTCACTTACAAGTTTCGAATCGTATTATAACCAAATGTACTGATCGTAAGATAATTGACTTTCATAAATTAATTTTTTTGTTAATTTTGTCGCCTCTTGTTTAAACATATAGGGTGTATCTTTTCGAGCGATAAAACTCTTCACTACGTAACTTCGCATTATTTTCTGAGTAAATATAAAGATAGGTGGATACGATAGGATCTTGTGTATTCATAAGTGTAACACTTTGGAAATTAATGCAAATACTTCTACATCCCAGACTACGATATAACAGCAGATTTTTACTTTGTGGTGTACTGAATCATATAGTTATTAGCAGTTTGTTATGTGAACTAGGATGGCTTATACTTCCTGAAGGAGTGTTATCGCTTGAACCTGTATAAATATAAATAAATTTGTTTAACGTTTGTCCCAAAGTTACAAATATTTGTGCTGGCATCAACTTTTTTCTCTATTATCAATCGCTAAACTATATGAAACTTAGTGGCATTATAACGGAAACATACTGAAAGTTTGATCATAGAGTATTGCCAGATTAGCTATGTTCTGTTCCAGTACCACTTGTCTAATTAAGTTGGTAATTAAGTCGGCAGGAGGCACTACTTGTACTAAATAGTTTTGTTGTTCCTCACTAAGATTTCCCCATTTCGCAAAGTCACTGTCGGTACTATATGTTCCACTGATTGTCGGAATTCCTAACGATGCCGCGAAGGCCTTGGTCGTTTCTGAAGAGATCCCGGCAATTGTAGTGTCCAACAGCAGCTGCGGCGGCGTCTTGCTATTTAACATCGCTCCGTATGTATTGCAAACTAAAAAGTGAAATACAAAAATATGAGACAAAACTGGTCGGTTTGAAAGTTCTTTGTTATTAAGAAGTGTACGTTTTTGCAAAAATAGAAACATACGTGACTCCAGTGTCTTTGTTTGATCTTTTGGATATCCGATCGCATGGTGCACTGCAATCGTCATATTTAAATCGTCTTTTCTATTAACGTACAAACTCGCAGTTTTCACGGATCCTTCGGCCAAATCAAATTTCTCTTCGTTGATGTGCACTGCAACAAGAACCTAAATTTATCTAACATTTTTACTATAATATTAGATATTAAATATAAAAACAATTATTTCAATGAGAATATTTGCATATTATTAAGAGGAACTGCGGTAGATGACCCTTTAAATATAGTCGTCAAATAAAAATGCACAGATCTTTTTATTGGATCGCCTTTTTTCGCACGCTCAGACTCAACTTACGACGATGCACACATTTCTGAGAGTTGGCAACCATGCAATTTCTAGGTGGGAAAAAACTGCCTACGCCATCTAGATAGCACGAACGGGGGTTACGTTGTCTTGAATGGCGGTCGTGAACCCGTCACTCCATAAATGTTTGTTGTTATTTTGTGTTTTTTGTAATGCAGGTAGGAATCTTTGCATTTCTTTATATCGTAGGTATTTGTATTTTGTGTGCCACATTTTATATTTTGTGTGTGTTTGAATCTTTGTTTTTGAAATTTGCTTGGTTTAACCGTAATGCAGAATCACATATGTGATACCGTTATGCTATTGTTTGTAATTGTTTACGTTTTTAGTGTAATGCTTGCTTAATTTATGTTTATTGATGTTGATTACTTGGTCTTGTCCCTGAAGTAACATTCATGTAAGTTTTGATCATTTTATTTTAATATGTGGATGGATGTACTGACTTGTTGTTTGTTACTACCAATTTTCTCTGTGAATGAAGCAGTCACGGGGGTCGTAAAAACTGTAACCATTTGAAGTACGACACCTAATTCTGTGATTGTCTTCGACATTCAACTGTAGGCCGAAACCAGGGGCGGGCTACCTATCTTGCCGGAGCGGGATTACGCTAAACAAAGCTCTTCAGTTTAGAATCTTTGATGTGCGATAAATGAGTAGCGATTCAATAATTTCTACATATCTTGTTTTTAGTTAAATTTGTCTACAAGGCCATGTAATTTTCATCTTGCTTTTAACAAAAGGACTTTATTGCACCAAAAATGAGTCACATCCTGTGTATTTATGTAACGAACGGCTGTGTGCACGTAATGTAAATTCGAGCAGATAAACGTCATACAACCGTTTTATCTGCTCGAATCCTGTGTATTTCACCCTTTCTTAGAATCTTGGTACCTGCTTACCTGACCCATAATTCCCAAAACTTGTTTTTAACCTATATGTGATACTTATACATATGTGTGATACTTATACATATACTTGAAATTTACCTGCTACTTTTTGTGATGTTATAATTTTATGTTACGCATTCGCATCATTACAAACAATTAATTTTACTACACAATTTAATATTAATTTGACGGCTGGTTTTTTTTATTGGTAAGTTCTTTTCTTCCCAGCCTATATCTAATTTTATTCGGCGAACTACCATTTTCAAAGTTTATTTTTGAAATGTAATTTATTTCGACTTAAATTTCCGAGTTCTCACAATCTTAATAATTGCGATTATTATTAAACAAACTTTTCACAATTTGAGTGTTTTATTTTACGTTCCTTCCCTACTGTGCTTCAGGTCAAAGCGTTGTCTACAACTAAGGTAAGGGGGTCCTGCCCTAGATGTTTTCTCACGTGCCACTTTTCAAATGTAAGCGGGATTTTGTTTAGTTTTGGAGGGAATAGTCATTCGGGTACCATTTCTAAACGTTGCCGGGTTGACTTTATTTCCGTGTTCTTGTAGTGAGAAGTTAGCGTAGAACCTGGGGGTTAAATAGGTACACTACACTGTTCTAAAAGATGATCGATTTTCGGAGCCATAAATGAACATTATTTCCACACGTTCAGCTGTACTGTAAGTCAAGCTTACAGTATCCAGGTTTAAATCAGCACTACGTCACATTCTTTTGAACGAGTAAAGTGTCCCATTCTCAAGTTACTTATTAATTAACTTTTTTTTTTCTTTTCACAGTATTGTCTTTTTGTGTGTGTGTGTGTTCTCTCTTTGTCACCCGTCCATCGAAATTGTAAACATTTAAACTGAAGTTATGTTATGGGTTAAGTGGAAGAACACCTGGTGGCGATGTTGCCCCTAGGTGAACTTCGCCCTTTAGATCGTCATCTAATAAAGACCTTATTATTATTATTATTATTATTATTATTATTATTATTATTATTATTATTATTATTATTATTATTATTTTTATTTTTATTTTTTTCTTCATCGACATCGAGGTCATTAGCCACTAACGACTTTAAGTAATTATTATCACACTTTCAAATTATTATTATTATTATTTTTTTTTTTTTCTTCATTTGGGCATCGACTACTGAGGTCATTAGCCACTAACGACTTTAAGTAATTATTATCACACTTTCAAAAGTAGATTTACGTCTTTCATAAAACTAAGTATTTTCCTCATATTATCGATTTCGTTGTTAAGACATTGTTCTATATTATTTGCTAATTTGTATTTCCGTCTTACGTCAGAGAATTGTATGCATTCGATGATAATATGGGGTACTGTTAATGGAACTCTACATAAATCACACATGGGTTGCGGTGCTCTTAAAAGTTTGTAGCTACTTGTTAGATTAGTATGACCTGTGCGTAATCTGGTCAAGACCACTTGCTCTCTCCTTGTCAGGAAGACAGGGAAGATCCACCGTTTTACTTCCAACTTTATCTGTTGAAGTTGCGCTGTATTGTTCAATGCCCACCTATTTTCCCAAAGTTTAACTATTTTTTCCTTAGTTGCACCTCTTAAGTCCTCCACTCTAATTAGTCGTACACCTTTCATCTGTTCTGTACTTGCATTTCTGGCTGCTTCATCGGCTTTGTCATTTCCTGCAATGCATACATGTCCGGGACTCCATGCTAAACAGATTTCCTTTTCGTCTTCTGTGGCTTTATGCAAGGCTGCGAGCACCATTTGCACTAGCGAGTCTTTGAGAAAGTGCTCTTCCATCGCACAGAACGATGAGAGCGAGTCGGAGCATATCAAATATCGCTTATGGTGAGACATTATACAATAGTGTATCGCATGTAATATGGAATAAAGCTCTGCCGTGAAAATTGAGGCTTCCTGTTGGAGGGACCAGCTGTACGTTGACATACCAGTACAGAATGCACTGCCCACCCCAGCATTCGATTTGGATCCATCGGTATAAATGACTGAATGGGTGTTCATTCACTATATTTCTAAAGGTGTTTTTTTGAATATATGCATTGGTCTCCTTCTTAGCGTGTATTGTACAGTTCAAGTGTATTTTGGGTAAATGCAGTTTCCATGGAGGTACTTCTCCGACAGTTAGAGGAAATACCTCCGTATTAACTGGCATATCAAGATCTTGCAGTAATTCTCTATATCTAATACCGGTAGGGCGTGATATTGTTTGGCGATTCTGGTACCAGTTGTTATACGACTCCTCATTAAACATTACCTGGTAGTTAGGGTGATGACTTTGACCTTTCATTTTTGACGCGTAGCTGCACATCATTATCTTAAATTTTATTTCGAGAGGCATCACTCCTGTTATACAACATAGGGCATCAAGGGACGTGGTTCTATAAGCTCCTGTACATAATCTTAACCCCTGGAGTTGTATGCTGTCAAGTTTCCTCAGCCAAGATTTCCTTGCTCCCGAATATACAATACATCCGTACTCTATTTTGGAAAGTATAAGAGCTTTATAGACCTGTAGCATCACATCGGTATCGGCGCCCCAGTTTATGTGTGCAATACAACGAAGGACATTCATAGAACGTTTACATGATTCAACTAAACCCGTTATGTGATACTTCCAATACAACTTAGTTTCAAATTCTAGTCCTAGAAATCTACGGTGTTGTTTGATTTCAATAGTTGAACCGTGAATTTTCAGTCTAGGGTGGTCATGTCTTGTTCTTAGTCTACAAAAGTGCATTGCTTCTGTCTTCACAGGAGAGAATTTAAATCCCAGTTGTCCTGCCCCTCTCACTAGTTTATCTATATTATGTTGCAATCGAGCTACCGTATCATCTCCTATATTCCCAGATGCAAATAGAACCAAGTCATCCACATATAGAGATTTTCCAATATCAGCGTCTACTAGTTTTGGTAAACTATTAATCGCAAGGCCAAAGAGTGTTACACTTAATGTAGAACCTTGTGGCACGCCATTTTCTTGCACGTGTTTTGATGACTTTAAGTTTCCTATTCTAACTTGAAAGGTTCGATGCGCTAAGAAACTTTGGACAAATTTGGGCAGTTGACCTCTAAATCCCAGATCATATAGTTGCTGTAATACATTATGTCTCCACGTGGTCTCAAACGCCTTCTCTAAATCGAAGAAGACGGCTATTGTGTGTTCCCTTGCAGCAAAACTGTTTAATATAGCTGATTCGAGTTGAACGAGGTTATCATTTGTCGACCTAAACAGTCTAAATCCCATTTGATGTTCTGATAGTAACTTATTCTTTTCGAGATACCATGTTATCCGAAAGTTTACCATTCGTTCTAGAATTTTACTTAAACAGGATGTAAGGGAGATAGGACGATAACTTGAAGGTAAATTCGGATCCTTTCCAGATTTGTGAATAGGAATGATAATTGAGTTTCTCCATTCTGTAGGATATGAACCCAGTGAAAATATTTTGTTACATAGTGCTACAATTTTTTGCATTTCGAGCTCGGGAAGATGTCGTAAAAATTCATAATGAACTAGGTCAGGTCCTGGCGTTGTGTTTCTTGCTTTTTTTAGTGCATTATTAAACTCCGCAATGCTAAAAGGTATATTATATGGGAGCGTCATATCAATGGAAAAGTCGAGGTTAGATTCTATCCCAGCAAAATTTGCGGAGAAATGGCTGTGACTGCTATTAGCTGCAAATCCGTCAGCCAACACTTCTACAATTTCTTCTACTTCGGTTATTATTCGATGATTATGTCTCAAAATTGTAGGAGAAGAGGTATTAGTGGCACCATTTATACTCTTTATTTTCTTCCATATTTCGCTATTTGATGCTGATTTTTTAATAGACGAGATATATTGTTGCCAACTCGACTTTTTCCCATTTAATATAGCTTTGCGTGAAACAGCACGCATTTTTTTGAAATGTATAAGGTTCTCAACCGTAGGATTCTTCTTGAACCTGTTTAATGCTCTATGTTTTGCATTTACTGCATCTTGAATCTCCTCATTCCACCACGGAACGACTCGTTTCAGTTTGTTTACACGTGAGAAAGGGATACTTTTAAGACTAGCATTGATTATTTTAGTGGTGATATCTTCTACCATTTCATCGATATTACCATCTGCATTGAATGGTTCCAGATTTTCTGCAAATAATTTCCAATCTGCACGATTTATTAACCACCTCTCAGTCTTATTATTTGTGATCTTGTAGTCTAGGCACTGTAATTTTATGGGCGCATGATCTGATGCGATATCGTCTGTCAGAACCGACCACTGCATCTTTGTCGCAAATATTGGAGAGGCGATGGATAAATCTATTGCTGAAAATTTTCTGGCTCTAGCATTTAAGTATGTACCCTCCCCAGTGTTCAAAACTATTAGATTCTTATCATTAATCAACTCTTCTGGTTTTCACGTCATGTAAAAGAACTTCTTGTGCAGAAAAAGGTTGCTCATAAAAAATATAAACAAACGCGCCTGTCTGGTGATTATTTAATATTTAGTGGTTTACGAACTAAATGCAATAAACTCATAAACGAGTGCTACAGTGACTATATTAATGTTACCGAAAATAATATTCACACAGACCCTAAATATTTCTGGACATTTGTACATGACTCTAAACGAAGCCATTCCTTACCTAACAGTATGTGTTACAATGGTAGTGTTACAGATGATCCGTGCGAAATTGCAAATTTCTTTGCCAATTTCTTTGATTCGGTGTATCCAAATGTGCGTGATACTTGTGTACCTGATTTTCAATATGTTAAGACTGTACATTTAAATACTTTAACTGTCTCTGCAAATGATGTTTTCACAAAACTTGAACAATTGAATACTAAAAAAGGTGTCGGCCCAGATGGAGTACCACCACTAATCTTAAAGGAGTGCCGTTTTACTTTGGCAAAACCATTGCTGTTCCTTTATTCGCTATCACTTAAATCTGGATACTTTCCTATACAATGGAAAGAAAGTTTTTTAATACCATTACACAAAGCGGGATATAGGGAATTAGTGCAAAATTACAGGCCAATATCAAGAATTTCACAAATACCAAAGATTTTTGAAAAAATCGTTTCTGATAAAGTTACACCCATTTTAAATTGTTTATTGACCGATCACCAGCACGGTTTTGTGAAACATAGATCAACACAAACCAACTTAATAACGTACAAACACCACTTACTCAATGCCATGGAAAATCGTATACAAGTGGATGCCATTTACACGGACTTTACTAAAGCATTCGATAGGGTGTCTCACAAAATTTTGCTTGCCAAACTGGATGCAATGGGGGTGTCTGGTAATTTTAATGTATGGCTTTCTAGCTACTTATCCGAACGAACACAAACTGTATTGATACAAAATCATTTTAAATCTAAAAAAATCAAAATTACATCTGGTTTACCTCAAGGTGGTCATTTGTCTCCAGTTTTATTTAATTGTTTTATTAATGATGTATGTGATTTGGTAATACACTGTAAATACCTTTTGTTCGCTGATGATCTTAAAATGTATACTGAAATCAAATCAGTGCAAGATTGCCTTAATATGCAGCTTGACCTTGATAACTTGGAGAAGTGGTGTAAATTGAATGAAATGGAGTTAAATGTAGGTAAATGCAAATCCATCAGCTTTTACAGAATAAAAAATCCAATTAAATTCAATTACTGCCTAGGGCAAAAGGTACTCGAAAATGTGACATTAATTAAAGATCTAGGTGTTCATTTTGATTGCGAACTTACATTTACTGATCACATCAATATTACTGTTAATAGAGCACTAAAGATGTTAGGGTTTGTGAAAAGGTCGTGTGGAATGCTTAAGCGGGTGTCTTGCATTAAAGCTGTTTACATAGCTTTTGTCCGTAGCATTCTAGAATATTGTTCAATTGTCTGGTCACCATATTATGTAACTCACTCTGTCAGACTAGAAAAAGTACAAAATAAGCTGTTAAGATTCTTGGCATACAAATTAGGAGTTAATGTTGATAGCATAGACTACTCACTAATTAGGGTCATGGTAAACATCAAACCATTAAATCTTCGTCGACAAGCATCTGAGCAGATCTTCTTGTTTAAATTATTAAATGGAGAAGTTCATGCTAGTGAACTACTAGGTACACAGTCTAAATTTTCTGGCAGCCATCAAAAGAACTAGCAGCAAGAAATTATTTTACATTAATATGCATAGAACTAATTACGCCATGTTTACACCAGTTGATAAGATTTGCTCAGATGCTAACGGACTTAATATTAACATGTTTAGTGTACCATTTTCGAAGTTCTGGAGAGAACTGGAACATAAATTGTATGGTTAAGTTATTTGTAATTTTTATAATGGATATTGTCCGTCAAATATATATTATAAATATATATTATTATTCTATAAGTCTTCCAGCTGCATTTACTTTTTCTGATCCCCAGATAGGATTATGGGCATTAAAGTCCCCCACCATGAGGATTGGAGGAGGGAGTTGGTCAATTACATCATATAGTTGCTCCAGTTGCCAGTTGGAGTTAGGTAAGTATACGTTACAGATAGAAATTTTGAATGGATGATGAATTGTTATTCCAGCAACTTGAAGACTGCTGTTTATGGTAAGTTTGGTGTGTGGCACGGTGTTTTTAATCAATATGCATATTCCTCCGTGGGCTCGGGCACCCGGATCTTGATCAACAAGGTAAGCGGTATAATTTCTGAGGCCGAATCTATCGGAAGGTTTTAAACGAGTCTCTTGTAAGCACACACAAAATGAATCTTCTCTCCGTAGTAAAAGTTGTAGTTCCGGTAAGTAAGTTATGCAACCGTTAATATTCCATTGGAGGATGTTTAACATTATGTATTATATGCAAATTTATATTATATAGTTGTAGACATAAAAGAGGAACTACTATCAATAAATTAATGAACATACACAATAAAATATAAATAGAGATAAAATAAATAAATAAATAAAATAATATTTCGATTATATATTATAACAATTCTAAATGCTAATATCACAGTCATATTATCACAGGTTGTGACATGTGTCCTTCATCTACAGGGATGTTACCTGCAGATTGAGAAAGTTCTGTGACATCTTGTATTTGGGATACTTCACTAGAGATAGAAGATGTACTTTTAGGTTTCCGCGGTTTTCCTTTGGGCCAACCCTTTCTTTTGGGTTTAACCTTGGCGTCTTCATCACATGGGGAGCTCGGAGATCTTTTTCTTTTTTCTTTGTTATTGATGTCTTCTTCTAGCTCTTGAACTGGAGGAGGCATATTTTTACTGTCTGCGACAGCTGACCTAATTGTCGGCATCAGAATATCACATACATTCTTTGAGATAGTTACAATTAGTTCTGGTGCTATTTTTTTAATTACTTCTTCTACAGAGGGAACTGCAGCTTGTATTGCATTGGAGTAAGATTTTCCAACTACAGGAGTTTGAACAATTACTTTTTTCTTTGCTTCCGGGTAAGTTAGCCCTTCAGAAACTTTAATTTTTTGTATAGATACTTCATTTTTATATACGGGGCATTCTTTGGACTTGGAAGAATGAGCACCTTGACAATTTACACATTTGGGTGGTTCGTAACATTGCTCATTGTCTCCATGATTATCTTTTCCACATATACACTTTCCTGAGACATTACATCGTAATGACGTATGTCCAAATTTTAAGCAATTCATGCACCTCAATGGTGCTGGGATATACGGTCGAACTTCAAGGTTGTAAAAGGCAGCTTTTACATTTTGCGGTAGTTTCGGTGTGTTGAATGTTACAACGTGACATGGAGTTTCAACATATTGTCCCTCTCGTTTAACCGATACCCTTCTAACGTCTACTACCCCTTGGTTCATCATACCTTCTTTTACTTCACTGACCGTACAGTTCAGAAAATCTTTACAGTATACAACACCTTTACTGTTGTTTAGTGTACCATGTGGTTGTACTTCAACCTCAAAATCACAAAATTTTTTAACTTCCATTAAGCGAGTTGATTGTTTATTGCTAACTGTTTCGATTAGAAGACCATCTCTTACTTTTTTACATGTCTTTACTTCGCCGGCTAAGCCATAGATTGTACGAGAGATTTGGAAGGGGTTTACCCTTGCAAAATCGCCCCCGTCCGCTCTTTTTACAAGCAAGAACCGAGGAATCACCATCGTCTCGTTGCTTGCAACCCTTGGGGGTGTTTTCTGGTGTCCCCTGTTCACCATTGTATAATCATTTCCATTAGAATTGTCCAAGACATAGCGTGAGTCTATATTCATTCCAGAGGCTTTTACTTGCACCGAAGCCTGGTTTCCTACCATCGGTGCCGAGCAGCCGCTTGATAACGGTCGGGTGAGGCCTGCCCGCTCCGCCTCGCTCCCGACCGGTACTGGGGACAATCCGAACCCCTGCACCGTATGATGTGGGCGCCCCGAAGGGCTTGAGTTCTGTGCCATTTCCATATGCTAAGTCGTGCCAGTTTACATTTTAACGCTACTGCCAGCGGGCCAGGGCCTTTTTTTGTGTTTATTTTGTTTTTTGTTTTGTTTTTTTTTTTTTTTGTGTTTATTTTTATATTGTTTACAAGGGACGTGTGAATAGAGGTATCTAGAAAAAAGGATGGAAGGGTGGGGCAGATGGGTGTGGGAGTTGGAAACAGAAGTGGGGAGGTAAATACTAAAGGTGGTTGGGCTCGTCACCTTTAGTGCCCATTGATCGCCTTTTACGATCTCCGGGGCGGGAGTGGGCCAATTCTATCCCCGAACCCACAGGGGTTATTATTATTATTATGGTCGGTGTTTCTTGTGAGAACTCAGGTCTAGCCTGATTAACTAATCGCACGGATTAAAATCAAGTAACGATTAGTGTCTGTGTCTGTGTCTGGTGAAGTTATGTAGGGTCCTTAAAAAAAAAAATAAATAAAAAAAAAAATAAAAAAAAAATAAAATAAAAAAAAAATCACACACGTACATTGGACATCTAGGGATAATGTAATTCGTACTTACCAACATACCTATTGATGGGCACAATAGCCAACGCTATCAGGAAAGAGGAAAACAAAACAAAACAAAACAAAATCATTATAATAATTCCTGTAATTTTATTAAATGGAGTTTATTGTGTAAGTGTTTCTTTGGCTTTGCGTTTGGGTTGAATACGAGTGGGTTGTGATAACGTGGTGTGCTTCTGTGAAGAAGGAGTTTTGTGTTTTTTAATTGTATTTATGGTGTTTCTTTGTTCCTGAGGTCGTATTTGTGAGGTTGCTTGGGTTTTTGGTGGAGATATTGCAGTATTTTGTGAGCCTGTGGTGCTGTTAAGGTTTTTGCGTTTCGGTTGTATACGAGTGGGTTGTTTCTGAGAAGAAGGAGTATTGTGTTTTTTAACTGTGCTAGGGCGTGTAACTTTATTGGATGGACCTGTCTTTGTAGTACATGTTGCGTTACTTGTGTTTATGGTGTTTCTTTGTTCTTGAGGTTGTATTTGTGAGGTTGCTTGGGTTATTGATGGAGATATTACAGTATTTTGTGAGCTAGTAGTGCTGTATAGGTTTTTGCGTTTGGGTTGAATACAAGTGGGTTGTGATAACGTGGTGTGCTTCGGTGAAGAAGGAGTTATGTGTTTTTTAATTGTGCTAGGGCGTGTAACTTTATTGGGTGGACCTGCCTTTGTAGTGCATGTTGCGTTACTTGTATTTATGATGTTTCTTTGTTCTTGAGGTTGTATTTGTGAAGTTGCTTGGGTTTTTGGTGGAGATATTTTAGTATGTTGTGAGCCTATAGTTCTGTTAAGGTTTTTGCGTTGCGGTTGAATACGAGTGGGTTGTGAAAATGTGGTGTGTTTCTGTGAAGAAGGAGTTATGTGTTTTTTAACTGTGCTAGGGCGTGTAATTTTATTGGGTGGGCCTGTCTTTGTAGTGCATGTTGCGTTAGTTGTATTTATGATGTTTCTTTGTTCTTGAGGTTGTATTTGTGAAATTGCTTGGGTTTTTGGTGGAGATATTTTAGTATGTTGTGAGCCTGGTAGTTCTGTTAAGGTTTTTGCGTTGCGGTTGAATACGAGTGGGTTGTGAAAATGTGGTGTGTTTCTGTGAAGAAGGAGTTTTGTGTTTTTTAAATGTGCTAGGGCGTGTAACTTTATTGGATGGACCTGTCTTTGTAGTGCAAGTTGCGTTACTTGTATTTATGGTGTTTCTTTGTTCTTGAAGTTGTATTTCTGTTGTTGCATGGGTTATTGGTGGAGACATTACAGTATTTTGTGAGCCTGTAGTGCTGTTAAGGTTGTTGCGTTTGGGTTGAGTACGAGTGGGTTGTGTTTGTGATACCGTGGTGTGTTTCTGAGAAGAAAGAGTATTGTGTTTTTTAGCTGTGCTAGGCCGTGTGGGTGAGGGCGTCTTTGTAGTGCGTGTTGCGTTACTTGTATTTATTGCGTTTGTTTGTTCAGGAAGTTGTGTTTGTGTGATTGGTTGAGTTAAGTTTGGAAATATTACAGTATGTTGTGTGTCATGTTGTGAGTCTAAAGTGCTGTTTAGGCTTTTGCGTTTGGGTTGAATACTAATGGGTCGTGATAATGTGGTTTGCTTCAGAGGTGAATCTCTGATTGTAGTATATGTTGTATCATTTGTTGTATCATTTGTTGTACTTGTTTGTTCGGTAAGTTGTATTTGTGTGTTTGTTTGGGTTAGAGGTGAAGATATTACAGTATGTTGTGTACCGTGTTGTGAGCGAGTACTGTTGTTTACATGTATACGTTGTGGATCATTTCTGTATGTAGTATCTTGTGTTATGTTTAGAAATTTACGAACAATATGGCATGTGTTGATAATGACTGCTTTTTGTAAATGTTTGTATGTGTTTTTGTCTAAACCTAATAGTTGTAAATTGTGGTGTATTGTCTTTGGTATAACTCCAGTAGCACTAAGAATAATGGAAACTATAACAGTAGATTTCATTCTCCATTGCGTCTTAAGCTCGATAGCTATATCGGTGTATTTGCGGTGTTTTTCTGCATGTGTTTTAGTTAAGTTGTTAGTGTTGGGGATGGCAATGTCTATAATACAAATGGATTTTTGTGTTTTATCTATAAGTGTAATGTCTGGTCTATTATTGTGGATAGTTTTTTCTGTGAGTAGTGTCCTGTCCCAATATAATTTGTGTGTGTTGTTTTCGAGTATGATCTGTGGCGTGTATTTGTAGTATGGTGTCGTATCTGTTATGAGATTGTGTTTAAGTGCTAATTATTATTATTATTATTATTATTATTATTATTATTATTATTATTATTATTATTATTATTATTATTATTTTATTATTATTTTTTTATTTTTTTTCCCTGTAGTTACGCCCTATTTCAGTGTGCCTCAACAGCATCGGTTATTGGCACACTGAGGTAGGGGATTCTTCGTCTATATGTGTTTGTAAACGTCAATTATTTTTAAAAATTGTATAGTGTTCTCGAGGTTTGGCTCTCTTAGCATTGTTGTTAGACTTCCCCTTATTCCTGCAACTTGACGGTATTGTTCTAGAACCTGACATGATTCCAGGATGTGGGCTACTGTTAGCGGTTGGCTATTACATTGTGGGCACCTAGGTTGCCTGTTGCTAAGATACAGGTAAGAGTGTGTTAGTCGGGTGTGCCCGATCCTCAACCTTAGGATCTTAATTTCGTCCTGCCTTGTCAGTCGTTGTTTTACTTTATTATTATTATGGTCGGTGTTTCTTGTGAGAACTCAGGTCTAGCCTGGTTAACTAATCGCACGGATTAAAATCAAGTAACGATTGTTGAAAGAACTGTATTATGTATGTTTTGGCGACACTGGAATACAAGTGTCAAAAATGTAATGTAATGGCTAACGTTGATATGAATAGACGTGTTTCTAGGTGTTGAATTTATTTCGTTCTGTTATCTAGAATAGCACCCCGCTATCCACATTCCAATAGGTTATGGGCACAGAAATACTTGAAATAAGAAGTCATAGGCGTGAGATAAATTAGAAGCACAGCCGTCTATAATTACAAGCCATGCTGAGAAGTTTGGCAACGTTGTCCGAAACTCAATCGGTGGGCCGATATAGGTTTTAACGGAGTCTTGTTACTCTTCAAAAATTGCATTTTTCCTCTTTCCTGTGTTTCGCCTTGGTGGTTTTAATACAGAAGAAAGATACTTAGGCAGCTTATAATTGTACATATAGGTATTTTATTTATTTACAAAAATGGATAATAACATTTTTATTTGACTTTAAAATTCAGAACGCTGTAAATTGGTAACTCCATCATAATGTGTTTTCCATCGCGAAATTGGTGAACTTCTGTCGAAAGAGGTCGAGGTGAAGCACACGCTTGAGCACTTAATTTCGGTAAAAGGACAGTAAATCGCTGCGCATCAGCGAGGTTTTATCAACGACCAGGTGTGATTCGGAATGGCAGATTTTAAGCCAGTCGCTACTCCAGTGGATCTAGGTACGAAGCTTTTAAAGAGGGGAGCCCCGTGGACTTCAAATTCCCGTACCATGAACTTTTGGGGATAAGTTGAAAGGTTCCTTCAGAAAATCGATTTGACATGTCCGTGCTAAAATACCTGAAATACAAACTAATTGTATTTTTTCACGATAAACACTTACCGTACTTACGCACCACGTAGTGTGTAGGTCATATTTGAGCTTGTACAGGTACTTTGAACAAATACAAGTGCTTGTAAAGGGTCCAGTAAGGAGTAGTCTGCTTTAGAGGTTATGACAACAAATCGATATATTTCGCTTAGCAACTTACTTGAATAATAATTTCTGTTCATTCCATACAGAGTAACACAAATTGTCGCAATTTCACTCTGTTAAAACAGGTACATAGGAATATTACACCAAAAACACGTATAAAATACACCTGAAATCTGCCAAATTGAATGAGGAAATCGGCCTACCATGCAGTGTTACCATAATTCTCAGCACGGCTTGTAATTATAGACGGTTGTGTTAGAAGTAAGCTGTTAGAACAAAGTAAGGTTAGAAAAAAAACGATGGATCCCAAGAGTGATTTGCAATATATGCTGACATCGTTAAATTTTTCAAATTGGAAGTTTCGAGTAAGCGCCATTCTGGACGAAAAGGGTGTGAAGGAGGTTATAATAAAGAAAACTGACATGGAAGAGTTAAGCGAAAACGAGAAGAAAATTTTCCTGAAGAATGATGCCAAAGCGAAGTCCATTATCATTAGATGTATTAGCGACAAGCACATCGAGTATATCAAAGATGCGAAGACGGCATATGAAATGTTAGAAAACTTAGAAAAAGTACTACAACGGAAAACAGTATTGACGAAACTATACTGCCGCAGAAGCTTGTTACAATTAAAGTGCGATCAAACAAAGGAGCTGCAGGAACATTTCTCAGTGTTCGATAAACTGATTAATGACTTAGAGGCGAGTGGTGCTAATTTAGATGAAGACGACAAAGTGTGTCACCTCCTGCTAACACTACCTGATTCCTATAACACGGTAGTCACTGTATTAGAAGCTGCCACTTCCGACCTTACGTTAGACTTTGTTAAATCACGGTTACTTGACGCAGAACTAAAGCAAAAGAATGTGGTGTCTGTTAATAATAGTGAAAGTTCATTTTCTGCAAGTAATCAAAGTCGTTTATGTTTTAGCTGCCATGCACCAGGGCATTTTCAAAATAATTGTCCCAGGGGTTCAAGTTCGAGTCAAACAGTTAGGGGTTACAACAGAGGACATCGATATCAAGGTAGAACTAGATTTCGAGGCAATCGTGGATATAATAGCAGAGGTAAGAATGCGAATGTTGCTGAAAATTGTGAAAGTATTGCATTTATTGCACTGTCAAGTGATGCCTCATATGATTCGTCAGAAACTAACTTTGTTAAATTTGTGTTGGACTCCGGTGCAACAAACAATCTTGTTAGTGCAACTTTAAAACCGTTTATGAACACAATATCAATTATTCAACCTATTAATATTAAAATAGCAAATGGGGCTATTATTCAAGCTCATGAAAAAGGTATACTAAAGGTCCTAAATCCTCAAACAAAAACAGTAGTTACTATTGAAGTTTTAATATTAGAAAACCTGTCTTATAATTTACTGTCTGTGCAAAAAATTAACAGTGCGGGTTATAAAGTTATTTTTGCAGATGGATGTGCCAAAATTATTACAAAAAATGAAATCATAATATGTAAAATGACTAATAATCTATTCACAGTCAATTTTGAATTAATGCTAAATACTGATACTGGTTTATTGAGTAGTAAAGAAATTAAACAGCATAACATATGGCACTTGAGGTTAGGTCACATTAACAGAAGGGGATTACAATTAATGAATTTGCCTTGCTCGGATACAATATGCGAATCTTGTGTGAAAGGGAAAGCTACGAGGCCACCATTTGAAAAATTTCTACCAAAACAATCTCAGAGAGTCGGCGAACTTTTGTATAGTGATGTATGGGGACCAGTAGTTACACCGACAAATGAAGGGGAAACATATTATCTCTCGATAATAGATGATTTTTCTCGCTTTGCTGTCGTTTATTTATTAACAAAGAAATCAGAAGCTGAAGAAAAGATAATAAATCACACGAAATGCTTAAGGGCCAATAACATTTCGGTATCAAGGTTGAGAACGGATAATGGGGGTGAGTTTTCATCGAAAAAACTGGCAGATTACTGTAAAGATTCAGGCATAGTACATGAATTTACATCAAGTTATACACCTCAACAATGTGGAGTTGCCGAACGTTTTAACAGAAAAATTTTAAACAAGGTAAGAGCTATGTTCATCGACACAAATCTACCGAAACATTTGTGGGGCGAAGCTGTGCGAAGCGCGGTGTATATGCTGAATAGGTCACCTACCCGTTCATTAAATGGAAAAATACCTGCCGAAATATACTATGGTAAACTTGATTTAAGTAAATTGAAAGTATTTGGATGTAAGGCCTATAAATGTACAATTCAAGAGAAAATAAATTAGAGCCAAGAGCACAAGAAATGAGAATGGTAGGATACAGTGGGTCAGGTTATCGTCTGTGGGATTCAACAACCAATAACATTGTTGTTAGTCGAGATGTATATTTTAACGAATTAGATTTCAATTTCATGAAACGAGAGGACAAAAATGAAACGATGGACAATTCTGATGTTGAAAATGAATATGTACAATATGAAGATGAAGACGAAGGCGACTTGAGAACCGAAGAGATGACAAAAGAAACTAGCCAAGAAAACGTGGAAGATAATGAAGCTATTATCGAGAATCGTGACGAAGATCAAGGAGTATCAAAAACAAGATCCGGTAGAGCTCCCGAATATCTTTCTGAATACGAAGTATACTCAGCATTTTGCCTAATAAGTGATGGCGATCCTCAAACGTATGAAGAAGCGATGAAAGATGACGAATGGAAATCTGCAATCGAAAAGGAACTTAAAGCTCATAAGGAGATGAATACGTGGGAAGAGACAAGATTACCGAAAGATGTGCAACCTATCGATACAAAATGGATGTTTAAAACCAAAGATGATGGAACAAAGAAGGCGAGGCTTGTGGCCAAAGGATATCAAGAAGACAGTCCATCAGTGTATTCTCCTGTGGCGAGGTTATCCAGCTTTAGGATGATACTTTCTATCGCGTTGAATAATAATTGGGAAATTCGACAATTGGATGTGCCAACCGCTTTTCTACACGGTGAGTTATTACCTAAATGACGTGTACATAAACAGTCCACAAGGTTGTGATAAGCGTGGTATACTTAAGTTAAAGAGACCATTGTACGGACTTAAAGAATCACCCAAATGTTGGAATGAAAGACTACATAATTTTCTTGTTTGTTTAGGTTTTAGTCAATCAAAATGTGATCTGTGCATTTATTTTAAGCAGTCTTTAATTTTACTTGTTTATGTAGATGATTTTATTATTACAGGTAATACTTATGAAATGAAATGTGTAGAATCTAAGTTAAAAGACGAATTTAATGTTAAAAACTTAGGTGAAGTAAGCGAATTTTTAGGAATTCATATAAAAAGGTCCACAAATAAAATTGAAATTTCACAGATTAACTTAATTAATAAAATAATTTCAAAATTTAATATGTTAAACTGTAAAGGGTCAAAAACTCCTATGGAAGTTAATTTTCAAGTAGAGATAAAAGAGGGAAACATCATCACTAATTTACCTTATAGAGAAATTGTGGGTAGTCTCATGTACTTAGGATTAGCTAGTAGGTCAGATATAATGTTTGCAGTATCATTTTTAAGTCGTTTTTTGGAGCAACCTACTTTAAAATTATGGAAAGCAGCAAAACGAATAATCAGATACCTTAAAGAAAATAGAGATTTATCTTTAAATTTTAAGAAATCTTCATCAGGTAGGGTTCTATTTGCACAATCAGATGCTGATTGGGCCGCAAATATTGTAGACAGAAAAAGTGTTACAGGTGTAATTGTGTTGTTTTATGATAACCCGATCTCGTGGATTTCGAGAAAA
>NW_022170510.1:27801354-27802012 GCF_008802855.1 Photinus pyralis
TCTCCTGCAATCTCGATCGATCTAGGGCACACTGTATACAGGCTGATTCAAATTCGAGGGCCACCATGGGTATCTCGGAAATTGTAAGATAGGTATGTAGTTTAAATTTGGCAAGGTTGCGTATTTTGATGCTTAGCAAAGTGCTGTTTTGAAACTGAAAATATTCCGACTACTTTCGGAGATATACGAAAATAAACGAAGCTTTGCAAAATCGTTTTTATTTTTTGTAGAAGTTATGTAAGAAGATATTTCAAAATAAATGACACATTATTATGGCCACTTTCTTCCCTCTACAAGATGCTAGTTTTAAATTTTAAATCCGACGTTTCGTCTCCGGTTAACCATCATCAACTTCGTTTTTTTTTTATGGAAATCATTTTTATTTTTTGTGTCATTTGATAGAACATTTTTTTTTAATTCAAAAATATAAACATGATTATTTTTTAAATATTGTTAAAATATCTTCTTTTTTGTCTGGCGAACTCTGTCTTGGGGTTGGATGTTAGTTTATGTTCGTAGTTTCTTGCCTTTTAACGAATTAGTAGCGCTATTTGTTATTAAAAATTAGTGATATTTGCATTTTTGAAATCTGTATAATTTTTTGATAAATTCAAAACACAAAATATATGGAAAAAATATAAATATACTTACAATTCAG
>NW_022170510.1:27802112-28050352 GCF_008802855.1 Photinus pyralis
AATTGTTGCAAATCCGGCATTACCCCACGCGATTGGGGAATGCCGATCATAGTGTAGGGTAATACCGATCACTAGTTTTAGCGACATTTGTCGCAAGTATAACCCTCTGGCTTCTCTACATCGGTGCATTCTGCATATGCGCCCATTCTCCACAACTGGTGCAAGCATACCACAATTCACCATCTTTTCCAAATTCACTGCAAAACATACACGAGTTGTCTTGTATGTTACATTCCGTGTAAATGACAGTTTTGGATTTAGTCTTACTTTTGGTCTCTGTGGAGGTTTTTGACCTTGCTTCTAGACGTACTTTGACCGTTTTTCTCTTGTCGACCTCTTCCTTATTCTTACGTCTTCTTTCGCGTTCTTCTAACTCTACCTTATTAGGGGTGGCGGTAAATATAATGGAGTTCTTTTTTTGGACTGCTTTTGCCCTTAAACATGGTTTTTTTAATGGAACAGGACTAATTTTAGATATAGGCCAAACTATAGTCTTGTCAGTAGTAAAATCTTCATCATCCGACTTTTCCTCTAAGATGGCGCTGCTGTCAGAATCGGAAGAACTGCGTCGTTTTTTATATTTTAAAGCGGGAGGTTTTTGTGGTAATCCTGAAGTAGAAGGCCCATCATGAATTACATTCTCGGGTGTAGCTGATCTAAATTGATGCTCATCATCACCTATAGGAGGATCCTGGAGTTGATCTTGATCTTGGGACAAGGTGTATTCCTCCTCAGGAAATATATTTTCATTAAAAGGAAATATTCCAGTTGAGAGAAAACCTTTCACTGCCTTCTCAATTGTCGCCACACGGTTGTAGGCTTTTGTAAATAATGACGCTACATTTTCTTGTAAAATTTTCTCATATGAATTCACTTTCAAAAACGAGCCACACTCTTGATTGTATGCGGTCTTTAGTGGGCCGTAGAATGTGACATCCAACGGCTGGAGCCGATGGGAAGTATGTGGAGGAATGGACACAACAACGATCCCATTTTCCTTACAGAATTCAAAAGCCTTCAATGTTGTGTGCGTCGTATGGTTATCCATGATGATCAGCACCGGGCTGTCTACAGAAGGATGGGAATGTTTTGAGAAATGAACCAACCAGTCGTAAAATAAATCTTCCGTCATCCACCCAGACTTTGAGCACCTGTAAATCGACCCAGGGGGTCCATCTTTGCATAAATGTGGTGGCAGCCGTTGCCTTGGGTATATGAATAACGGGGGAACGTATCCTCCGGATGCACTCATGGTACACACCACCGTAATGTTTTTGCCCCTTTCTCCACTTGTAATGGCCCCCAACCTTCTCATTTTCTTTGCGGCTAGAACTTTTTGAGGCACGTGAACATTTGTGATGCCGGTCTCATCGACATTGAATATTTTCTCTGGCGGAAATTTATGTTTTTCGTAAACTATTTTTAGGTTCTCAAAAAATTTCTGAACATCAATTTTATTGAAAGCGTTTATTCTATTCAAAGATGTTGGTTCCGGTTTTCGCAAAGATATGCCACTGTGTCGACGTATGAAGCCATAATACCAATCATTTCCAGCCAGTTTCCTTTCTTTGTTGAAAGGATGTTTGATTTGGTTGATTTCGGCAAATTCGTAACATGCGCGTCTTAGCTCTAATTTAGTTAAACCATAAAACATACTTGCCAACATTTTAACGTGATCGGCGATTTGTAATTCAACCTCCATAGTAAAAACCGTACGACGTCCCATCCTAGCTGTAGAAGATCCTTGTTTTAATTTGTCCCATAAGGTGGAATAAGGCACGTTGAACTGCTTCGCTGCTTTGCGAACGCCTAATTTACGGTCATTTACCGCCTTTAATGCTCTTTTCATATCATTCTCATCCCATCTAGTTCTCTCAGTGACCCTAACGTACTTTCTGGGCATTCTGCAAATCAATTCCACAATATTTGTAGCGAAATAAAATCAACGGGGTAATGCCGGCCAATGTCGGTTAATGCCGGCCATTGCGGCCGGTATTTCCCCATCTGCATGCACGAATGAAATTCTAACCTGCATCAAACAATGTCATTTATTAAGTGCTATTAACACTGTGTAGTGTTCAGGCATGATCAGAAGCTTCATTCACAATAAAATACAACTCCAAAAATAAAATAGTTCAATGGCTTACCTTAGTTTTTGGATGCAAAAGATTATAACGTTAACCTGTTACTCACTCTTTACGCTATATTGGCGCCAATTCGCATTTGACATCTAAACTACTTGCACTGAAAGAAATAATATTACCAGAATTTCGGTAATTTTGTATTCTGCTATAGATGCAAAATTTTCTTTATTTTTACAAAAACAAATTGTGTTGGTTGTATACCAAGAAGTATTGAACGCACCCCCATTACGGTAAAATACATTTAGTTGTGATTACCGAATGGTATGAATTTATTATCACACGATTAGTTATTATTACAAAGGTATTAAGTTATAATTTGATACTGCATTCATAACATTTAGGTTTGCTACTCCCACATAATCAAAGTGTGATGGAAGCAAAAGTATTGCTGCACGGAAAAAATAAAGCATTCGTTTACTATTACAAACAAAGTGAGTACTGTACAATTTTTACTGTATTTTTCCTACATGTGATTTGTTATAAGCATTAGCGTCAGTGTAATAATATCCAACTTTTTGTTAAGGATGTTGAATTTCCATTGTTCGCCCTTCGCAGTTCGTGCAGTAGGTACTGTAGTTTCTGGCGTTCTTATGCTTACCAGCCATTAGTTACTGCGATTTGCGAACGTTTCTGAAGTGTGGCCATAAGTAACAGTTATTTTTAGTGTTTTTGAAAGTTAGTGCGGTATCGCAAATGGCAGATGAAGATGTGGTGGCGTATTTGCATACGTGGGGTTTGCCCCAGTATGTCGACGTATTCAAACGTAAGTACGAGTATTTCATTATCATAAAACGTTGACTAAGAAAGGTTGTTGGGTTTGGGATTTCCATGTTACCTGTTACCATTGAATAAAATGTACCTATGCAATGAATGCTGTTACCTAATGTTTATAAAACATCTTTATCACGTAGATTTTTTACGCGTCTTCCTCTGCAATCCCAGGGAGAAACTGAAAGGTAGAAAACGACAACATCTCGTCGAAATATAGGTGGTACTTAGGTAATTAATGTAAAGATGTTTTATTTACTACTGGCGACATAGGAATTACACCCCAAACATAACAAATTGATATTTTGCATCTAGAACAGAAAACATTGGATTTAATCATATTATATTTCAGAACAAAACGTAAAAAAGGACACTTTACCGTTCCTAACACCAGAAATGGTAAAAGAACTAATACCTTCAATAGGCGACAGAGCCCAATTTCAGGGGCATTTGGATCACTGGAAGATGATAATTAACGAAATTCCACAATCGTCTCCATTACCAGTAAGTACAATCCGAGGTGCAATCCGTAGTGTGTGTAAATTTCTTAGGGTAAATTTAAATCGATTATAAACAGAGATGCATTGCCGGTGGATTTAAATTGGCTCTAACAATTTACAAAGAAATTAAAATATGTACATAATAGCATTGAATAAATTATTCAATGATAATAGTGAACGTTGGGCTGTTGGAAATTTATTAGTGAAGTGGAAGGGGTTCGAATCTATGTAAATTACCTTATTCGTAGTTATCCATTTGGTTCCATTTGATTTCAAAATTTATTTATTTTGAATCTGATCGATCCTGAATCAGTCCGAAGCGAAGGCGTTTCTTAAAACCTACTATAAAGTCTTATAAAAGCGGAGAATTTCGTCCACGAATGTCTGATAGCATATACAAAATTGAAAAATTTCGTCCCAACGGAACGCGTCGTTTATATCACGAAATTTGTGTATTTGCCTAATTTCCCTCAGTATTTCCGTTGATCCTGTCGATACCGTTTTTTCAATGAAAATAAGATATTTTTAAAAATGAAGTCAAAAATGTTTAGAGATGCACATCCTGTTTGGCTGAGGAAAATTTTCTTGAATTCTGTGTATTTTTACTGACTGGAGACTGGACGATAAAACGCCTGCATTATTCGGCGTAATCTCCTCGTTTATTAAAGAAGACATCACTGGTGGCTAGGTTCGTTTGTTTGATGATTCACATCAACAATAATCATCAACCAAAAAACGGGAATAATTCACAGAAATTTTGATATCGCTAGCAGAGCTGGGCAGTAATTAACTACTAACGTAGTTAACTACGTAGTTAACTACTTTATTTATGAAAGTAGTTGTATTCTTACTACTTTTTTTCTTCTAGTAGTTATACTCGATTATTTTAAGTCTGCTTCAAGTATTCTAAGAAAGTAGTTAAAAAAGTAGTTAACTACTCAGTATTAACTACTTTAGGTATTTTACCTACATCTGTGTAGTTTAACTACTTTTGTGTAATTTAACTACTTTCAAGAATACTTATGCACTTCCTATATTATGTATATGCGTGCAATGCGCCATGTTAGGCAAGTGTATTCTTTCCAGTCTAGCAAGTGTAACTGACGTTTATACGAGTTCTTTTGTGATAACTGTGATAAGTATCATTTGTTCTACTGTCCTGTGATTTGTGTCATGTCTGACTCTGAGATTGAAGTTGATGGTAATGATACCTTCAGGTATAAGGTGAACAGAATACCTTCTATGGTTATCTCTTACCGAGCATTATTTCATTGAAAGTAAAATTTGATAAACTAAAAAGTGATTTGAATATAAGAAATCTTCAATTTGTAGTTGAAAAACTTGGAACACAGTTATTAAAACGATTCAGCGGTTTATTTTCAAGAAATGAAGATTCTCTTGAGGCTATAATTGCGTCAATAACAATACCGTCCGTTAAATTACGATGGTTGAATGTTTATCAAGAAATTGATTCCACCATAAATAAAGAAACCCTTTTAAAGCAGATTATAAATAAATTTTGTGATTTGTTTAATGAAAATATTGTAGATGAAAACGATCAGAACTTAATCGTAAGCGATGTACAACCTGAAAATAATTTTTTTGATTTCAAGGAAGAGCAAAATTAAAAAAATTATGATAAATACAAAAACACATCAGAAACAAAAAAAGATTTAATAAAAAACAAATTGGAACTAGAGCTATTACAGTATTTGGAGGATAAAAGAAATAATAAAGAAATGCTACATGATTATAAATTAATTAAACAAATATTTATAAGATATAACACCAACTTACCATCATCGGCTGCAGTTGAAAGGATGTTCAATTTTGCCACCTTGATTAATTCGTCAAGAAGACATGCTATATGTGACAATCTTTTTGAACAATTGGTGCTTTTAAAAGCAAATCAGCAAACCTAAGATATAGAAAAATTTGTAGGTTTAGAAATAGAGCCAAAATTACAATTTGTTAACCTTATCCTTATTACATACACATTAAATACACATGTAATATGTATTATTATCATTTATCTATTATTTATTTCCTATTACTATTGGATAGTAAAATTAGTTTTGTTTTTGTACCAAAAGGAACTGTATTTATGTTATGTTTGTTTTTTTTAGTTTTATATTTTTGTACCAGAATGGAAAGAATAAAAAATTGTATATCATTTTGTGTTCGTTCATTTGATGCTTTTTTAATTTAATATTTTTAAGCGCGGTTTTTAAATCACAATGGTGAACTGCAGGTTTATCTTGTAGTTAAAAAAGTAGTTGCACATTTAACTACTAACTACTTGGTAGTTAGTATTCTAACTACTTTTTTGATAAAGTAGTTAACTACCAAGTAGTTAAACTACTTCTTTGATAAAGTAGTTAGTAGTTATATTCCACTACTTTTTTCAAGTAGTTAGCCCAGCTCTGATCGCTAGGAAGTAGGAACCTACCGGCATATCATGTTGATAAATTTATAATCGATGTTTCTATTACTTTAAGGTTTTTTTTTTTTTATTTAAATTATAAACCAGATTAGCGTATTCGCTTTACATGGTTGAGTGATTAAACAAGGTATTATGTGATGCTACAGACTAAAGGCATATGCCGCACTAAAAGAACCGAGCTAGGATTTACGACTGCACTCATGATAATTATTAGAAAATTAGTCATGTTTCACTGATCGCTGTCATCTGTGGATGTGGTGTGTAAATAGATGTCTTGGGGAAGCTGACGTTTGAGTCTGGTGTGGATACCCTTGGCACCTGTGTTATAACTCCGGGCTCCTTCGCACTGGCGGATGGTCTGGAAGTATGTTCGTGATGTGGCTTTGATTATACCCGGTGCTGCCGAGATTGCGAGTACCTCATGGGCAACTGAGGATTATTTATTAGAAGATATTAGTGGCAATAATATACCTCTATCTGGGGAACCATTAAACCCTACCGAGCCAGAAGGGGCTAGGGATCTTGGAGCGCTACAAGAACAAAGAGGAGTAAGTATACATTTTTATGTAGGTATTTATTCTATATCGTTATCACTTTAAGTATGTTATACAGGGTGTTTTTAAAAAAAAGATCCTATAGATATTTTATCCACGTGTAGTAGGTACTCATGAAAAGATGCCAAAAAGTCTTAATAAACATAGGTCCGCTAGCTAATTATTTCAGACATAGAGTTGATTTTGTGCCTTAATTTAAATATTTCTGTTTCCCTACATTTGACTTAAGTACTTAGAGCATCTGCTTTAAACTTCTGCAGTACCTTTCCTACAACTTTTCTAAATGTTCTTGTTTTTTTACAAAATACGTTATACACCAAATGGAAACGTTAACAACTTTGAAATAAATTTGTATACCTAAAACTTTTTTTGATATCTTTTATATTTTCCCCGATAATCGACCGTTTCCATACTTATCAGCGACCGTGTATAGTGGTGATTTACATTTCCAATAACTTGTTCGTAAATATCAAAGTAAGTTTGTATTGTTGTAGTTGCTGAAGGACTTCAATAGCCTGTATGCAACCTACAGTGAAAAACTTTATAACACTCTACCCCTTTATAAAGCCAAAATATTGGAAGTTGTTCAAAAACGTGTCAAAAGTACTTCTACTCAAGACGTGAAGCAGAATCTGAATCAGTTTCTGGAATTAGCCAAAGGTACGTGAAACGCCTACATCCATCTATAGGTACAAAATGTGTATATTACAGATGGAGAGGAGCAGTCTTCATTGGCTGTATTTTTGTCCATACCGTACATAATAAGTCTAACAACTATGAGAACTAAAAAGAAAAATGCTTGGAGACCCTCAAGGATTGAAACTCTGGTTGGTTTCATCACTCACATAAGGTCGATGTCTGAACTGGGTGAAACAATTAGTCGGAGACGGGCTAAGATGGCAGAATTAAAACTACCACTTCAGCCATTTATTATCATCGTTGGACCCACACTTTCTAATATTACCGTTTATTACGTCGTTGTTAATGATGTCCATTACTGCATTAATGGGATCACGGCGTCTGTGGATGCATGTTTTAAACTAATCCATGCGCTTAATGCACAATACCCCATCGAATCTGCCGCTATTTGGAATTTCATTCAAAAAGGTTTTTATGGACTTGTAACACCGTATGATACTTCATACACGTCAGTTAATACTGTATTATCAGAAATCGGGTTTCCATTTGAAAAAAACGAAAAACCGTGAAGTTATCGCTGAGTTGACGCTGAGACGTATTACAGTTACAGGACAGCCTCGGTCCCTGTACCTACGCTATTGTGAGTATTCTCTATAAACAGTGAATTTATACATATGTAACAGTGTGTAACATAAAACAGGTGATTTGAATGAACAGAACTTGTAGTTTTCTACCATTATCTCTAAGATAATTTATTGACATAGTGCGTGTTACCTACCTACATACTTCTTAGGTTTACTTTATAGTATATAATTATTTTTAATCTCCATTTATATACACTATTTTGGTGAACTCAAAATGCCTAAATGCTTTTTGTGTTCATATATTTGTGAAAGCACTAAAACATTGTTCCAACATTTTAATTTTCGTCACATCACTCATATATTCGATAAATATCAGTGTGCTGAAGACGAATGCTTTCGGATTTTTAGTACAAAAAAGTCATTTAGGCGTCATTATCAATTATGCCATGCAGACGTCTTTTCCTCTGCACCTGAGTGTATCAATGACGACACCACTGTTCCTAATTTTGACCGACATACATCGTTGGAAATACCCTCGATTACCGAAGCATCCACCAGCAATACCGCAACTACAGTTAAACCGACATTTGGAGTTGTTTCTTTGGATAAGTCGATGAGCCTATTTCTATCATCACTTTACGCAAACAATCTTTTGCCCAGAAATGCAATTGGTAGCGTTGTCACGGGTGTCGATACTTTTTTAAAGTCTGCTCTGTCCCCTACTCTTTCCTTATGCGTCTCTGAAATGCAGACAGATGGATTAATATCTTCTAAAAATGTCAATGAAGTACAAGGAATGTTATCAAAGATTATTGAGTCGCCAATGAAAAACTTCTTAACGGAATATAAGAGGATAAAGTATTTTACAGACGTGACAGAAACTTATATTCCACCCCAGGAAGTAGTCATCGGACAACACGTCAGTGAATGTAGAAAGTATGGCCAATTAGTTCTGGAGCCCACTTCTTGTACAGAGCAAGTAATTCCTCTTCGTCGCGTTTTACAAAAATTTTTTTCTCTAAAAAATGTTTATAATGAGACGGTTGATTATATCAATTATTTACAACAAGAGGTAAAACGAGGTTTTATAGTTAATTTTGTCCAATGCTCATTCTGGCAAAAGCAAAAAGTTAATCATGGAAATCGTATTGTGTTCCCCTTATTTTTGTTTTTCGATGATTACGAGAGTGGTAACGTGCTTGGCAGTCACTCAGGTGTACATAAGTTAGGTGCGGTTTACGTGTCCATAGCATGTTTGCCCCCGAAGTGGGCTTCACATTTAAATCACATATTTCTTGCCTGTCTCTTCCATTCATCTGACAGAATCAGTTTTGGCAATAATGTAGTATTTGCACCTATAATAGAGGAATTGAATTTCTTGTTCCACACAGGATTCGACTTGAAAGTAAATGATTCCAAAGAAAGAGTATATTTTCAGCTAGGAGCTATAATTGGTGACAATCTGGGATTGCATTCCATATTGGGTTTCACTGAGTTTTTCAGCCAATCACCCTTGTCGCGTTTGTAATGTTAAGAAAGAGATTTTAAGATTTCAATGTTACGAGGACAAGACAAATTTCAGAACACTTGAAAACTATAATGACCAAACACGCCAGAAGTTACCTATATCTGAAACAGGTGTAAAGGAAAAGTGTGTGTGGTTGAATGTGCAAAATTTTAGTTTGTTCGAACAATATAACGTGAGGTTAGTTCGGCGCTGTAAAACTCAAACCCCGCCGCATAAACGGCCAGCTAGCTCAGATTCTTAATTAAAAGAAGGGCTCGAGATGAGAATCTTCCACAGCGGTTTGTTCGTTTGGGCATATAACATAAGTTTTTGATCTTTGGTAGTCACTAGAAATGATTAGTTGAGCGCCACCCAATTTTGCACAAATTCTGACCTCTCCTGTATAGAAATTGGGAAAACACAAGAGAGCCAAATAATAAATTCACTACGAGCAATTCTGATTTATTAATCCTGACAAAACGGTGCAGGATCGGCAAATAAAATGTATCTTCAATACGACAATAACAAATACTTTAAATGACAAAAAATAATCCCCAAATAAATTCATGAACACTTCCCTAATAATTACGTTACCAGACCCCTACAACAATGATCGAGCAAAAATGTAGTTAAGATTTCAATGGATTCAAAGATTGAATTAAGTTAACCCGAATAACAACTCATATAGGCAACACTGGGTACAAGTAAATTAAAAATCTTACCTTGAATAACACATACGCTGTCTTCTCCGAAAAAGAGCTCTCCTTCGAAGTTCCAGTTCTGTAACACAAAAACAAACCCCAAGCTACAACGCTCGGAACGATTATATGAGCCGGAAGGGCCAAAAATAGCTTACTCGTAGCCGGCTCGTTTACCCATACGTTAAATACAGGTGCGTTGCTCTTGAAGAGAGTCACGACCTCAAACACTTGATGCGAACAAAATACAAAGCTCCGATCATAAATCGTCGGAAGGTTACACTAGATTAACGGTATTGAAGCAAATAAAAAAGGTTGTGTAAAAGATCGTATCTTCCGAAAATTCCACCATCAGCTGGTCGCTCCCGGTATCGTTTAGGTGTTAGCGCTTATCTACTCGGTGGTACGCCGGATAGCTGCCGGCAATCAACAGGTGTTCGTACTCCGGAATATTCGCAAGATGCAAATTCATTTACATACAAGGATTCGTCTGTACAAGGATTGATCTACTACATGGATTGACCGGTACAAGAATTCGTCTACTACATGGACCCCCTAAAAGTAATGAAGATGTAACACTCCCTTAACGAGATTTTTAATAACATACCTGAAATCGTCAGGAGGGTAATGAAAAATACTTAAATCAATGAAATATGGAAATTATCCAAGAGGTTGTGAATCTGAAAGAATTTTAGATAACATAACGTAAAAGAAAGCCAACGCCATTTCACTTACATGTAGGTAGGGCGATGAACTTCCACCAGATATAGCCTCACAACGGAGAAAACGGCTTCTGAGTTACTCTACTCGACAACGCCAATAAACAGGTAAAATTGCCAGAGATTTTACGTGAATGATGGCAAATATTACCCACTGGTTTTAGAAGAATTCACAATGCCACGCTCTACAAGTACAACCTCGTTAGCTTTAAAACGGAAATGAAGTGAAAAAATTACGCGATTCTGCGCGAGGAAAGAAGCACGCGTACAAGTGACGCCATCTCACCTATATCCTGCCTAACGTAGCAAGCGGTAATTTTGAAATTTGAATATAAATAAACTAAACTGTTACAACAAGTGTCGGTAGATATGATGCACGACTTTTTGGAAGGATGCTCAAAATATATTATTTCCTTCATAGTTGTCAAGTATGTGTCAGAATTAAAACTTTTTACCTTAGATGTGTTAAATAAACGCATAGCTGGGTTTGATTTTGGTCCAGACCAGAGGTCAAAGCCTTGTTACTTAAGTTGGGATCATCTTGTTCAAGGAAATGTACGTTTATCTGCTTCTGAGATGATAAGCTTTATTCGCTTTTTTGGTCTTCTAATTGGAGATTTTATTCCTACTAATGACCCGATGTGGCGATTGTATATCACGTTACGAACGCTTTTGGATATGTTAATGTCGTCGTTCTTTGATTTACCTACTTGTGATGCACTTGAAACTGTGGTTGCTGAATTAAACGAGCTTTACCTCTTTTTTTCTAAAGATACCCTGAAACCGAAATTTCACTTTTTACTTCACTATGCTACTGTAATTAAAAGATTGGGTCCTCCTTCAAAAATGTGGTCAATGCGATTTGAAGCTAAGCATAGAATATCGAAGATTGCGGCAAGGGCATCTTTCAACAGGCGAAATATTTGCTTATCGCTTGCTGTTAAACATCAGCTACAAATGAATGATCTATTTTTAAAAGGTGCTCTACCTAATACGTGGGAATCAGGGCGCGAAAGAACAGTACAAAATAAAGGATTGATTTTAAAACAATTGGGTCTGAAAGACAAAGAAATATTGGTGCAAGTGCCTTGGGTAAAAGTAAACGGCCTGACTTATCGTAAGGGAACAATACTTGTGTATGATGTTATGGAACCTAATGAAATTACATTCTGTACAGTGGATATGATTTACGTATGTGGTGATCAACGAAGGGTTGTATACAAATGCTTCATATTTTCTACTCTTGGGTTTGACGAACATTTCTTTGCCTACGAAGTTGACCCTAAACCCTCAGCAGAAGGAACTTATCTATTCCACGACAGTTTATCTTGTTTCACGCCCAATCATTTAATTTTTGCACCAAATGGCAAAAATTATATTATTATGAGGGAATATCTTTAAATAATTCCGATTAACTTTACCTACGAAATATTTTTTAAGTTTGCAAATGAGTTGAGTAGTTAAGTTATTTCTTTATATTTCAAAAATGGATTTATTACCTAGTTTTATTCGTTATTAAGTTTCGAATGTGTTATTTTCATTTATTGATTTATATAAGGTAGAGTTTATAGACTTTAATAAATGCTTTTTATATACAATCACAGCAAAGCTTTTTTGTATAGTATATTTCACAGCTTTTTGATATGAGGTCATAACTCATATGTCATAAGGACAAAAAGGGTTGGTCGTAACTGAGTGAAAAGTAATAAGAGGCAACAACAAATCACAGCTTAACAAGATGTTTCAATCACCTATCCGTATGTGATCGGAATGTACTGTGCTTGGCAGCCATGTCTTAACGTCATTACAAATACCTTCGAACCATATACGTGACTGTAACATTTCGGTAAGCTGTGATCTCGGTGCCTTTTGACAAATAACAAGCCTCCTGTAAATAGGTCAAGTTGTGCCTCTTATTACTTTTCACTCGACGCAAATTTCAAAGAATTGTCACGGATATTTTGATAACATTTCAATTATTTTAATTCACACAATAACGTGCATTTAGGTAATACGCCAAAAATCTATTTCACTCTGATGGTGGCCCCTTGCTAATGTAGGAGGAGGTAAGAAAATAGGCGACCTTATATTAAAAGACGTGAATTGAATTTTACCTATTTTTCAAGTTATTTTGGACGTATAAGTACGTAGTGTAGTGATCCCATTTTAGTGTTTTTCAGCATCCCAAGTTATGACATCGAATGTAGATATAGATAACGAGAGATATACTTTACGAGCACTATCTTTGTACAGTTTTGCTATTTATTCAATGCACCCCTTTACATCAATAGTGCGCGGGAAAGGCAGCCTATTAATTTCAGGACAGGAAGAGTGTGAAAATTACCAGGTAGGTATGTTATACTTACAAATAAATGGACGTATATTACCCGTGAAGATATTTACTACGAATAAACTAATTCAGCTACAGTAGCAGTACTATACGTGGGAGATTATCGGTAAAAAATAGTTAATGTCTCTCAGTAATTCTGTATTAATAGCAGCAATAAGTTGCTATAATATCGTGGTGTGTTGCTACAGGTAGAAAGCTCTTGCTTGCTATACAAGGAAAAACTGTTATTTCGAACCAGATGGCGTGTGTAATTTCACATTCTGCGACATGACTTACCACCAAACTGTTTGGTACTGGTTATTCGACGGTACGCTTAAAATACCAATTATCATATGCTATATTAATGCACCGCTTTGTTTTCTTTACCAAACCATTTTGTTGCTAGACAATCATGTTCTCTTTATCAGCACAGAACGGTTAGCAAGGCCCCATTTCCATTTTCATAATGTATAAATGACTACTCTGTATTAGTTACAAAATGAAGTTTACTCACAAGCACAATACGAACTGTAATTGTAACAAGAATAACATAGCAGTAATCTTTATGTAACTATTACCGAAATTCTTGCTGTGGCTATTTCAACTATAATTTCTTGTTAAAAGTTGCAATAATTTTGTTGCGATTAATATATTTTTTTCTCAGTGTGTTGAATATGTTATAGTGACCTTCTTTACAACCAAATGGCAATACAAATTACAGAAATCTGCTACAGAAATCTAGATATGAGGGTGGCCGGGATTACCCACTGGCCGGTATTACCCTAATTGCCCCTACATACCCAGGCGATGTCCTTGACCATATTTTAGTTACAATTAGCAGTCCATGTACTATATGGTCTAAGAAATGAACTGATCTAAATCACGTGAATCGAACACGACTAATGTTGCTTCAGCCCAAGTGACGTATTAATTTTAACACGTGTTTTTATTGTGGTAAATCAATATCAAATTAAATTGAGGTTTATTATATACAAAACCTTTATAAATGTGTAATACATATTACGCGTATTGTGCACTGCAAAGTTATCACGTGTATTTTGATGCATTTATTTCTGCGTTTGTGAGGTTAGAAGAACTCATTTAGTGGTGTTTAATTTATTACAAACTTGAAAATTGATATAATTTCATCGTCGCACATATTTTGAATTGAAAAATGAGTTCGAAATCATTTGCAAAAGCAGAAGTGCATCAAAATGTTGTCATTTCATGTAGTACGCCACGAACTTCTAAGAGCAACAACATGGTAAGTACCATTACATTGTTGGTTATGTTTTTAACAAACTAATTTATAGAAAATAGATAAAGCTGTTATGGGAGAAAGTAGTGGTCCTTCAACATCTTCAACAAACAGTCCTGCTGGAGAAACTAGAAAGGTATGCTGATGTCGTAATTATATCTGCCTGCATTCACGAAACGCAAATGCTCCGTAGCGGTTACAGATGGTGGTCTGGTGCACACAAATTGTTACCGCAACGTCAACACACCGCTAAAAAGCTAAAAAATATGCTTCGTGTACACCCGGCCATTTGTAACTGCTTGCGTCCTCTGAATGCAGGCGTTGTCAAGAGCGATTCAAAAAATTCAGAGTTTTAGTTTGCTATATGGTGTGTATCTTGAACGAACCTCTATATACTTGTTAGACAGACCTGTCAAATTGATCACGGCAACAAAATCGGTTACAATGATTCCTCGATGTACTGTATGATCAGTCGCAGCGGCCACGCAGAAATTAATCGCACAAACAAAAGTGCACTTTTACAAATGTCTAATTAAGCGAATTGTTGCCAACTATGGCACTGAATTTTTTAAACGCTCCATATTTTTTATACAATTATATGTGTACATGTTACCTACATCATATCGTAGTACTTTGCGGCGGTTTTCTTAACTTGCTCGCAATTAATCGTTATTTTGGTAAAGGTTTCCTAACAAACTGAACGTATGTACGCCATTTTGCCGTGGATGTTTCCCTTTACAAAATAACAGTAATTCCCCCTCAAGGGAAGCACCTTGTCGTGGTGGGGGGGCTCAGTAGCCACTGTTGCCAGCAGTGGTGAAGCTAAGCTGTCCCAGGTCGTTTGTATTGTCTTGTTTGATAGTTCTAGTCCTTTGTCTTTTGTTTCATGTCCTATAAAATATAAATCACAAAAAAAGGCCATGGCCCGCTGGCAGTAGCGATAAAATGCAATTGGTAATGACCCCTTATATGATTATGGAAAATTTCTCGAGCCCTTCGGGGCGCCCACATCTTACTGCTCAGGGGTTCGGATTGTCCCCAGAGCCGGCAGGGAGCGAGGCGGAGCGGGCAGGCCTCACCCGGTCGATATTAAGCGGCTGCTCGGCGTCCGTGGCAGGGAACCAGGCCACGGAGCATGTAAATACCTCTGGAACGTATGACGACTTACGCTATGGACCTGGACTTGATAGAGAGAGTGGAAGTTTTCCCTCGCTCCCATTAGTAAACAGCGAAAAGGAGGATAATTATCCCCGGTTCCTGTTTATTGAAAGAAAGGAAGGAGATTTCTCCAAAATAAGCCCTTTCGTAATAGCTCGAGTAATTAATGGATTAATTGGAAAAGTTGACGAGATAAAAAAAGTTAAAGGTATGTTACTAATAAAAACTGTAAGTAACAAACAGTCAAGGAGGCTTTTGCAAATTGTGAGATTTGGCGATTTTGAAGTTAATGTGAAGCCACATGAAACGTTAAACGTTTCTAAGGGCGTTGTGTACTGTCGGGATTTTTTAAACTGCAGTGAGGAAGAAATACTCGAAGGTCTTCAGTATGAAAATGTAATTGCGGTGAAAAGAATTAAGAGGAAAATTAGTGGAAATCTTGTAGACACCCCCAACATTATACTTACGTTTAATTCTCCTGTACTTCCTACAAAAATTGATGCAGCTTTCTACGTTTTAAGGGTGAGGCCGTATATTCCACAACCAATGCGTTGTTACAGATGCCAAAAGTTTGGACATACTACTGTAAAGTGTCAGAATCCTATTCAAGTATGTGTATGTGGAAAACCATTGCATGAAGGAAATCCGTGTGAAGTACCAGTTGAATGTATAAACTGTAAAGGAAATCATCCTACAAACTCCAGATCCTGTGAAATGTATAAAATGGAGATGCAAATACAGGAAATCAAAGTTACACGGAGGGTAACTTATCCGGAAGCAAGACGTTTGGTAGGTAGTGCAGTTACGATGAATAACTCTTATGCTAATGCTGCTGCACACAATAGTGACTCGACTCAACAGAATATTATCCCTGAAATAAAAAAAATCGTCAACGAGGAAATGAAACAACTTACAGCTTCTATGATAAGTTACATTCAGAAGGCAATGCTGGTCCCTGCGACAAACACTGTACAATTCCTAACTCCACCAAGTAGAGACCAACCATCACAAACAATGGTTGCAGATAGTGAGACTCATTCAGATGTAGCCCTGCTGCTGATGGATGAAGAATCTAGAGGTGCAAAAAGAAAAACTTCGCTACAACGAACACAATCGACGGACTCGAGTGTTTTGTCTGTTGACGAGAATGCGGTAGCAGAAGCAAAAAATCCAAGAAAAAAAAAGGTTGGCCGCTTGGAAAGCCAAGAAAACCGAAAGACGGTGATGAAGCAAGCAAAAAGTCAAGGGAGTCGAGCAGCCAGCGAGACACTGATCCGAAAAATTGATAATAATGTGATAAAATCTGTGATAATTATTAATTATCTAATTATAGTAGTCCGTTTGTTATCTGTTAATTCTTATTTGTAATAGTCCCATATACACTTATTTGTTATTTATTTATGTTATTTATTCCACTGTGATTGTCTGTCTCTTAAAAAAAAATCTTCGAAATGGATACAAAAATTATCCAATGGAATTGTCGAGGACTATCCAATAACTTAAATGAGTTGAAACTACTGATTCAAAAGCATACACCCTTGTGTGTTGCTCTGCAAGAAACACATCTAAGACCTAGATCAAAATATAACATTAAGAATTTCAATATCATAAGAAAGGATTTCTACTCACCAGCAAGAGCCTGTGGGGGAGTGGCTCTCCTTGTACGAAAAGGTACTCCCTATAAACGGGTCGATCTAGATACAACATATCAAGCTGCAGCAATACAGCTGGAAATAAGCAGATCCTTTACGATTTGCAATATATACACTCCAAATACAAATTACGAGGTCGAAGAAATCGAAAAAATTATAAATCAGCTTCCAATCCCTTTTATCCTGGTCGGAGATTTCAACTCCCATAACACCGTTTGGGGTTCTGGCTCAAACGATGCTCGAGGTAACGACCTGTTAAACTTAATAGAAAATAAAAATTTAAGTTTGTTAAATGACGGCTCTGAAACGTTTTTTAATGTCAGATCCGGGAAATTTGACTCCATAGATGTGTCGGTATGCTCACCGGCCTTACATACTAAGCTTAAATGGGAGGTGGAGAGTGACCTGTATCACAGCGATCACTTTCCCATAATCATCACAGTCCTAGGTGAAAACCCCCCGATAAGAACGATAGCTAAGTTTAAAATTGAACAAGCTAATTGGGAACATTTTACGCAGCAGCTCGTCCCTCCAAACCAGATGGAATCAAATCTTCAATCTATAATGAGTGCTATATTAGAGGCTGCAGAAGCAAGCATCCCTAAATCAAAACCCGGTCACATCAGAAAAATGGTCCCATGGTGGTCACCTGAAATAAAAAACAAAGTATCATTAAAGAAAAAAGCGTTAAATAGGTTCCGCAGGTCTCCAACATTGGATAATCTAATAGATTTTAAAAAACGAAGATCTGAGTGCCGACGAGGAATACTCGAGGCACAAAGAAATTCGTGGCAAAAATATGTATCCACTATGACACCAGAGACAACCAATAAGGAAGTCTGGAAAAAGGTGGGAGCAATAACCGGAAAAACCGGTTACAATTACCCGGCATTTTTAAGAAACATTAACGGGATAATTATAAACAATCTGCAGGATATAACAAATATTATTGCAGATCAATTCTACAAAGTTAGTAGCTCCCTAAATTATCCTCCTACCTTTCTAAGGACCAAACCTGAAAAAGAATCCAGATTATTAAATTTTAATACCAACGATATTTTTGACTATAACTTACCATTCACCATTGAAGAATTTGACACTGCGATTCGCACCATCAAATCATGCGCACCGAGCCAGGATGGCATACATAACCAGATGCTTCGCCATTGTAGTCCTGAAATGAAGGAAACCATCTTAACATTTTTCAACAACTGTTGGAATTATTCTACTTACCCCTCAGAATGGAAGCAGGCCATCGTCGTACCTATACCGAAGCCGGGAAAAGATCCTTTGCTAGCACAGCATTATCGCCCAATAAGTTTAACCTCTTGTCTAGGCAAACTGCTGGAAAAAATGGTTAATACAAGGTTACAAACGTATTTAGAAAGAAACAACATATACGTACCATATCAGACCGGCTTTCGGAAGGGGAGATCAACGATTGACCACCTGGTCAAGTTGAGCAACCAAATCCTGGGGGCGTTCGATAATGGCGAGCATCTGGTCAGTGTCTTTTTTGACATAAAGGGTGCGTATGACATGACATGGAGACACGGAATATTAAAAAACATGCTTAAATATAATTTACGTGGGAATCTGCCAAAATTCATACAATCATTCATGTCAGACAGAAAATTTGTGGTCAGAGTGGGTGACACCTACTCAGACGAGCATGTTTTGGAGAATGGGGTACCGCAGGGGTCAACACTCAGCTGCTCCCTGTTTGGTATTGCCATTAATGAAATAGCCATGGGTGTCGCTGAGGAAGTGGAGAAATGTCTCTATGTCGATGATTTGATGATTTGTTGTACAGGTAAAACGGTTGGTGAAATAACTCGTAAACTGCAAGTGGCAATAAACAAAATCCTAGAGAATGCTAATGCTGTAGGATATGTGCTGTCCGAAGAGAAGACAAAATGTGTCCATTTCTGTCGACTCCGAAGACCACATTACGATCCAGTTTTGTTTATGAACGATCAAAGCATTAATGTTGTACGAAATATAAAATTTTTAGGTTTAACGTATGATAGCGAGCTAAGATGGACGAAACATATAGAGAACCTAGTAACATCCTGCCGAAAATCTTTAAACATCTTAAGGGTGCTCGCTCATCATAAATGGGGAGCCCACCCTAAAACAATGCTCGACATATACAAAGCCCTGATACGATCACGTATAGACTACGGGTCACATGTCTATTCCACTTGTAGTGCTACATTGTTGGGACAGATCGATAAAATCCAAAATTTAGCAATAAGGTATTCACTTGGTGCCTTCCCAACAAGCCCAACTGTGTCGCTACACGTTGAATCGAATATTCCACCTCTTTCCATCAGGAGAAAGCAAATAGTGGCCAATTATTACGCGAAAGTTGCGGTTGATAGCAATCATCCGAACTATCATGGAATGGTCGAAATAATGGAAGGTGCACGCTTAGCTCGATGTCGATCGTTGGGGGTGAGAGCTAAAGAAATTATGGGTGAATTGAACCTGACAGACGAAAACATGTCTGATTTATCAAAAAACGCGCGTCGATCCATAATCAAGTCTAGAACATGGAGTAACTGGAATGAGCAATGGAGAGAATCGGAAGCGCTCTTAAAGAAGTTCAAGGGGGATGTGGGTCCGATGTTTCTACCAAATAGGGAAAGGTATATACTAGGAAAAATATATCGACTCAGGTTAGGACATACCTCCATCACTCACTCATTTCTTTTGGCTAATGAGAATCCCCCTCAATGCGAGCGGTGTTTAGTAAACCTAACTGTAGTCCATTTACTGTGCGAGTGTCCAAAATATAACGCAGAGAGACAGCGGTATAATGTGAGAGAAGATATTGTAGAAAACCTGACAAGTGAATGTCAATGTAAAAATACTATAAACTATTTGAAAAGTACTAATCTATTAACTAAAATCTAAACTACAATATTCTTACCAATAAAATGGCAAATGACCATAGCAGTCGACGCCTCAAAAAAAATAAAAAAAATAACAGTAATTTTTCAGGTTCGTGTCGGTGTGAAAAATCTTCTTTTTCTCTCTTCAAAGTACTTAGGACTTACCTTCTGTACCTCTTTAACCCGCTAGCTCAGATAATAAAATGGGTGCAAATAAGGTAACTGCGGGTAATAAAGCCCGCCATAAAATGAGGCCCACCTATGATATTAAGCGAAATGATAGTTCTGGTGTAGTGCAGCGACATCTTTTATATTTGGGTAAAACCCTAGAGAAGATTTCAATATTCGCAGTTTATTTTATAGCAGTTTTTAACCGCCAAATTTGCAAGCATTTGAATACTGTGCGATCGATGTGGTACTGTTATAGTGTTATATCTTTAATCATCGGGCGATACTTTCAAAATTAGTGATTTTTATAAATAAGTTGATAAAGGTATGTATACATAGGGTACTTGAGAATATATATTCATGCTCTTTCTAACAAATTTTGAATTGTTGTGCAAACCTAACCTGGTAACTTCAAAACCATGCGCAACAGGTAATAAGGCCCACTAAATTTCTTGTGGGCCTTATTACCTGCCTGGTGGGCCATATTACCCGATACGTTTAAAGCAATTATATTTTTTACTTTGTAGGACAATGGGGAAAAAAAATCGGGGTATGCGAGCAAACTGGGATGAAGAAATGATGGAGGAAGCCCTAAATCTCATAAAACAAGGAAAGTCGCAAAGATATGTGGAAAATCATTGCGGAATACCTCGTCGAACGTTAAGAGCGCATATTAAATCTGGCATTTCCAAAAGAAAGCTGGGCAGGCACCCTATTTTGAATTCGGAATTAGAAAGCGAATTAGAAGCTAAGATAATTCGGTTTGCGGAACGGGGTTTTCCACTTACGCCAAAAACTATTCGCAGATGTGTGTTTGCATTTGTCGATAAAAAAAAAATTCCAAACCCTTTCAGTGCCACCCATAAATTGGCCGGAAGGGAGTGGTACAGAGCCTTTCTTAAAAGAAACACAGCTATTTCCCTTCGCCGAGCCCAAAACATGAATCCCGCCAGAGCCCAAAAGCTAAACAAACCCATAGTACAGGATTACTTCAACAAATTGAATAATCTCTTGGAAAGGATTGGCGTGAAAAACAAACCAGAAAAAATCTACAACATGGATGAGAAAGGATGTCGTCTGAATCTGCACCACCAGCAACGAGTTCTTGCCCGAAAAGGAGCAAAAAGGGTTCATTTAGTAGCTCACGAACACGCAGAAAATGTCTCCATTGTAGGATGCGCCAATGCCTTGGGTCAAGTGATACCTCCCATGATTCTTTTTAAGGGCAAAAGGCTAAAACCGACATTTGAGGATGGCCTGCCAGGTGGCTCCGTGGTCCACATGACTCCAAAGGGAAGCATGATTCAAGAAGTCTTCGTCAAATGGCTAGAACATTTTGCGAAATACATGTCTGCCCCTCCAGTTGTTTTAATATTTGACGGTGCTTCCTGTCATTTGGACATTTCGATAGCAGAAAGAGCTGAGGAGTTAGGAATTCATTTGATGTGCCTCCCAAGTAACACGACGCACGAATTACAGCCGATGGATAAGGCTGTTTTTCGTTCCTTCGAACATCATTGGGACGAAGAGCTTTTACGATATTGGGAACACCATCCAACACGGACATTAAACAAGGAAAGATTTTCAGACATCTTCACCCCAGTATGGGGAAAGTGCATGACCATCGCCAATATAACCAACGGGTTTAGAGCAACCGGGATTTATCCCCTAAACATTGATGCAATAGCAGAGTATGCGTTTGCACCAAGTTTAGCAACATTAAGAAATATTGAGGACGAGAACAACGATAACTCAAGTCCAGAAGACGATGTGCCCCTTGCTAGTTTAAGAGACGAAACTAAAAAAGCAAACAACTCTTTTTCAGAAGTGCTGGTGACTCCTGAAGTAAAAATAAAACCTAACGCACCAATTCGGAAAAAAGCTTTAAATTACAAAGCTTTAGAGGTAACCAAAAAACTTTTCAAAGATACCACTAATGTTCAAGGTCAACCTCAACTTGCAAAAAAAACGCATGCAAAGACCTCTTCTGCAGAGCCCCAGCCATCATCTTCCAAAGGTCGCATCAACAAAGAGAATTGGTTATGTGCTGGATGCCACAAAAATTTTGTTGCTGATATGAGGCAATGTACGGAATGCAAGTTATGGTTCCAGGAAGAATGTGTTGGATTAACTGAAGACGATGATGAGCCCTTTGTATGTGCGTTTTGTGAGGAGAAATAGAAGGGCTTTATTATCTGCTATGTATGGTAATATGGCCCAAGTACAGTGGTTTAAAAAAAAATTCGCAGACTGTGCTCTTTTTTCATTTAAATTACCAAAATGGAATTTTTAGTTACCTCTATAGTAGTACCTTACTTAGAAAAAAAAATTTATGTTAAAATGTGTTTCAATTTTTTAATAAAAATTAAAATAAATTAGGTGGGCCTTATTCCCCGCAGTTACCTTAGGAAGATAATTCGTTCTATTCTAGCTCACGGTATAACATTCATTAATCATAAAAACGTAACCAAAATTTGGAAGAATGTTGTTTTGACGTTACTACTCTCATATGCTTCCGAGATTGGTATGTAAATGCAACAATTTGGGTTTCCTTTAAACGCAAACTTCTTGACCTCCTTGAGAAATTACAGAGAATTAACATTAATTATCTTTAATACCTTTATTTGAAAGTCAATGGATTCAAAACATATAAATATCTCCGCCCTTAAAAGAACGGTAAAGCTTAATAATCAAAAATAACGGACATTTCCTTTAACTAGTACCTTAATCAAATTTAACTGTTATAGGTACAATCCCCTAAAATACATAAAACCCCAAAAGTCAAATATAAAATTGTTCAGATCGATCCAAAATACGCAAACTTCACGATTTAATCAAGTTTATCAAATATAAAACTGCAAATTCTACCTTAATTCGTCTCGGTAATGGCGTTGCTTCTTATCTAATCGCCTTACATCCGCTGGGAACAGGTTGGTGACCTCGCATTCCAGGCGTTCGCTTTTGTCGTTACAGGAAATCAAACTGGTGGTGGTGGACTGCCAAATTTCCCAAATCTAATCTTCTCAAGGTGGAAATACCCAAAAATACTCGCTGGCGGAAAACGATACGCCGGCGGGAAAAACTAACGCTGCATAGGCTCCTCTTCCAGGCTGGGAAACAAACTACGTTGGCACGCAGACCCCAAATTCCACTCAGATAACGATGTGGGCGTAAAATATCTCGATAACTTTATTTACGCTATATCAATTTTAAAACGTTCGGCGACGTCACACTACCACTTTTAATTTTGTGTTGCGTATTGAAATCGTAGTACGCTAACTACGTATACCGCGTACTTCAATTTTCCAGACACTAATCACCACCTTTACTACTCGATGGTTGAACGCCGACTCCCTGCACTTTTTACTCCGCATAAAAATTCCCCTCGCACCGTATTAATTGCATTCATATAAAAATGAAACAAAAGCACTTTAAAAATAGAATCTGTCTTTTGCACTTTATATCTAAGTTACATTGTAATTAAAAAATTCTTTCTAGGACGTAAAGAATGTGTAAATTTGGTTTTAAAAAACTCCAACCCATTACAACTTGTATCCTTTTCTCTCTTGGAATTTATGTGTTACCTACTGTAGATTCCCATCTCATCTTAGTGAGAAATGCTTGTAATACCATTTTGGTAAATTTCACGGGATGAAAAACCATTTTTTGACTTGCAAGAGTGACAAATATTATATTAACCTGCAGGTGCAAATGCACAAGAAAATTCAAATTTTGTACTTTGGGTCTGAATCAAAATTTAATTATTCTAATTATACCTAAAAGGAGTTACACACTTCCTAGTCTACTAAGACTACTATTATGATATCTGATTGTTATTTATCACATAGTTGCTTGTTGGATTTTATCCTTAAAGCCGGAGTGGTTAAAAATGTAAGCATATACCTGTGGATCTGTTTTGAAACAAATTTTGTTTTAGCGTAAACATCGAAAGCCTTTCTCACATACGAGCAAAATATATATTCGTCAAATTGTTAGGGAAAAAATTGTTAGCGAAAGGGTTGCCTCTGAAACTTGTACTAAAGATACACAGCCAAAAATAAAAAAAAATCATTCTGTCACTCCCATAATAGGTACATAATGAATTCACAGCCGATATGCACAGTACCAATTTTCTTCCTTACCAAATTGAACCATCCTCTGTTTCAAATTCTGATCTTTTATTCAAACCTTCACCCTTGCCTTCACCTAAGCAAAATTTTTCTCTGAATGAAGAATTAAGTAATTGGGCACACTGAGAGAAAAAATTAGTGATAATAACGCCAATAGGGTAATAGATACATCAACGCAACTTTGTATTCTGCCAAACTCATTTGATTTTATATTAAATACAACGTAAGGTATTGAATATTACTTTACATGTATAATTTGATAAGGTTATAGTTAATATACCATGTTGTAATATGCAAAAATCTACCTTAAAGGTTAATATTTAATACGGTTGGTACTAGCACATAAATATTTTCAGAAAATATGGTGGTTTGATGAGTACGAATTGTTGTGATCTGCAGCAATCGATTTTATATTAGTGTATAATATGTATTGTTTGTGTACATAATTTGATGAGGTAATAACAAACAAATTCGTTATAGGAGATATGAATTAAGCTTAGGTATTAATGTTTGGTGAGGTAAACACTTTGCGGTGTTAGCAAAACATGGCTATGAAATAGATAGCACATATTTAAGTAGTCCGTAAACAGTTGTATTAGTGTATATCTAATTGATTTATATGAGTAAGTTAATAAGGTTGGTCATTAGTGTATGACGTTATATCATACATGAAGGCATCTTGAAGAGCAATACAACATAGTGATATAATTATTCCATGGTCACTTCTTTAATAGGCCTTATTATTTAACTAATAATGTACACAATATGGGTAGGAAAAATCTTGTTGTGGTAATAATTAGATGTTATTTATATTTTCAGTTTATAATCTTTATTTAAAACATTATAAAACAAAATAACGTAAAAAACGATTGTCCTTAACTAATATAAAAATAAAAATAGATTAATAAATAATAATACAAGTTATAATAAAAAATAAATAAATTCTATACAAAGCACAAACCAAAAATATCAAAATGCCAATATGCGCAACAAACAATGAGTGCAACAAAAAGTGTAGCATTATTTTTAATTTTTTTTAGCAATGAACGTCTCACTTCCATTTCGATGCAAAGCGAGCGTTACTTCATCTGTTATTTCACTTAAATTTAAAATTACTAATTCATTTATGGAAGAACTTAGCTTTATTGAATAAGCTTGAAAATGTTGCGAAAACCCGTACAAATCTAAAGGCGAACACACAAATTTAATATTTTTGTTAGTGTCGCATATAATATGCCTAATTAGCACAAATGTTGGAAATATATCAGATGAAGAGAGTTGAAGAGAACTATTTATCTTATAGCGTCTACCGTTAAAATCAACATATACCGGACTTGCAGATATTGTTTGACCATTAAAACATTTTTGGATGGTTATATAGTTAACATTTTCTTTATTTTCTGGACCTAAAACTAATTTGTCTTCGAATCCTTTGTTGAGCATAAGTCTGTAACATAATTTTAATTGATGTCTGAGACTAAGCGTTTTCATTAAATTTCGTCTTGACGTGACTATATGCGCGTTATCTTTGCCAATTTTGTGAAATGCTTCATATCGGATTGATGAAAGAAATCGTAAAGGACCTACAGCTTTTATGCTGTGTGTTTTGGTTTTAACTTTTGCTGTGTCAAATTTAAATATACTTCGTGATGTTCTTTTATTATATATTTTAAATAATTAATTTCATTGTCATTTGTGACCCTCTTTGTGATAATGTAAACAATATCGTATAAAAGTTTAAATAAATGCCATCCTTCGTCTTCTACATCAATTAAATCGCCTATCATACACGGAAAATATGTTAAGAACGCAAACATTTCACTTGCACTTAAGATTAAATTTTTGTTTTCAATATGATTTTTTTTTATTAACGGAAAGCGATTTCCACAATCTATTTTATCTTCGTATTCAAAGTATTTGATTCTGTCATTTAATTGCTCTAATGTAAAAAATGATTTTGTTTTTATGAAGTAAAATAGTAAAAAGCCTATTTCATATCTGCAAACGCCTTCAAATATGTCATGCATTATGTCAAAACTGACGTTGATCGTGCAATGATAACTAGGTAATACATTCCAACAACAAGCTTCTTTAACTCCGTAAGATTTATTTTGGGAATGTTCTCTATAATTTTCTAAGTTCCTTCGTTGCTCATGTACCTCGATAAGAGCATCTTTAGCTTCTTCCTTTGACATACAACAGTTTCGACAGAAATATGAAGAAGAAAAGCTTTCAGAGAAACCTGTTATTGAATTAATACCCAAGTTATCTCCTAAAATCAAGATAAGCGAAAAATAAATTTGGAAATGCTGATTATTTATGGCGATATTAATTCCTTCATTCTCTAAAAAAGACAATTCTTGAATAAAATGTTTGAATATTACTTGATTTCCATATATCGTTCTATCATTAGAATGAAATAGTCCAAATAAAAATATATTTTCCAAAAGTGATGAAAACTTAGGAGGAATTCCTGCAATGGATACGTATACTGCACCCACTTTATATACACCGGCATGAGTGCCTAATGGGTTGCAAGATTCATAGTCATCAAAAAATAGTAGAATAGGGAACACAAGTTTCTGTCTATTTGTTTCCTTTAATTTTGCCCACAAACTTCCATTAAAAACTGAACTGTAATAATTTTCGTTTGCCATCGATTCTTCCGTTTTTATAAATTTATTAATGTTTTCAAACACATTCGGTAATTGTAAAAATAACTTCAAAACGTGTCGAAGAGGTACTATTTCTCCTTCGCACTTCTTGTACTCAAATGAAATGTTTCGTGATCTATCCAGCCGAAATCCAATTAAAAAACTTTTCGATTTTACAAGATATTGCATTTGTTCAAAAAACTGCAACCTTTTATATTCGGTGGTCAAATTTTGAAATGGATTCTTGTTCTGCAGTAAACTAACAATTTGATTTAGCTCGCAAGTGATGTTAAGAGGGGCCAAAATATTTTTTAAGATATTTACTATTTCATCAATAAAATCGGAAAACATACCGGAACAGTACTCAATTATTTCTTGAATTAATTTTCGAGTAATATTGCTATTGTATAAACTTAATATAAATGTATGAACGAGCTTATGTTGTTGGTCTAAAGACGGCAATGAGGGTATAAGTAATTCTACTTCAACGTGCTGATTAAGAACATTATTTGGTGGAGTGATTACATTGTCTTGAAGAGGTACAGGAGGTCCTGTTTCTGTTCTAACGGGTAAATTTGGATGAACCCTTTTTAAATGCTTTTCGAGAGCATAGATATTAGTGTAAAAATGAAAACATATAGCACATTTAAAATTTTCATGATACTTATGGTAAAACTTTAAATGGTTTGTATATTCGTGGAAATTAATTGATTTTTTGCATATCAAACAGTCTAAGTTCTCCATAATTTATTAATTTTTTGTAAATAAGCAGTTAGGACTTTGCGGCATTTAACTGATTAACAATGCTTATAATAGAAGGTATCTTGTGATCGTATTTTGTTTCTATTTTATAAATCGCACGTTGTATAAAGTACCACAAGTGCTCCGATTCAGGGGGGTATTTAAAATTCAATACTATAAAAAATTTAAAACATGCATCTAAACCTTTTTGTACGGACGGTACAATGTACAGATTGTCGTTAACTACCACCACCACTTGCTTCACGGTTGTTTCGTGGATTTCTACTACGATGTAGGGAAGAACCGGCAAATTATTTTTTTGATTCGCCTGTTGTTTGCTTGCAATTACTCCATTAATATCAGCAATACTCTGTAATAAGAAACCAAACTATTAGCAATCCACCCGATCAATTACCGGAGTAACAGTTACCTCCACTTTAACGATGATTCCGTTAATAGCATCATCACTATTTGGTTTCCATTGTTTTTTGCCTGATACAATTTTTTTGGTGCAGGGAATCAAGGATGACAACAATATACAAGCGGTATACGTTTTATAGTCCTCATTTGCAGTTGCATTAAACACATCAACCCATGGTTTGTCCCTCAAAGACAAATGTTTTCGCCTTAAGTTTAAAACCTTCTTAAAAATACTTTCAAAATCAAGAAAAAGATTGTTATTGTTATTGGGATATACTTTTGAGAAATCCTCTTCGATCTAAAACAGAACAAGTGGATACATTTTTAAGCAAAAAAGAAAACAGTACAAACCAATGTGTATCCCAATGGATTTTTTAAGATAGGCCAGTCTTCAAAAATGTGGGTTATACTTTTTTCGTCAGAAAATGACTTGGTTCTGAGAAGATATGTCTTATTCCAAACCGTTTGCACTTCTTGCCACGGCTCAATATTATTTTTCAACCAAATATACTCATTACTTTGTGTTAAATCTAAAAAACAACTCGTTTGATTACTTATTTCGTCTGTGCACTATATCTACCTGAGGCAATCACAGAGCCTACTTCCGATTGAACATCAGACGCTGAATATCTCAGTAATGGTACCACTCCTGCTTTTCTTAGATACGTAATTTTATTTTTATATTTATCTACTAATTTTCCCTTTGATGCTTCTGATCGATTTTCTCTTGAAAATCTTTTATGCACTGGTGGGCAATAGTACACATCAGTATTTTCGTTAGGGAACAAAATATTCACTTTTGATGCTATAGTTTTGAAGTCATCATTTGTTAATCTCCTAAAAAAGTTATTTGCATACCATTAGTGGTAAATAGTCTAGGAAACAAAATTCTTACCAACATTCATTGTTCAAACAATGGGAGACGATTATGTCCACTAAATATGACTGACTTGCGCTGTCAAGAATTTGGTTCAGTTTGTAAATGTTAATAATAGCTTGCCCGGTCCTTGATTTTCGAAGAACTTCTTCAAGATTAAAATCAGTAGCAAAGCTTGAAATTCGCGCCCTTTTGGGCTTTGATTGTTCGCCTAAGCTAAAATAATTTTACACTCAGCATATACAAATTGAATGACAAACATATACCTACTTTTCAATTGATTGAAAAACGTTTATTACGCCACATTCGTCATTCGTTACGTCTATTCCGCCGTGATCTTGAGAAGTTGACGGTCCGGCTTCATTCACCAGTGTAATGTTCCTAAAATAATAGATATGGTTTAACAGATAAGGCTATACTTCCATAGAAACTACTAACAAAAGATGATTATCCGGTGACAGTTGAAATGGTTCATTGATATGTACTATTTGATCACTGGAAAAAAAGTATGTTCTACTAATTTGCAAAAAAATTTAAATTCTGACCTGTGTTCAGATATCAACGTTGATGATGCACGACTCGATATGGAATCATTTTCTCTAAAATCCACAAAATGAAAGCAAAAAACAAACTTCCATGTAAGAATTTACCTGTGAAATGAATCCAATAAGTTGTAACTCTGTAACAAATAGCTAGTGTTATTAGGTAGTAGACAAATAGATATTTCAAAAACGCACCTGATGACTATCACTCGCTATTGTAGCACTTAACTTAATTTTTTCTTCTTCGATTCGTTTACGAAGGATTACTCTATGACCTATTTTGGGCACAATTGTAGCCAAGTCGGTGTCAGAAATGTTTAAAAGAACTTCCTTATCTATGTCGTTTTCTAAAAAAAATGAGCATATTAGTCAATGTTTTACATTAATTGTTACAATATATATTTCTAAGTTTTGAAACAAAATTTATTATTACTAGGTATTAAATTACTGAAAATTGCACTTACCCTCAAATTTTTCTATGTATTGAGGATATCCCCAAACCGTTAAAACGTCCCTACAATAACTATCGCCCATGTTTCGTTGTAAGAATACCAAGCAACAAACTTACGCAAAGCCGCACGAATAATGAATGTTGTTGAAAATTAAATTCGTCTCTTAAAAATAACTAATCCGGCGTCAGCAAGTCAGCACAATGAATGATATCTACTTCACTGGGTATTACTCCATTCAATTTTTAAATAACGAAATGACTTTATAACACATACTGCTGAGAAAACCGGATACTTTTTTGTAACCAGTGCTTTGTTCACTATATAGGCACAGTGTTTAAATAGATACATTTCTTGCATTTATTTTTATCCATTGTAAATTTCCATGGCACACAGTGTAATATTTTTTAAGGGAAACGTATTTCCTTCCAAATCTAGATGGGATACAGCAAAATTATTTGAGCTAATAAATAACATCTTATGTTTGATGAGTAAGACATTTTATTATTATATCCATTGTGATAATCTATTACGAAACAAATACGGTTTTATACCAAAGTTGAGATGTCTTTATTATAAAGTCACGCAATTTTTATGTAATAATTGTAACAGATACGTATACGGTTACTATATTAACTATTTCCATAAGGTTAAATATTAATCAGCAATCCAAGTTGGTTGTTTGTAACCTTATAGCATATGATGTATCTTTCGTACTTTCATTAATAAGAATTGGTATACTATTTGTTACATTACATTGTTACTACATTCAGTTAATATCCATCTCATGGTTCAGTAATATAACGTGAAATTATTAAACGACTTTCTTGGCGTGTTTGTTACCAAATAATAAATACCTTACAGTAGTCTAACAGATAATTCATTAAAATATGACGATTTCTTCTTATAAAGTAAGAAGTATATCTAATAGAATCGATAATTTAAGTAAAATATCACTAAGGTGTTTATAAAGAAATATCCCGATACCCTATATTTGGTAATAATAAATGAGATTTTTCTCTCTGTGCAGTTGCTGGGCTTTCCCAACATAATTTTAATAAACTATTATCAATTCTAAGAAAGCCTCGTTAAGAAAGGGATTTATTTGGCTGAAATTTATTTATCATAAACCTTCCGTATTTTTCAGAAACGTGCTCTTTTAGAAACTAAGAAATCCAATTGTTATTATTAAACTAAATATTCATTTGTAAGTGTTTAACAAATCTTATTAATAGTGATGGTAATTAACTACCAGAAAAACAATATCTTAATATTTAACTTTGTTCGATATCATTAAGCTTTGTGATGACACGGCGCTAACTTATCTCACTTCGCTTGGGAGCGCATATAATTGTATAACAGTTGGACTGTCGACTGTGCTGTTCTGTGTGCCGTCTTTTTGTTATAGTTCGTGCACCTTCAATTCAAAATTCCTATACGGTGTTGTTGTGTGTGTAATTGCTGTGTTACTAACACCTACGAGTATTAAAACCACTGAAAACCGTGTAATGGTAAGTGCGAAATCGTTCCCTTTTACCTTAATTTAATGTTGTGCAATTTATTATCAGGTAGTGTGAAGCACCTAATTATAACAATGGCAGATAGAGATACAGAAATGGACCTGGATGAAACATTACAAATCATCGGTATTGGAGAATTTACAAATTTCTTCGCAGAGTTGAAAATTGCAGGCGGCGGAGGGTCATATAATCTGACTGCTTGTTAGTGTGTCATATTTTTAGGAAAAATTTGTGTACGAACTACAACTATACAAGGAAGTTTCTGTTGCTTTCAGAACATGGAATAGCTGCGGAACTATTACCGCATCTTTCCGTAGATAATCTTAAAGAAATTGTTCCGTCTCTGGGAAAACGGGTATTTATTAAAAAAAAATTGAAACCTATTTGAAGTCAGAGAAAACATGTTTTGATGAATCCGCACCCGCACTTGCAATTTCTCCAATTAATGAGAACATCCAGATCACTCCTATAATCGAGTAGGTATTGTGCAAATCGTGAATCGTTCTTTAGCAATATGAAATAAGATCTTGATCAATATGAACAGTAAGTACGTAGGTATATTTGTATTTTTTTAGAAATAGCGAAGTATTAGACTTAGACTGTAGCGAAAATATCTTGGTATTATCTCCATCATCGAGTTCTGGATTTGGTCCATCCACATCATATACGTCCACACCACTTCTTGAAATAAATAAACCAAAAACCCTAAAAACATATATAGAATCTCTAGAATTAAAACTGCTTTTGGAAGAATCTGCGATCGGAAAGGCACTACTTCAATGGTACCAAATTAAAGGGGGATTTGACAGTACCAGACAAAGCTATTTAGTGGATATAATTACAACTGAAATTTTGAAGCACTCTACATAAGTAAATAATCTTAACACTTGATATTGAATCAAGCGAACCGGTTAGTTACCTGGTCAGAGTATTTTTTTGTCTGTAACTTTTCTGTAACTTGAGAATGTACCATTAGTACCCACAAATTGATTACATTTGATTTTACTTTAATTTTGTGTGTCTTAATATTTATACAAACTGTTTCTAGCCAATTAAAGAATGAAGAATTCGACATCCTTGGCAATAAAATAGTGGAACTTTTTCCATGTGAAACGAAGGAAGCCTACTACCTTCCACCAATAAGAAAGAGGGATTCACGGGACAAAAAACCGGGAGTTGCACGAGGAAAACTGGTGGATAAGTTTCGAAATAGGCTAACTTTCCTTCGAGAAGCAGGAATATTACCATCAAGAGGTGGCATTACAGACAAAGAAAATCAAGCCCCTACAGACGTAGATTCAGGTAAAATTTTTGTAGGCTCTCATAGTGCTTTCAAAGAGTTCCAAATGTTTCAGATGATTTGGTTAAGAACAGTCTGCTTTGGTTAGAACATAATCGGGAACCATTAGAGCAAGTGTACAAACACTGGGATGCCACATTCAATTATCGGCGACAACAAACTCTAAAAGAAGAAAGAGAAGGGAAAGAATATTTTACTCTATATCCTGTCTAAAAGTTATCATCGCTCTGTTTTTCACTGGTATGTATATACCTATACTATACAGGGTGGGCCAACAGTGTGTGGACGGATCCTTGTCGGCTTATTCATGTACATTTTTAAAGTTCGCCGGTTGGACGTGGTGTTAAATTTTTTTAATGGAACCCCCCGGTATATTATTGCATATTTGGATTCCTCGGGTAATTTTAGTGTGACTATACATGTCACAATTGCCATCGAAAATGAACGGTTGATATTTTTTTTAAATCTTTCTTCACAAATAAGCACTAACAAAAATGTCATTTTCACATTTAAATGTTTTCATTTTAGATCGAAAGAGACTTTGAGAAGCTATATCCTAACGCACAGGATCTATTTTCTATTTGGGATTCAATGATAGTTAACTTGATTAAACTACGAAGAAATTATGTGACTATCGATAGCGACAAAATATTAATAGACCTTTTGGAGTCGCAAAATCTTAGCAAAGGTATTGTATATCACTTTTACCTTCTACTTAAATAGCCACTACTTTCAGTAAATTGATATTATTATGTTTACCTAACTTTTATACAAAATCCACTAAAGTTTCTGTATCTACTTAATCGCTTGATTTATTATACAGTATCTATAGATTTTTAGATTAATCAATTTTTTTTCTGTTTTCGAACATCATACCTAACTTAATATTTCCTATTACATAGTTATTTACCTATCTATTGTACTGTTGCAGATTATAAACATTATGTCATGCTATCCTTGATGTGTTCGCTGCTTCCATATAAATCCAGGCATGTATTTGGTAGTAAGCAGTGGAAACCAAAAATAGCAGACTGTAAGGAGGGAATTGTTTTAAAAGTAGAGGTGGGTTTACCTATTATATTCTCCATAATTTCAATTCAATAATGTGGTATTGTGTTTTTAAGCTGCTAAATAGCAATTGCACTTTATTACTATACTGTTTTTTAGCTGGCAGGAGATGTGGAGACAGCAGTTGCCACGAAAATTGAGAAGTTGCAATCTGTGGAGGTTCCGGTACAACCTTTTATAATTGTGGTGGGATCTGGTGCCAGCATCCAGCAAATCTATGTTTATATTTTTGGTGAGCTATATTCAGCAGCAACAGTATTGAAAGGCATAGACATTGTTTTTAAAACATATCATGTATTTCACCTAAAATATCAGTTTCAGTCGGAGCATATCTGGGCATTTATTCAAAGTGCTATACAAAATGGGATAACAAAATTCCAAATATTGTCGACATTGTGAATAAGGTTAACCGTCTTAGTAGCACCTAATCTGTTCATTATTATAAGTACCTATATATTCAAGTCAAAGTTAACTAATTTTAGGTATATATTACTTTTGTTTTTTCTGCCCAGGTGGTTTGTTTGTAGTAAGGTTTCGACTATGTATTTGCGACGTTTTAGATGTAAAAATGCTTCTTTGTAAAATTTGCACTACTCCATGTACATTTGACAATAAGGATTCGTTTTTTTACCATACAAAATCTATGCATAAATACTCAGATTCATATGTTTGTAGTAATAGGACTTGTTTGCAAAGATTTCGCACAATTTATTCACTAAAGAGACATATTTACGCCAAACATGACCATTTAACTGATCATTGTGTAAGTACATTTTATACTTCATATACTCAGATCATAAAGCAACCTGAGAGCAATGCAAATTGTCCAAGTAACATGACAGATATTCATCCAACCAGCCAAAATTCTGACTTGAATTTGAATGATAGTTTTGATTCTCTTCTCTCATTTTTGATAAAGCTTTATAAAAACAGTACTATAACAAGAAAATGTATACAAGAGGTGGTCGAAAACACTAGTGACTTTTTTAATGACTTATACCTATTCTCAAATCCTTGCATCCTTAAATTCTCTTTCCGATCAAATACCTCAAAAACTTTTGACTGAACTTAGACTAATACTGAAAAATCCATTTGATGATATTTTAACAGAACATAAAAGGTTTAAATATTTTGAAAACAGCGCTAAGTTTATTAAAGCATATGAAGTGGAGATAGGGAGAATATTAGAAGATAAAAGAAAAAATGGTTCCGTCTCCATAGATTATCGATGGTGTACAGCACAAGTTGTATCAATAGAGAAAGTGTTACATCAATTTTTAGCCACTGATAATGTTGTGCCAGTTATTTTACAACACATAGAGAATGAATCCAGTAATACCACATCAATTACGAGTATCTTTAATGCTTCCTTGTGGAAATCAGTAAAAATTAAATTTGACGACAAAATAGTTCTCCCTATTTTCATATAAGTATTTTGACGATTATGAATGTGGTAACCCACTAGGCACCCAAGCTGGCGTTCATAAAGTGGGCGCAGTATATTTTACTATTGGTGGAATTCCCCCTGAATATTCTTCAAGGCTTGAAAACTTCTTTCTATTTGAACTTTTTTATTCATCGGATAGAGCATTTCTTGGCAACAAAGTTATTTTGGATGTATTTCTGGAAAAATTAATCGCGCTGGAAACTAAAGGAGTTACTATTCACTCATTTGGAAAAGTAACTAAAATATATTTTACACTGTTTTTGGTGTTAGGGTACAATTTAGGCGTCAATTCAATAATTGGCATGACAGAGAGTTTTACGTCCAAGCATTATTGTCGAGTTTGCAGTTGTTCTAAGGAAATCTGTGAAACTATGTGCGAGGAAGATAAATCTTTTACAAGAAATCCTAGTACTTATGAACAGGATGTATCAGCAAAAACAAATGGCATAAAAGAATATTGTGTATTAAATAACTTACCTAATTTTCATACAACTATAAACGTTAGCTGTGATATTATGCACGACCTTTTTGAGGGTATTTGTCGCTACAGCATGGCCCGAATCTTATACAGATTTATTTATGTGAAAAAATTTTTCAAATTAGAAATTTTGAATCGTAGAATCAAATATTTTGACTACCTATAATCAAGATATTGACGTAGGGAACAAAATACCTGTAATAATAGAATCTCAGATTAAAAGGAAATACCTAATTATGTCTTCTTCTGAAATGTTAGCTTTTGTGGTTTACTTTTCATTTTTAATTTTTGATTTAATTGACGTGGAAGATGAAGGTTGGTCTCTATATTTGATGCTGTATGAAATTACATGCTATAGCACCAAAGATGAGTTTAGTTCAGAAGATTTAGTGTATTTTAAGCATCACATTATGGAGCATAATCGCTTACATATGCAATTATTTAAAGAAAATCTTAAACCAAAATACCATTTTTTAATTCATTACACAAGTATCATAGAACGTGTTGGACCTCTTTCTGCTTTATCATCAATTAGATATGAAGCATTCCACAAAATAGGAAAAACAAATTGCCACATTGTTGCCTCAAGAATAAACATACTGAAGACGGTATCAATAAGGTACTAGCTTCGCCTTTGTTACCGACTTCAATTTAAAGTAGGGCTACATAATAATTTCCAGTTTGGAAAAACTATACCCTTAGGAGAGAATCATAATTATTTTTTAAAGAAGTGTGATGAGGAGCCTTTCTTTGAGGTTGAGTGGTTTAAATTGAATGGAATTAAATTTAGAGTTGTGCCATAATAGTTCCTGACCATGAAGAAAATGAACTTCCAACATTCGGTATTGTTAAATCAATTATTTGTACTCAAAAGGAAAAGGTGTTCTTTTTCTGTCTAGTTATAAGTGATGTACTGTTGCACACAGATAGCTGTGCTTATATATTAAATACTGTTTCCCACAAATTCAAATACTATGATATAACTCATATTAAAAAGTTGCGTTCATTTCAAATACATTTAGTCCCTGGTGGAAAGACTGTCGTAAATATGTTTAAAATATAGCTTTAGATTCTAACATAACATCGAACTGTATTTGTACTATGGCCTGTGTGTTGCATATGTAGTAAATTAATGCATAGATTTTCATTTGCGTTTGGCTTAGTTATACATTTTACTGTTGAGTTGATCCTTTATTGAAAACGTAGAAACTTTTTCTTTGAGAAAATGTATACTTTATGTTTGATTTTTTGTTTTTCTAATACATGTTTTAAAGTTGTTTTGTATTATATATCTAACCAATCCTGAAGTTAAATTTTGACCTAAACGGTATAGATTTTCTGAGTGGCTGCTAATAATAAAAAGGAAGCCTTTCCAACTGAACAGTGTTAACATTTCTGTGTAATGTATTTTATCTGTGTCAGAATACACGTGCATCCTGTATAGCAAAGAATACTACTCTTTGCTGTATAGTAAATTTTCGGGATTACCTACGTAGGTAAATAAAATTCATATTTTTGTTGGTAATATTTGTTAATTGTTATGCAATGCCTTAGTTTTGTTGGATTAACTTAAGTTTCCTAACAACCAATAATCAGATATCTTTCTTAACGATTAAAATACTATATTATAATAATAAACTTTTTGTTAGTTGTGATAAAATTAGTGTGTTAAATATAAATAAATGGGTGGTAGTAACAAACAAATCGAAAGTGTTTATTTACTGAAATTCTTCAGTATAAAGAAACAATTCTTAATATTAAAGTTAAACATATTTACAAATACACTTATAAATAGTTGCTGTGAAATTCGCACAGTAAATATTAATAAATGGATGGCAGTGATATTAGCAAATCTTATGGTATGTATTAACTAAAACTCTTTATAATGAATAAACAATTCTTAATATTAAAGTTGACCATATTTACCACTAAACCTGTTGATAGTATTTATTAAATTCATATATTAATAATAAATAAATGGGAAGTAGAAGTACATAAATCTCTTGGTAATAATAAAAAAACTGTTCTTAATATTAAGTTACACATATTTGTAAACTTGTAGCAAAGTTATTATTTAACAATAAAATAATATTTGACAGCTGATATTTAAACATGAATTTTGTTAACAGTAAATAAATTTTATTTGTTATAAATAAACCTTTCTCTCAGTGTACGGAGGCGTAGAAGGGCCACAAAAAAACAAATTTTACTTTTATTGTTACAATTTCAGCCAACAAATTGTAGGTATATTCAATCTACAATTGTAGACTGGATCTATCTAAATTTGTAGATCTAAGCTACAAATTGTAGATTGATTTTGTTCTACCACACATAGAAAAAAATGCTTAGTGTAAAAATATTGATTTGTTTGAAAATATCATTTTCAGTTAATATTATATTTGTTTACAACAAGCACAAACTCTTCGGTCAAATTTACAGGTGTATTTAAATGGATCATAGGATTTTCTTAATAACATCGTTTTCATTTAATAACTAATCATTTTACTACAAATAAACGTATGTAAGCATTCATATTTTTAAAATACGTTGTAGTTTTGTTTTGATAGAAATAAGATACATTTCTCGCACGTACACTGACAGTTATCTTACTTTAAGTATCAATGTTATTTCATTGACAAAATATATTCTTGGAAGAAATGCTTATATTCTCATAATGAATATCGTGCATGTTTAATTCGAAGCGTCAGTTTTGATTCAAATCAAATGCTGTTATACCAAACTAACATATTAAAACTGCTTTGTGTAAGCTAATTGTTGAGTTAAGCACATTTATGCAGATTTAGCAGTAGCTCATCATCGTTAATCGTAACGCTTTCTGCTCGGTAGCGTAATTGTGTGCGTCCAAGAATTTTGCAAGTGGTGATTGTTATAAGTTATTATTTATAATAATGGAACAATTATTAAAAAGTTGGGACATGGAATGCTTAGTTGCTGTATTTAAGGGTAAGTTTAGTTATTTCAATATCTTCTACTTTGTGTCGAGTGCGTATTAAGTTAAAGTTGAACATGATCAGGACAATGGCGTAATGGCGCATTTTTCAATTTCCGTTCTAAGTTTTACCCTCTGCTGAAAATTTTAACTTAAAACTACTTTAAAATGTACCGTTTTAATAAAAATGCCGAACGACTTATTAAAAACAAGTTGTAAATCAGCATATGCATTATTAAAGCGCATTTTTGGTAATGCAGGTCAGTATTTTATTTGCGAAGTTTAAAATTATCGATCTCACGAGTAATTTTGGCTGCGTTAAATAATTAATTTTATTTAATTTCAATTGACGGTGCGTCTTCATTTTGTAAAACAAATCACAAAGTAAATAATAAGTTTTTATACTGGTAGCGCTATCTAACGGTAAAATTATAGCACCTCCGAAACCCATATCGAAATTATTTTCTTCAATTATGGATCTCACAAGTAATCCAACTCAAAATAGACTAGTGCCTGCACATCTACACTATAGCAGAAAGCTTTTAGTGAAAATTTGAAGTCTCTAGCTATTGTAGTTGTGGAGATCTAACGCGGACAGCCGGCCTGCCAGCAATGACGAATATAATAGCGTATTTTTTTCAAAAATGCGCTAAAAATTATGCCGTTTTAAAATTATAAAACTTAAGGTTGGTTTATGCAGCAAAATTTAATGTAATCTTACTTTTAATGCAAAATTTTACTTAACGTAATTTAAGGATAGGTTTATGCATCTCCTTTTTAGTGTAATTTAATAATATAAACGCATATGCGTATAGTTTTGTTATCAACTTCATGCTGAATACTGAAAGCATACTTCATGTTGTTTTGGTTCCCGCGTCTTTATATTTTATACACTCTGAAAAATCGGTTGGTTGTGTGAACAATATTTCTGCTTTTGTCTCTGTATTCTTCAGGAAACATAATGAAATTGTAATAGGTACTCAAACTGATTACGTGTAAGTTTCAAGAAATTGTTCCGGCAACAAAATTAAATTTTTACAACAGCTTAGTAACGATGACAAGTAATCGTCCCTAGAAACACTTGTGAATGGTTCTGTACACAAATTAAGTTATGCGCATGCTACTTTTCGCACGTAGCGTTTCTTCGAGGTTGTAGATGCAGTTGCAGAATTAAATTTAGTTTGTTTTTCACAGTGTAATTTGCAAGTTTAAGGTGATTTATAAACATAGATTGCATTTGCTCATTTGGGTAAGTATCTACCTATTCCAATTTATTGCATGTTACTTATTTATTCAACTGCATTTTATAATAAATTCCTGTTAGAAGTAAAAGTATAATGAAACACAAGCGTAAGGCAACGGCCGTAACAGTTTGCATAGCATGCATTTTAAAAATGTATCACTTAAACTCTACAGGTTTCCTGTACTTAGGGCTGGTTTATGCAGTCGTATTTAACGTAAGATTTAATGTAATGTAACTTAACCTACAAATTTAAGAAGTTCACTATACGTATTCAAATGGATCAGTTTATGCAATAATTTAGTGTAATTTAAGGATTTAGTGTAACGTAAAGTTGGGCAACTTTCAACTTTTACGTTAAAATTAAATAAAATTGGTATACACGCGTGCGCGGTAGTCAGCTGATTGTAATTTTTGTTTTTTTTAACCACACTTTGTCACTTTCGTCATTTCCACAAAACAGGTAAAAAAAATGGATGATATTGAAATAATCTGTGTGATGTCGATTCTTGTGGGTGTGTTGTACTTGAGAAGTAGAAAAAGAAAACGAAATCGTCGTTATGCTGTTCGGCCCATCAACAGGCATCGTGGGCGGCTGGGTTTATTCAATTCAATCAAGATAATGTATCGATCGGATCACCATCACTTTTTTAAATACACCAGGATGCACCCACCCCTTTTTGATTTATTGCTTAAGTTGGTCGAACCTCATTTAATAAAAGATGAGACCAAAAAGCATATTGCACCTGCACATCGCCTAATTCTGACGCTTCAGTGAGTATTGAAACATTTTATGGCAAATCATTGATTGCACGTTCTTTTATTAGTTACCGTAAGATGGGGCAAAGTCGATCAAGTGGGTAAATTTCGATCAGAAGCACTGTCAAATTTAAATTTCGCGTTAAATGGTAGGTTTAAGTTGGCAACCCATATCGCCGCCATAACGGGCATCGTGAAATACGTGCTAAAGTGCATGCGTACGTTTAGGGTAAAGTTGCGATAGTCGCCCCTAGGGTATACATGCCTCTACATTCAAATTTTGTGGTAAAATCGACACTAGCGGCTTCGCGCTTGTTTGTGGACAAATTTAGTACTTAAAATCAGTTATGGTGACATTTGTTGTGGTATAGACGCCCCGTATCTTGGATTAATAAAAGTAAAAAGGTAGGATGCTTTATTTACTTGTAATCAATAGGTTTGTCTTTCACGAGATAAGCTTTAAGAACAATATGCATGATTTATGGCAAAAACTTTTGTTATTATAAGTAGTATATAACATAACCTTGCCTATAGAACTGCTGTTTTTAGTGTTAAATGGCGGTAACTTTAAAAATTAAGTGGGGCATCTATACCCACAAAAAAGGATAAATGCCCCACTTGTGTATGGGATATATGGCAATTTTGTTATCGTGATTCTTTCGGTATTATTGATGATTAGTACTACCTAAATTAATTAAATTTATTTCAGAAAAATGCCTAGAAAGTATCAGCGGAAGGTTAATGTTAAGGGAAGAGCCTTGTGGTCGGAAGAGGATTTAGCAGCTGCTATGAGGAATGTTAATAATAGCGAAATGGGTGTGAATGAAGCCAGCAAAGCATTTAACATTCCATCAAGAACATTACGCAGACGATTAAAATCAGGAAATTGCAAAAAACAATCGTTAGGAAAGGGTCCGGCATTGGGATTTGAAAATGAAAGGAGACTTGTGGCCCATATACAAAAACTAGAAAAGGCAGGATTTGCCCCCAGTCGTTGGACAGTTCGTAAACTGGCATATGAGTTTGCAAAGAAACTGGGAGTAGAAAATGCATTTTCTATAAAAGGAGAAGAAAAGGGCATAGCAGGCCACCATTGGCTGTATTCTTTCTTAGAGAGGAATACGGATTTGAGTGTTAGACAAAGTGAGGGTTTATCTCTAGCCCGTGCAAAGGGAATGTGCCGTTCAGAAGTGAATGCCTTTTTCGATCTGTTAGAGAAAACATTACTAGAGCACAATTTAATTAATAGTGGCAATAAAATCTTTAACATGGATGAAAGTGGTATCCAGTTAAACAATAAGCCCGGAAAAGTGATTGCAACCAAAGGAAGCAAGGATGTCCATGTACTTACGTCTGTGGAAAAAGGGGAGCACGTCACGCTAATTGCGTGCAATAACGGTGAAGGTGTTTTTATGCCACCCGTTTTAATTTTAAAAGGTACTAGGAAAAATCCTGATTTCATGGAGGGCTTACCTACAGGATCCGAAATTTACATGAATAAAAAGAGCTCATACATCACTTCAGAATTGTTTATGAAATGGTTGACGGAACATTTCGTCCCTAGGAAGGGCGAAGGCAAGGTAGTGTTAATTTTGGACGGGCACACCTCCCATACGACTAATCCGGAAATGTTAAATTATGCAGAAGCAAATGATATTATCATCATATGCTTACCGAGCCACATCACTCAAGCTCTTCAACCTTTAGACAGGTCATTCTTTAAACCCATGAAAGATTATTTTAAAAAAGAAGCGGATTCGTGGATGCTTCAAAATGAAAACAGAAAAATTGACAGACGAAATATGGGTGCCCTGATAGGGCGCGCGTGGAAAAATGCGTCTACCCCTGCAAATGGCATGTCTGGATTTGAGGCCACGGGTATATGCCCTTTCAATAGAACTAGAATTCCTGACCATTTTTTCCAAATATCAGACTCTTCTTTGAACCAACAAGCCGAGACTCTTCAAAATGGAAATGCTGCATCCCAAAAAGTGTCTGCAGATTCCCCCCCTGCAGAAGATTTATACATTACAGAACCTCACCAGGAGTCAGAAACTGTCAGTTATGTAAATGGTGATACCTTACGTGAAAACCATGAAAACCTTCCTGGAACAAGTAAGACAAATACTGATTCTTCATACACTGTTGATTTCGACAATTTACCTCAAGACTTCTTTGAAAATAATGAAAATTATATAATTATCAATTCACAAAATGAAGGTTCTTCTGAATCGCAACCAACAAACGTAAATTTAGAGAAACCAACTCCATCCAAATTTTTAAACGACTTGGCTCCTATTCCAACCATACCTTTAAAAGCTCCTAAAAGAAAACAATCAGCCGCTGTACTTACAAAATCTGCAAAAGGGCAGAAAGTCAAAAATAATAACACTAAAAATTAAAAAAAAAAGAGACTAGTACCAATAAGAACCAGCAAAATTGCAATTGTGTTGAGTGTCTTGAAGACTATTATCAAACCACAGAAAAAGTGGATTGGATTAAATGTGTGGAGTGTAACAACTGGTTACATGAATCGTGTATCATGTATGGTAACAAGTGTAACGATTGTGGCAAAAAACTTAAAAGGCTGGAGATATGCAAACGAAAACTGGTGTAAGAAATAATGTAAAACCTTATCATTTGTATTGTATTAAGAGTTCATTTCATTAAATATTTTTTATTTGGTTTTTGTATCCATTTGTATTGTTTTTAGGATTGAGGTTGGGTGGATATTTGTGAATCATAGGTGTAACAGCTACCTATTTCTTAGTACTAGGGCGTCTAACCCTTAACTGAGGCATATATCCTAAGGCATATCTACCACACATGTGGGATAAATGGCCATTTACAGTACGATTGTTTATGACAAATAATCATGACGGCATTGATATTATCGCATGTTGGAGCTAATACGAGGTATATCCAGAAAGTAAGTTCCGTTTCCATTTATATCCGCTGCAGCGATGCGATCGCAGTTCCGCGCATGCGCGGCAGACTCTCTGTATCAAGGAGAAGAAACGTGCGCCATTTTGAGATCGCTGTCAGTCTCGTACGCTTTGTTGTGCTTGTTTAAAATGTCGGTGTTGATCGAAAATCCCGCCGCTTGTGAAATCAGATCTGTGATACGTTTTCTGAATGCTAAGAAAGTGAAACCGATTGACATTTATCGGCAAATTTGCGAGGTTTACGGACAAAATGCGATGAGTGATTCAATGGTGAGAAGATGGGTCCGACAGTTTAATGAAGGACGTAATGAAGTGCATGATGAAGAACGAAGTGGGCGTCCATCTTTGATTACAGAAGAACTGGTTCACACGATTGATGAGAAGATCAAGGAAAACCGTAAGTTTACAATGAGTGCTCTCGCTATGGAATTCCCCCAAATCTCACGATCATTAATTCATGAAATTGTTACCGAAAAGCTCCTAGCGACTATCATCTGTTCTTACATCTGAAGTCTTTCCTTGGCGGTCAACACTTCAACGATGACGAAGAGCTGAAAGAAAATGTTTCCGAATGGTTGAAGACACAGGCGGTAACCTTCTATGAAGAAGGCATAGAAAAACTTGTTCCACGCTATGACAAATGCCTGCAAAATTTCGGCAGTTATGTAGAAAAGTAGCTTAAGAGTTGTAAATTTTAGTGCAATAAATATTTTTTCTGTAGGTATCTGTAGACAAATTATTTTTATTACCAAACGGAACTTAGTTTCTGGATATACCTCGTAATATGTGTTCACTTTTACTATAGGTTAGTTATTTCAAAGTAATGATTTTATAAAAGAATTTGCTTAAGTGGGGCATATATCCCAACTTTACCCTATAACGGTTAGATGACAAGTTTGCTGCATAAAAAGTTTAATTAGTAAAACGCAAGTTGGCATATTTTTTGTGTGGTGATGTGTATGACCCCTGTAAGTTTCACAAATTTTTATTAATTGCTTTTTACGATAAATCCTGCATGACTTATGTTATTACTGAGTCACTTACTATCGCACAATTACAGAATAGTTCCTAAATAGTTTGTATGCCCAAACAAAATTCTATCTCTGTCTATAAACGGGAAAAGTCGATCACTTTTGTTTAATGTCCCCAATACCGGTTTACTGTTAGTAAATTGTTTAACTTCATCTTAAGTAGGTACCTACCTACCTACCTACGTCAGTATTCTTTATTTTATAGGTTAGTTCAGTATAAAACGTAAAAATGGTCCGCACGTACAAAAAAAAGTTGGAGCAGAGGGCAAAAAAAACTATGACGAAAAATACATGGAACGTGCCATAAGGGACGTAAAACAAAAGGGATGTTCTATAAGAAAAGCTTCTGAAATATACGCAGTTCCTTACAGTACACTCAATGACAGAATTAGTGGCAGACATCCTAGAAAGTATGGCAGGCCAAAAGCTCTTAGTTCTTCAGAAGAACAGAAGTTGGTCGATGCATTAATTTTATTTGGCAATTATGGTTTTCCCTTTACTGTAAAAGACATTGCTAGTGTTGTTCAGAGTTATCTCAACAGAAAAGGTGTAACAGAAAAAAGATTTCATGACAATAAACCAGGACCAGATTGGGTGCGAACGTTTATAAAAAAAACATAATACAAATTTGAGTGTCCGATTATCCGAAAATATAAAAAGAGCTCGTGCAGATGTGTCACGTGAGGTTATAGCAGATTATTTCTCCAATCTGGCACAAACCATAAAGGATACCCCTGAAAAAAACATTGTGAATATTGACGAAACAAACTTCACAGACGATCCAGGATCTGTGAAAGTGGTCATAAAGAGAGGTTCACGCCACTCTGAAAGAGTGATTGACCATTCCAAGTCAAGTGTTAACGTAATGATGTCTATAACAGGGGATGGACAAATGTTGCCCCCTTATATTTTATACAAGGCACGACAAGTTTACCCTGGATGGTGTGCTAATGGTCCTCCAAATGCTGTTTATGGTGCGAATAGCAGTGGTTGGTTCGATGGAGACATATTTTCCGATTTTGTGGAAATAATTCTGGTTACCTACTTCAGGAGACTTGAAGGAGACAAAGTTATCATTTGTGACAACCTGTCAAGTCACATTTCAATGCATGTAATTCAGATTTGCGAGAAAAATGGCATTAAATTTGTTTTACTCCCTGCTAATTCTACGCATTTGTGTCAACCCCTTGATGTAGGATTTTTCAGGCCACTCAAGGGCGCTTGGAGAAAAGTGCTGAATTCGTGGAAGTAGAAAAATAGAGGTGTTTTTCCTAAAACGGAATTCCCCAAATTATTACAAACGGCCATAGAAGAAGTTGGAATTAGATCCCACGAAAACATATTGGCTGGGTTTAAATCGTGTGGAATCGTGCCTTGCAATCCTGAGCAGGTGTTGAAGCGTTTACCTTTGGGAGTGGGTGAAGACGCTGCTGAAAATGGACATTGGACCAATGCTTTAGTTGAGCATTTAGAAAAAAGAAGATTTCCTGAGACTAAGCAAACAAAACGAAGGGGAAGAGGCTTGAAACCCGGAGTCAGCATTCGAGCAGAAGATCTTACTGATGGTAACCAACCAAGTTGCAGCAAAGAGGTTGAACCGATTGAGAATCAAGACCAAGTGGTAAATGAATCAAATGACCCTGAGAATTACATAGAACTCTTAGAAGATCAAATGGCGATTGAGATGCAGGACCAAAATGAAAATCAAGTGGATAATCCAGAAGCTGACAAAAATATTAGCACTGGTGATTATGTTGCGGTTACTTTCCTCTGTGAAAACAACAAGAAAACAAAATTCTTTGCAGGAGAAGTGACGAATATTAGTGATAATGGACAAGAATTCACAATTAATTTTTTTAGAAAACAAACTCTGAAGGGCACATACATTACTTTTCCTCATGTACAAGACAAACAAACTGTTGCAAAAGAGGATATTGTTTCTAAGCTTTGTTTAAAACGCGTTGTTAGAGGAAGATTTTATTTTAGTATGCCAGATTATAATTTAGAATAAAGAATTTTACTGATTTACTGTTTATTTTTTGTACCTACTTCATTTCAAAGGGTGGAAAATTTTTTTTTAAAATTCTAATAGTGATCGACATTACCCCTATTACGTTTTAAAGTCGATTTCCACATAAATCAAGTGGTGATCGACTTTGCCCCAAAGGTGGGGTAAAGTCGACCATAAATATTTATTTTTTTTTATTGTTAATATTTATTAAAACTCAAAGTTGTTAGTCACAATTGTTACTCAAAGCAATGAGCAACTGATATAGGGGGGTGTGGTTATGAAAGTAATGATAATTGCGGAAAAAAAACGGAAAAACTCACATTTTGTGATCGACTTTGCCCCATTTTACGGTACCTATCGGAAGGCTGTTCCATGCAAGAGCTTGCATATAGCCATATGTTGGGGAAAGCAACGGTTGCAATTATTATAAGGGAAACCACATTCTTTGGAGTGTGCTACAACCCATTTATTTAAAACCACCGACGCAACAGTTACTGCTGGAAATATCGGAGGAGTTTTTAAAAAAATGGAATTTGCCGCACTGCGTGGGAGCTATTGACGACAAACACGTTGTTATTCAGGCACCGCCAATGAGTGGTTCAATTTATTTCAACTACAAAAAGACGTTCAGTATTAATTTAATGGCAGCGTGTGATGCTAGTTCTACATTTACATTCGTGGATGTAGGAGCCCCAGGTGGCGATCATGACGCGTCTGTGTTTAGATCGTCGCAATTTGGCAAAGAAATTCTGAATAATACATTGGATTTGCCACCTACGACAAATTTGTCAAATAGTACTGTTCAATTTCCGTATTTCTTTGCCGCCGATGCAGCCTTTCCTTTGCATACAAATATTATGCGACCGTATCCTGGGGAGAGACTGCCAGAACAACAGAAGATTTTCAATTACCGCCTTTCAAGGGGACGGCGAACAATAGAAAATGCGTTCGGTATTCTAAGCCAACGTTGGAGAATATTAAGACGGCCAATTATTGCGAATGTTGACCTTTGTGAGGACATAATATTAAGTTGTGTCGTGCGGCACAATTTTATCAAGCACATTGAAGATGTGGCACCCCCATCCGAACACAAATACTGTCCTCCAGGGTTTACAGACAGTTGTAAAAGCGATGGTACCATTGCACCTGGTGGTTGGAGAGATGATTCATCACAATCATGTCTTCGACCAATAGGTCGAGTGGGATCAAATAATCCCAAAGTAAATTATAAAATACTGCGTGATAGACTCTGTACATATGTAAACTCACCAGAGGGATCTGTAGCTTGGCAAGAGGATAGAGTATGGAGAGGAGCTTTGCCAAACACATTTTAATAACTACTTATTATATTTTTATAAATTTACACCTACATTATTATTTAGAACTAGTTTTATGCTAAGAAATATTTATAACTACTTATAACTAACTATATAAAATTTGTAAAATTTGACGTTTTAATTCTTTTTTTTTGTTCTCGTCCTTAATTTCTTTTAATTCTAAGCCCACCATTTTCCCGAAGCACATGTCCCGGTCTTCCTCCGTGGGCATTGTTGGTTGATGCGCTTTGGAAGTCATGTAGCCATCCAACGTGCCCATTGCTTGTTGGATGGTTTTGTTGACATTCTCATCCACCTTTTTCTGAGACTTTGCTTTTGTCGGCCGTTCTGTAGGTGAAGGAGCGGACTGCTGTGTTAAGGTGCTAGTCCTTGACATCGATGAAGTGGGTGAGAGGAGATTGACGTGAGGATCTTCCTCAAACTCCTCAGATTCCCCTTCAATCATGATGGAAAACGATTCCCGGGGATTCAGTTTCTGTTTCAATGACAATGACAGTAACTTAAAATTGACTACTGTGAATACTTTACCTTCTTTGAGTAACGTGCTCGGTCAAAAACGACATGGCGTTGAAGTATACCCATGACGAAGTATCGCCTGCGGCCCCTGATGGAGTATACTCCTTCCGCTCCGCGTTGAAACGTGCTCGCAGTACAGCCCACCTACGTTGACAGTCTTCCACTATAAAGTATAATGTTATTAAAGGAATACTACACTTTGATCTTTTACCTGTACTTCCCAAAACATGGGAAATTGTTTCCCAGGCATTTTTTATTGCCGAACTATCTTTGTAAAGCTTGTTACTTTTATCGTACAAGTGGGAAAACAGCCTCACTTGGTCGATTAATTCGCCATCTTCCATGGTAAAAACAACTAAACACACAAAAATACTTAAAAAATTACAATCGCAAAAACACAACCGACTTGTAAACAAGTGTGAAGTGAAATGGCGTCACGTCAAACTTGTTGCTGTGAAGTTAACAACGTACATAACGCGCAGGCGTACATATTATTAAATTCCATTAAAAAATTATGCATAAACGTCACCTTAAATTAAAATTACACTACGCTAATTCCTTAAATTACATTACGTCAAATTCTACTGCATAAACCAGCCTTTATATCGCTAGATTTGCACACAAAAAAGGCTAGAACCATAAGAATAATATTACAATTATCACGATGATATATTTAGAATGAAAATAATACTCTTTATTGTATATCTTGTCAATCGTATAGCATGAGACTACGTTAATTTTGAAAACTATTATCAAATGAAATACAGTTAAGTTCAGAACGAAAATTAAATGTGATCTGCTTTAGAGAGGGTACTATTGTTTTGAGACTGATGTTTTTAATAGTTTTCATACTTGCAAAGGATCAGCTCTATAATAAAAGTTGTGATTGTTATCCTAATGAATATAACAACAATTGTTATGTTTATCTGTGATAATACGCTAAAAAGTAGTATTAAGATGACAATATCTTATGACTGTATGTTCATCTTGAGAATTGCGACAATTATAATGTAACTTATGTTCATTTTGATGAGATGTATGAAAACTTACATCATAATGAAGCTATTCATTTCAAGCGTGGCACGGAATGTGCAAGTTGATGACAAAGGCATTTTCGGTATTTTTACTCTCAAGAGTGACACATTTGCCCATTGCAGGTTACTTACTCATTTAGTTTAGTAATTCAGTAGACGAAATGGAAGATTTATTGCGTGAGTGGAATTGTACAGAACAAATCATTAGGTCTTTTTTGGGTAAGTAAACTTTTATATTTCTGAATATACCTAACTGATAACTCTGATTCATGAATTTACAACTTTTATCTCTAAATTATTTTGACGCACTACCTATCTTGACAAAAATAAAGAGCATAATGTCGGGTTGTGCATTTCATATACAAAACACAATATCGGTTAAATTATGATCACGCATACTATACTTACCTATATTGATTATGCTAATTATCTTATAGATAATGATATCACTCCTGATATATTGGATCAAATAGACGACGCATACCTTAAAGAATTAGTCCCTTCATAGGAGCGCGTATTAAATTACGACAGCATATAAAAATAGTATATTAAGATACAAGTGTATAATCAAGTCTTTAAAGCACGCGCAACGAGTTTAAGGGCACGACGCGACGCAAAGCGGAGTGCCTTTAACGTTGCAAGTGCTTTAAATACCAATTATACACGTGTATCTTATAGTATTTTTTATTATACCTGCAGTATAATTTAAAAATCGCCGTTACTACCCGCACGCTAGCGTGTGGCTTTTGTTTCATGATCGCCGCACGGAAACGTCATAGTTGAAGTTATGACGTCACAATTAGCTTGTGGATCAGCTGATGGGTAACAACAACATTTCTTACATTACATTTGTTTATTTTTGTTTAGTGACAGAGCCATGGCTTTAGTGACGTTGTCGAATATCTTAGACCTTTGCGGATGAAATTAGTGTAGTAAAGAAAGGGGAGAATTGTTTAGAGAATGGGTATATAATTGAAGTTGAGTTTACAGGAGTCAGGACTTAAATGTAATTTGTGGGAAAGTTTGACCAAGTTTATTAATATAATGGAGCTAGGAAATTCTTTTTAGATAAATTGAGATCGTAATGGAAGCATACAGATGGAACTATAGTCATTGTGCATGAGTACAATTTAATTGCCATCACGTTGCTGCAATTTTATTGTACTTCAACAAAAACTTTATTAAAATCGACAAAATATACGAATGAAAAGGCCTCCAACTAGTAGTGGACCAGAAAAGATTGCATCTGTCTGGAAAAGATTTGTTCCCGAAACGTCAACATCGTTCTACAAATCGAAATGTGGATGCAGCGGATAAGGAATTCTTTTATACTCAACTTAAATCATTAAACAGGTGAGGATTTTGTAATCTTGAAGGTAAAAGTTTTTAAACATGTTTTTAGGTTTTCCGGCTTTTGTTGGCTATTGTCTCTGGAGCAGGTAACTCTGCATACAGAAGTAAAGTAAAGATTTTGGAACTTTCCAAGACAGTTACCTACTGGAGAAATCGATGAAAACAAATTATTACTTAAATTAATAGAATAAGTAGTTGTAGTGTTTATTTATACACATGATAATAGTTATTAAACAAATTCATAAGGTTTTATGACATTAATAATTCTTTAAGCATTCTTTGAGAGTTATATTTTCTTCTTTTAGAAAATGTATTTCTGCCGAGTCTAAAGCTGGGTACACGAACAACGTTGACGGGCCAGCTTCTGATACTTCATCAATGTTCAGTTCTGCTTCTAATGCAGAATGTGGAACTTACTCATCTTTAGAATGACACCTTCTGAAATAAATTTAATTTGCAGTTTGGATGTCTGTTCTAATAGTGAAGCATACCTTGCACGTTTTTTGGGCATTGGAACTTCCACGTTCCCTCCTTATTCCATGGAAAAATCGTTGGACCCACGGATTTATTACCACCTTTGAAATGACAGCTACAAAGACAATGTTCACGAGTTGGATCTCGATCAACCCTTCTGTTAAAATTTACACAAATTGTAAGTTAAAGTTTTAGCTGAAGCAGCTCAAGCCAAGTATATCTTTAAAATTACCTATAGTATTATTTATACATTTATGAGGAATTTACCCAAGGGAATAAGGATTTCCATATGAAAAGATAGGTTTACATTTGTAATTATGTAATATACACTTAAAACAAATATAATACAAAAATAAACACTTGCGGCTTTATGACATACCTATCATTTAAATTAATGAAATGCTACAATAAAATTTAAAAAATAATACTACTACTTTTTAGCATATTAAATATCAGTAACATTCCCGACAGAACCATGTTCTTCTGATTGGGGTCTTTGCTAATCCTACACATCGAAAATGGTACCACATCAAGCAGCTATCGCAACATATGCTTTTTAGTTGGGCAATTGCATTGTTGCAAGTGGCACAACACCATTCATGATTTTCCTTGTTGTGTTCAATAAAGTCTATTAAATTTTCAAAAGCCCCTAGTTCAAACAAATCCTTAACTAAATCCAAATTAAATGATGGATCGAAAATGACATGTCTCAAACATTTAAAATCTTTCAAGTCGATGTTTTTAATTTTATATTCTCCTTCTAAGCATTGTTTTATGGCATCGTCATTTGAAACTATTTCTCTGAGAATTTGAGTTTTTTGCATGGTTTCTGATTTCAACGTAAATTTTGTTGGAATCTTAATGGTCCTTCTTTTTTTCAAGCCAATAACAGTTTGTTCTGACCCTTTAGTCCTACCTCGTTTTTTAATCTTACTGGGCATAATGATAGTAGACAAATCATCAACTAAAATAATAGAAAGTAATGTAAGTGATTAATAATTTGTAAGTGAACCAACCTTGAGTTTCCGTAAAAACAGCTTCACTGTAATCAGTTCCGGCACTGGCACTGGCAACAGTATGTTCATTCTCTAATGTAGGAATTTCATTTAAATCATTAACATTAACTACAACAATAAAATAAGGGATTAATTTTAAAATCTTAAGCTAGCATTACACTTGTCAATTAATTCACGAAGTTTTCTTTGTCAATTTCTTCGCGCCGGGGTTTGGTTTTACACCTGTGAAGAATTTCGTGAAGTTGTTGGACATGACTGTCACTGGATCAGGCGTGCCATCCAGCTTTTTATTAAACGTTTCCCCAAAATAAACTTGCAAGCAGTAGACGTTGCTCTCCCTCTCATTACCAAAATTTTAAGTTGGTTGGTAGCACTGAACTTCACAGTTAAAATTGACAAAAAATAGAACACGTTCTCATTTTGTGAAGAAATTCACGAAGTTCTTCGTGAAGTTTTTTGCGTGCAAGTCGGTGTATTACATTTGGTAATTTCTTCGTGAAGTGACTTCGTGAATTAATCCATGAATAAATTGACAAGTGTAGTAGTAGCTTGAGATAGAGTAATAATAAGACATTTCGTATTCTCACATGAGTCACAGGCAGAAATGTCAGTACTTTGATCCATCTCACAGATTCTTACTCTTTCTTCATATACATACGAATCTAGAAATGTTGATATTGAATTAAAGTAATTACCTAATTATTAAATTGTGCATACTTTGAGTAACTGTGGCATTATTAGAAGCACCACAATTTTCTGCACCTTGCGTGATCATGGAAATATTCAAATTTCTCCCAATAGTAGAAGTTTCTGGGATTTCATTCATCACAATTTCGTCAAGTAATAATTCCGAGTGCTCACTTTCATCTTCATTGATGCTTACTTTATTAATCGTTACCTAAAATAAGTCAATGTAGATCACAAAAGAATGCATGCCTATAAAAAAAGACAATATACCTCATAGCCTTGCCTCCACAAAAGTTCAATTTTTTTTAAACAGTCAAGTTTATATTCAAACTGTGAATTTGAAGAAAGACAAGCTATACTAACAATAGCATTGGCAATCAAATTTGCTCTTTTTCGTTTCTCGGTTGGGTTCAGAATTTTCGCAGTTTTCACATTTGTAACTGAATATGAAGGCACATTCTCTATATGCGAGTCATTTAACACTCTATGACTTTTTAGATAAAACTGTTTTCTCCATCTTTCCGCACAAGCTTCTTCACAAAATAAATCCATTTTCAGATAGTTTCTTAAAGATAATATATGTCTACATGGTAAAAACATTGATAAGAAGTCGGAGCATTCACAGGTAGCAGTATGTACTGATATCATAATGTCTTTAACTTTAACCTTGTATTGTTCATCATCTTCAGTTATAGCTACTTTCTTACTGAGATTAATTTGCTTTAGAACATATCCATATGCATAAGGTGTTAGAAAATCCAAATATTTTTTTTCACAGCTGTCTTCATCAAATTGTGTAATAATTTTTGCAACTTTACTATTTCGCTCTTCACAATGAGATCTTAACCAATTTAAAAAATGTTTAAGAAATAAACATAAAGAGCTATTTCGTGGCACAACGTCTTTAATTTTTTGATTTAATGACTCCAATCTATTGTTGGTACGATTTCTTAAATTACCATGTACCATGCTGTAACAAGTCCATTCGCATCTAATGTTGTGCCAGTTCTTGTTAAAATACTCAGCTACACTTGGCGGGCAAGTGTCACAGAACACAATGTATAGTTCATCGTATTCATTTTCTGAATGACTATAAACTAACTTATTTAAAAGTTCTAAACATGTGTCACGTTCTGATGATGAAATGTCATATTTCGAAGTTGTCACAGTTCTTTTAAAAGTTTTTAGAACGTGAACCAACACTGGAACACCACAAAATATTTCTTTTAAGACATCCCTCTGTAACAAATCTTTGTCTGTCATAAAGCATTTTATTAAATGGTTTGAATAAAGAGGATTTTACAAACCTCTCCAATTCCAACAGCGCACCTTCCAACTTACCGGAATTGATTCCACCTAAATTAAATGTGGAACTGACGCCCCTACTTAAAAAGCAGGATTTGGCGGTGGACAACTCCCACGTAGGGGTCCAGAAACAAATAGGTTCCGGGTTATGCGCTATCGGCAAATGCGCCAACCTTCTCTTAGAGGACAATTCGGTGGCTGTCCCTCTGAAGGTAAAAGTACTCACGAACCTTTCGGAGTCCGCACAGATTTTGTGCAACGCATTTCATCGAGTTTCGGTTACCCGTAAAAACTTATTAAGTCCGCTAATCAATAAGAACTTCATAAACCTTATTGAGAAAGCGCCTCCGTCCGAATTTTTATTCGGCGCAGATTTAGGGGATAAGATAAAGACGGCTAAGAGTTTGGAATCTTTAAGCAGAGACTTGAAACCAAAATACAACCCGGTTACGTCTCGTAGGCCTTCCGGAGGGGTAGCAACGCAGAGACAAGCTATTCATGGACCCTCAAATTTAAACTTTGTGCGCCCGGCCCGTCAACGAGTAGAGACGAGGCCAGCGAAAGGGCATCCCTTCCGGTCTACTCGAGGGGAGTCTCGAAAGGAGAACTTGAGACCTTTCCGCGAAGTGCAGCGGAAGAGAAAGGAGTAGAGGTGAGTGCTGAGCGTTATGCCGGACAGCTTAAGTCCTTCTTTTCTATTTGGGCGCAGCTGACCCCCAACTCAGTTATCCTAAGCTGGGTAAGGGGCTATAAGTTACCCTTTATCAGTAATCCAGGGCGATCGGTAGCTAGACCTATTCGCTTCTCGTGTTCCGAGATCTTAGCGATCAAGGAAGAATTGCGCGATCTTCTCCAAATTGGAGCAATTCGCAAATGCAAACCCCGCCGGGACCAGTTTGTTTCAAACTTTTTCTTGACTAATAGGTCGGACGGTAGAAAACGATTTATCCTAAATCTCAAAAAGTTGAATACTCACATTTTGGCTCCTCATTTTAAATTGGAGGATTTTAGGACAGTAGCAAACTTGATTACTAAAGGTGCTTTTGCTACGTCCATTGATCTCAAAAATGCATACTATGCTTTGCCGATTCATAAAAGTCATAGGAAATTCCTACGATTTGAATTTCAGGGGGTACTTTATGAATTTAATTGCTTAGTTTTTGGACTGACTTCAGCTCCTTATACTTTTACTAAACTCTTAAAGCCTATCATGGAATTCTTACGGAATAAAGGCATAATTTGTGTAAACTACTTAGATGACTTTTTGATAATAAGTCAATCTAAATTAGAATGTTTAAAGCACACACATTTTACTCTGTCTACTTTATCTTCCTTGGGGTTTCTAGTAAACTACAAGAAGAGCGTGCTCATTCCTAGAACTAGATTTACTTTTTTGGGGTTTTTATTTGATTCTCTAACTTTGACTATAGAATTACCTTTGGACAAACGCTTGCGAATCTTGAAATGGGCGAAATTTTTCTTACATTGCAATAGATGTAAAATTGTTAAATTTGCCAGATTCTTAGGAATCCTGGTATCAGCCTGTCCGGCTATAAAATATGGATGGCTTTATACTAAAAATTTGGAAAGGGCAAAGTTTCTTGCGCTTGGCCGGAGTGAAGGTTCATATGATGCGCATATGATTATTCCGAAGTATTTATTGTCAGATCTAGTCTGGTGGAAAGAGAAAATTATGACGGCAACTAAAAGCATAAAAGCGGTCCATTTTGATTTAGAGATTTTCACCGATGCCAGTTTATCTGGCTGGGGCGCGGTCTGTAATGGTAAAACTACGTTTGGTTGGTGGGATAAGTCATTGCGAAGTGAACATATAAATTTTTTGGAACTTCAAGCCATTCTATTTGGACTCAAACATTTCGCAATAAATTTAAACAAGATCTCTATTCTTGTTCGAACGGACAACACTACCGCCTTGTCGTCCATTAACCGAATGGGAAGCGTTAAGTTTAAAAAATTGAATTCATTGGCCAAAGAAATTTGGCAATGGTGTGAAATAAGGGACCTTTGGCTAGTCGCCTCGTACATAAAATCAAGCGATAATTGGCAGGCTGACCAAGCCTCTCGCATTTTGCCCCCGGAGACGGAATGGGCATTAAATGACGCAATTTTTGCAGATATTTGTAAGGTTTTTGGTGAACCTGAAATTGACTTATTTGCTTCTCGTGCCAATAGAAAGTGTGCCAAGTACGTCACATGGCACCAAGACCCCGAAGCGGAAGCAATCGACGCTTTCACAATCAATTGGAGTAAGCTTAATTTTTATGCCTTTCCCCCGTTTTCTCTTATTCTTAAAACACTTAATAAAGTAGTTGCAGAGAAAGCGGAAGGCGTTATAGTGGTGCCATTCTGGCGATCACAACCTTGGTACCCTTTGCTTCTTAAACTGGCACAGGGCGAGCCCATCTTTTTTGGCCCCAAAAATAATTTGGTGTCATCTCCTTACAGATCAACGCAACACCCGCTGTCCTACAAGCTTATCCTGGTGGCCGTGAAGTTGTCAGGCAGGCATTTAAATTAAAAGGAATTAGTGCGGCGGCAGAGCCTCAAAATCGTTCATATACCCAATCAAGTGGTACAACCACATGTGTTATATATCAGATTACGCGGAATAAAAAGATATATCAGATGCATATAGTATAGACGTCGGCAATTGGTCGAGCTAAAAGTTATTCACAAAAAACCTCAAAAAATGTATCAGTTTTATCGGATTTCTCACTCCGCGAAAATTTATTTTTATAAAACTGTGCTTATACTAGAGGATAGATAATGTTATATGCTTTCCAATGGTATATAATAATCTGAAAAAATGTTATATCTAATGACACCAAAAAATAGAATATGAAAAACATCACGCATCTAGAGCGATTTTTTCGAGTTTGGCATCTTGGGGTGTGGATACAGAAGAATGTATGGCAAATCGCTACACGTGAAGGCCTAGAAAATTTCATTCTTTGTATTTTAGGTTTTTACTGTTTGCACTTATCTCTTACCATAATGCAATTCTTCATCATCTTCGGCATTGGGATGAGTACGTACGTTTTTACAAGTGCCCTTGCACTTACACTCGCTAATGCAAATTAGTCCTTCCTTTGTACATACACACTTCACTGAATTGCACGAAGAGTCTGTACAGAATAGCTCAATGATATTCCGAACATTAGGTGGAATAGCATCTTGCGTGGACAGAATGGGTTCAATTTTCTCTTCATTGAGTTTCCACCCAAAATTGAACGGGTCCAAGTCTTCCATTTGCAAATCTTGGCATTTTATCCACTTTCTGCATTGCAGGAAACACCTAAATTTCGGAAGAATATAAGCAATGTGTAATTAATATTTAAGAAAGTATAGGACCTTGATACATGGTGAAAAAATGCATCTTCCGTTGGAGGTAATTCGTTTACTGATTTTTTAGTTGTCGTCGTTAATTTATGTCGCAACACATCCAAACTTTGTTCGTTCCCTTGCCCATATAATTTACAAGTGAATCGCCTGGCTATAGATAAAGACTCTTCCATAGATACTCTTGCAAACTGATCTAACTGAAAATCAGTGCACTTGTTCATATAAGCAACCTCAGTGGGGCTACCTTTCCTATTTTAAAAAACGAGCTAGTTGTGTCACAACCTGTGATCGAATGCAGCGCTGGTAGACATTGGCAAACATCTTTTCCTAATTTCACAGCTAGCTCGTGTATTGGAATGACATGCATATTATTGTTGGTGCTTGTTGTAGTGTGGCCGGACTTGATATATACTTTGATAGATTGCATGTTGGCGGTCCAAAAGTAGTATAGCACTAATATCAATATGTCGGTATCGTCAGCCTTAATCAGTATGATATCGTCTTATTCTTTCATACGATGAAGGATGAATGGAATTATTTTTGTGTCTGCCTCTTCATGATTACATCTCAAGTCTTTAACTTCAGATACTCCATCTCGCGTTATCAAGTGGCATGCTTCTCCATTTTCATATCCGCCCGACAATATGATGCTTTGAGTGACGGTTAAATGTAATTTTGATTGTTTTTCGATATAAAGAGATAAAAATTTTATTAATGCCACCTTATTTCCTGTAGACTACAAAAATTTACTGTAGTCAGTCACCTTAACCTGTTCACTAATTATGGAAAACGTGCTGGCAAAAGACTGCCCTCTTCTCTGCCTTTCATATTGTTTTATGGAATTCGGAATATTATACCGATCGAATATGAGCAGTATCTGATTGCAGTTTTCATTACTGTCGAATACTGTTAGCAGTTTTTTGAAGATGCAGTCGCCAATGTCTGCATAGGTATTAATATGTTTTTTACTTATTTCCTGAATCAAAACCATTGCGTCGACTATATACGAGTTAAATTTGGCAGGGATGTCTCTTGATATGTCGCAATAACTTTTAAGTCTCTTAGCTAGTTCAGATTTTGGCGACTTCCGTAATGAACCATCCTCGAAGAAAAGCGAAGATGGAACTAGCGTTAGTTCGTACTTCAGTAAGTTCGAAAAATCCAAGTTTTGAAATTTGGCAGCAGATATGATTCGACGAAACATGAATTCAGGTGATAATAGTCTCTTTGATTTATTTGGTTGCGTTTTCAGAGGGATATTGGATTCTTTAAATGTTTGAACTTTGTATTTCTTATGTGACGCCCAGAAGCTATTGTTCCCTTCGTCTGTTAAAGTATTTGCGATATAATTATCCATGTATTTCTTCGCAGTTGCCATAAAACTGTTCAGGGATCGTCTTATGTTCTCTGATGCTATCTTACCAGATGCGATGTGAAATAATTCAGGGGTACCATTAAAATTAAAGGGATTAACCCACGTATCTTCAAATGCTCCGAGTATTTTATTCACATCACTTTCATCACGGTTGTTCCTACTTTCGCTGAAGTGATACTCCTTCTGTTCACACGTATCATCTACCACATGTTGGAATTTAGAGCAATAATCTCCTAGTATGTGACGACTGACAATCCATCTAGTGAGGGTGTGTTCTTCTTGAGTAAAACCTAGGACACCACCAGCGGTTTTACAGTCTCTATTTATGGTTTGTTCTAAGGCCATATCACTCGCAACAGCATTGAACTTCTTATCAGTCGATTGTTTCACTACAAAATGTCCTTTCTCCAAATATCTGAAAGAAATAATTTAAAACCTTTCTTGTAATTTGTAAACACTAACCATGATAACGGTGTAGTAGGTCGGAAGATGAAAGATACGCGGCGCAATTGAAGCGGGAAATGCACGAGCCGGAAGGTGTCGAACCGTCAAATTATGCGCTGTAGCCCGATTATTGTAATAAATAAGTGCAAACGATAAAAACCCAAATTGTAGTGGATTAAATTTCCCAGGCCTACACGTGTACCGATTTTTCATATATCCTCCTGCATCCATACCGCAAGACGGCAAAGTTGAAAGAAAGCGCGCGCGATGAGTCAATTTTTCAGATTTTATTTTTTTTCACATATTGGTTATACAATTTTGCAGATTATTGTATATCAATGGAAAGCTTATGAAATTTTCTATCTTTCAAAGTAAACACATCTTCAGAAAAATACACTTTTGCTGGGTGAGAAGTCAGACAAAACTGATAATATTTTGGAGGTTTTGTGTAAATATCTTTTAACTCGACCAACAGCCGACGTCTAAACTATATGGCTCTAATAGTTTTTTTTATTCCGCGTAATTTGATATATGACACATGTGGTTGTACCACTTGATTAGGTACCTCGAAAACTAAGCGCCTTTTCTGGAGTCTGCCGCCGCACTAAATCTCAGAAGACGCGATCGAGACCATGTTGAATTCGATGTCAATTTCAACTCTACAGCAATACAACATCACATACAAGAAATGGTGGGCATTCTGTTCGAAAAGGCAATACTCGCCATGGATCTGTGACATAGCTAACGTAATCTCGTTTTTTCAAGAATTACTTAGAGACACTAATAACGTCTATGGGTCTTTCAATTCTCATAGATCGGCTTTATCTCTGATATCAGTAAATAATATTGGAGAACACCCCCTCTTGAAAAGGTTTATTAAAGGGGTGTTTAGACTTAGACCTCCGCGAGCGAGGTATGACGCTATTTGGGACCCAGAGCAAGTTTTACTTTTTTTGAGAAATAAGACGCAAAACACGGACTTAAAATTTGTTTCGACAAAATTGGTAACCTTATTGTTATTAGCTACAGGACAAAGGTTGCAATCTATCTCTGTAATAAAATACAAGAATATCGTAGAACTTGCGACAGGTTTCAAAATTTTTATACCGGATTTCTTAAAAAACTCTAGCCCATCTCGAATTCAGCCTTGTCTGGACCTTCCTTATCTTAGAAATGACCCTAATATTTGTGTAGCGTCTTTCATTAAGTTGTATTTGTCTTTAACTAATAAGTTAAGACATTCTGAGTGCGAGTACCTTTTTATTACTTGTAATAAACCTCACGATAGAGCCTCCAAACAAACCTTAAGCCGTTGGGTTAAGTCGATTCTTGAAGCGGCAGGAGTAGACACATCTGTGTTCAAAAGCCACTCCACTAGGCATGCTTCTACTTCAGCAGCTTTTAGAAAGGGTTTGTCAATTGACGAAATCAGAAATTGCGCAGGTTGGTTTAAGGGCTCGGAGGTTTTTATGAAATTTTACAATAGGCCACTAAAACAGGGAAGTTTTGTGGAAAAAATTTTTTGCGTAAATTAGATTTTATTACATTTTTATGGGAGCACCGAATTTTTGTTTATCACAATAAAGGGTTTACCTATTTTTACTTTCGGTCTTTTTTACTGGGACCCCTTCCCGGTTCGGAAAAAAAAAAACTTCATTCTTTAAACATCTACAGTTAAACTATATCGAGGATTGGATGCCGAAATATAATTAATCGATCAATTGAACTCACCTGAAGTTCGATCGTAATTATATGAGGCATCCAATCCGAAGATATAGTAACCCTCCCAACCCCATCTAATGGATCGCCCCATTTTGGGTGTTTTTTTTTTGCCGGATTCTTACTAAACACTGAGAATATTAGCAGGCAGCCGACGCGGGGCAGTTGGTAGGGGATTTTGTCCTCTCTACTTTAAAACTTGTGCGCAGTAGTAGAATCAATACGTACTACAGTTAAACTATATCTTCGGATTGGATGCCTCATATAATTACGATCGAACTTCAGGTGAGTTCAATTGATCGATTAATTATTTAACAGTTTAACACCCTCCCTCAAACCTGGCAACGTTACATCAAACAAACCTAACATTTTCACAAAAACATAAAATTTCTCATAGCCTAAGGATTTCGTGAATACATCGGCTAACTGTTGCGTTGTACAAATATATTCTAACTTAACAATACCTTTACTTACTAAATCTAAAACAAAATGCATTTTTTACATAAATATGCTTACATCTCTTATTATTTTCAAAATTTTATAACAACTTAATTGTACTTTGATTATCTTCAAACAAACAAACTGGTAATGTATAATTAATATTAAGATCCTTTAATAAATTTGTTATATGCAATAATTCACAAGATGCTGCACACATTGCTACAAATTCTGATTCTGTACTTGAAAGAGTTACAACAGATTGCTTTCTAGAGCTCCATGAAATCAAATTATTAAATAGCTTAAATCAATAGCCAGTCATTGACTTTCGATCTGTTTTATCATTAGCCCAATCCGCATCTGAATAACCTACTAACTTACTATCTGCATAATTAAATAACAATTTGTAATTAATAGTTGTCTTTAAATATTTAAGAACTCTCAAAAGATACCTTAACTGGTATCGTCGGGTCAAAATTGACCCGGCGCATTTTTAATTCATCACAGATTAAAGGCTTTTGTGGTTATGCGGTGGGGGTTCTGTGACTTCTCATACAATGTACTTATGCGCAGATACCTCAAGCCCTAGTTCAATTAAAGCATCGCAAGTGCCGACATCAGCGCGTTAGGGTCTGATTTGACCCGAGGATACCAGTTACGTGTGTGTTTTGAATTGATTTCGCTATGGATTTTCTTGTTATTGACGGTAAGAAATATACAGAAGAACAAGTACGTGAGCTATTTTTGAACGGTGAAGATGATGGCGACATTAGTGACACGCCTACCATCGACAGTAATCACGATTCAGAAGAAGAATATACCATAGACGATGATGCTGATGTTGCCGAAGTTGACGATCAAGCTGAACAAGTTCCTGTAGACGATTTGGATTTTCATGCTAGTGCAGAAAACAGTTCGGATTCAGATAGTTCTTCTGATTTACCGTTATCATCTGTAGGTTATGTTTATGGAAAGAATAGGTACAAATGGTCAAAACGAGCTCCTACACTTGGTCGCACCAGGCGCCATAATATTATTACGCATTTACCTGGACTAAAAGCAGCGGCAAGGAACCTGCAAGATAAGAACCCTGTCAACTACTGGTCTCTTCTCATAACCGATGAAATGATTAGCACAATTGTGGACTGCACGAATGAGAAAATTACGGATTTGTCCAGTACATATGGAGAAACAGCCTCGTTTGTGAATTTCACTGATTCAGTTGAGATGAAAGCATTTTTTGGTTTGCTCTATTTGACATCAGCATTCAAATCCAACCATGAAGACGTCGAAGGCTTATTTGCGTCAGACGGTACAGGTAGGGACATTTTCCGTGCTACGATGTCCCTAAAGAGGTTCATGTTTTTGTTAGTCGCATTGCGGTTTGACAGTATTTCTACCAGAAGCTTGAGAAAGACTGATAAATTTTGCCACATACGTGAAATCTTTGAGACATTCATACAGAACTGTCGAAATTGTTATACCCCTGGTGAGTCCCTTACAATAGACGAAATGCTTGTGGGCTTTAGAGGCCGATGTAGTTTTCGTGTTTACATGAAAAATAAACCGAACAAATATGGATTGAAAGTATTGTGCCTTTGTGATGCAAAGACTTACTATTTACTCAATGCTTTTGTTTATACAGGCAAATCACAAAACGTGCACCCTAATCCCAGAAAGCTATCAGTGCCAACCCTAAGTGTCTTATCACTAATTGATCCGGTCAAGAATACCAATAGAAATATCACCGCAGATAATTGGTTCACGTCAATAGAATTAGTTGAAGAATTGCGCAAAAACCAGCTCACTTATGTCGGCACGGTACGTAAAAATAAGAAAGAAATACCTCAATATATAGTTCCAAATAAAAGAACAGAACCAGGTACTTCTATGTTTGTGTTTACTAGCACTATAACTTTAGTGTCGTATGTTCCTAAGCCAAATAAATACGTTCTTTTATTGTCATCTATGCATCATGACAACAAAGTAGATGAAGGATCAAGCAAACCTGATATGATTCTATATTATAACTCTACAAAAGCAGGGGTTGATGCACTAGATCAGAAGTGTGCAAATTACAATACTGGTCGAAGAACCAGAAGATGGCCGTGTGCCATTTGGTATGCTGTTATGAATATAGCTTCAGTAAATTCCTTTATTCTGTTCCAATCTGGCACTGAAAGTTCTATGAGGCGACGGAATTTTATTATTCAATTAGGCCAAACTCTAATTGAAACACATATGAGAAGACGTTTATTGGAACCAAGACTTCCTAGAGAACTTCGTTCAGTCATGGAAAGACTCCTAAAATGCGAGGACACAGCAACGAGTGAAAGTACGCCGTCCATTTCTCAGCCCAGAGTTTCTGGATCTGATGCAGTTAGTAGGGGGAAAAAACGACGTAGGTGTTACATCTGTCCATCACAGAATGACAATAAACATGCTACAATGTGTAATAAGTGTAACCAGCACGTGTGTAAAATTCACAGCGCTGCGACATTGTTATGTGAAAAGTGCCAAATGTGAATGATAGGTTATGCAAACGTCATTGCACGTTTTTTTATACGAAAAGGTATTTGTTTTTTTGGTGTAGCATGTGAAGGCTAAATATGTTGTTTAATGGCCCTTATGTTAGTTTTTTTGATATGATCATGTTTCAGTTGAAAATTTGGAGATTATATTGCCTTACTCAATTTCAGATGCAGTATTTGTATTTATGGTCCTACAATAAAATGTTTTCATACAAAAGACTTTTATGCGTACAAACCTGTTGTATACATGCCAAAATTGGATTCAGTAATGATATTTCGAAATTTGGTGGTCACGGTCTTTTTAAAAACTATCGGGTCAGAATCGACCCGACGATACCAGTTATATATATAAAAATGACGATACCGGTTAAGGGTTAAAGTGTTCGTCTGTTGGACAGTCCTGAAATTTCCCAAAATAGCTAACACTATAACAAATGTCAGGCCTTGAGCCCATCATTATGTACATCAAACACCCTAATAGATTTTTGTACGGTAATTTTGTCTGACACCCTTGATCAGGATTTTTCTCCAAATTAAGATTTTTCTCCATAGGAGTCCTATAACTTTTACAGTTCTCAACATTAAATTTTGAAACCACTTGTTTGATTAACGATATCTGGTCAATACTAATTATTTTATTTTTAACGTCCCTGTCAATTTTAATTCCTAAAAAGCTGTCGACGTTTGTTAACAGTTTCATCTTAAAATTTTCACATAAATGCAACTTCAAATACTTAAAGAATTTATTCGGGTTACATGCGATCAACATGTCGTCAACGTACAAAAGCAAATAACATCTTATATTTGCCTCACAATATGAATATAAACAATAATCTGATTTAGATCTTTGAAAATTTAATTGAATCATTAAATCGTTAAATCTTTCATTCCATACTTTTGGTGATTGCTTAAGTCCATAAATCGCTTTCTTTAATAAGCACCTCTTGTTTTTCATATCGTTTGAAACATTCAAACCTTCTGGTAGGCTCATAAAAATTTTTTCTTTTAATATACCTTTTAGAAAAGCATTCTCGCTACTAATCTGGATTTATATACAGGTTTTCCTTCAGTACTCTGTTTTTCCTTAAAAACCCACCTACAACTTATTACCTCTTGATCTTTTTCCCTATTTACTAACTCCCATGTTTCATTGTCTTTTAAAGCATTTAATTCGTCCTTAATTGCATTGTTCCAACAGTCCCATTTTAAACTACTTTTTGCCTCATTGTAAGATTGAGGAACATCAGAACAATCACTTAATAATGCCAAACAACCAATATCGTAATCGTCAAATTTAGATGGAAATTTTCTTACTCTTTGCGGTCTTAAATTTGTTTCGTTATTTTCAGTTTCTATTACTTGACTTGTATCGTATTCTTCGTCTACTTCTTCATCTAATACTGTTTCATCATTGTCATTATAATCAATTACTTTATGAATCTGATCTGCTTTTACCTCAGTACCTAAATTTCTCTCATCAAAAATTACATTTCTACAATGAATAATTTTGCCTTCCCTTAAATTCCAAAGACGATACCCATTTTCGGTATAACCTACAAACCTGCATTTAACACCTCTATCGTCCAATTTTGTTCTTAACGAATCAGGTACCCGTGCATAAGCTATGCAACCAAAAATCCTCATATTCGATACATTCGGCTTTTTACCAGTCCACAACTCGTAAGGAGTTTTATTTTTTATTAAACATGACTGTGCTCTATTGGTTATATAAGCAGCCGTCAGTACTGCGTCATCCCAAAAACTTTTATCTATATTCCCTTCCATAATCATTGACCTAGCTTTATTTATAAGAGTTTGATTCATCCTCTCTGCAACACCGTTTAATTGTGGGGTGTAAGGAAGAGTATAAATAATTTCAATACCTTTATCATTACAGAAACTTTGTAATGCTTTAGAGCAGTACTCGCCTCCATTATCGCATTTTAATTTAGATACCCTTGTTCCCGGAAATAAAGAAGTCACTCTTGCTTCGTAATTCTTTAAACAGCTAAATACCTCGTCCTTTTGTTTAATCACAAATACCATAACAAATCTAGAAAAATCATCGACAAATGTCACAAAATATTTACCACCGTTATTTGATGAAGGGGTAATAGGCCCACAAACATCTGCATGGATTAATTCAAGCACCCTACTACTTCTTGTACTCTTCGAATAATACGGAAGACATTTTAATTTAGACCTAATACAAATTTCACACAACTTATCATTATATTTGCGCTCCGCCCTCTATGATCAACAATATGTAGTATGTCTCCTGGAGTGAGTAATAGCACACATTTTTAAATCTGAAACTATTTTACCGACCCAACCCTCTGGTATCCTGTGTAGGTGTCATTACTATCATTCTGTTTTTTGTGTGTGAATAATTAGCACGCGTTGCGTTAATTTCACTATTATCGTACGATTTTTCTTGTTTTGTATGGAATGTCGGGAGAAAATCGACCTACCGATTCTTCTAGCTCTACTGACGCGGATGCTCGTAAGATTTTGCGAATTATGGAGCTTTTACAGAAAGAAAAGGATCGGAGTTCACGTCGTAGTCGTCGACATAAACATGGCCGCCGAGATAGCAGCCGCTCACGAAGCCGTACTAGGCCTCGTCATAGATCCCGCCAGCGATCTCGTTCTCCTCGCTCACTTTCCGCCAAAGATAGTGATCCACCACCACCTGTTGATTGCGAGTTAATGGAAGAAGATTATGAACAGTTGCCTTTACGAAACGAAGATTCATGGGAACGTTCTCCAACTCCAAGTCAAGGTTAGTTGTCTTATACTAGATATACGACAACTTGATTACGTTACTAGATAACGAAATAATTATTGCAACTGTCATGGCGATCTATCATAAAAATGATACGTTCTCGAAGCAAAGAACCTAACCTGTTTGGTTACATGCACACGTTAGTGGCAGCAATCTATACTTTGCAACAAAATTAGTTTGTCATAATACAAACAAACTGTCACTAGATGACAGCAGAAACAATTCCCAGCAAAACATTAAAACTTTATTTTCTTAGGTCCTTCCGACCCGGAAGTTCCCGTTGTGGACGAACCCCCCTTGCTACCGGAAATTTTATCCTTACTGGGGGAAACGAGTACGGAATCCAAATTGGGAGATCCGGTACATTCTGATGTTGCTGTCCGCTGGGAAAAAATCCTTCGGCAAGGGCTAGAAACAGAAGTGAAAAACAAACTATTATCAAAATACGCTCCGATTTCCAACTGTTCGGCAGCCTCACCTCCCAAATTAAATCCGGAGGTAAAAGGAGCAGTTACAGAAGCGGCGTTAAGACGGGATGAACGTCTTGTTGAAAAACAGAAACAACTTTCTATGTTTCGCATTTATAATGTCGTTGTTCTGATTCGGATTATGATGATAGAATGAACTTCATTCTAGCACGATTTTTGGTAACTTTTCCATTCTAACACGATTTTTGGAGGCTTTTTTTGTTTAGGAATTGGTATCCCTGTTATGTGTGACAGCCAACAAAACGTCAGCACAAGAGTACGCTTTATACTTTGTATGCTCGTGTTCTGTGGTAAAGTTAAAGTTGGTTACTTTTTTTCACACTAATATCAATGTTTATTCATTAAACAAAGCTCATATTTAAGGAAAAATGCACACGCATTACGATTTATTATTAAATTACACCAATAAAGTCATTAAACAAGTTTGCATAAACGATTTCTTAAAAATGTGCTAAAATGAAATTATCTAACCTCAACCTAACTTTCGTTCTTAAAAGAACAATTGTTATAAATTTTAACAGTCACCGTGGAATGTTCACCTGCATTTATAGTAATTCCGGGGACATTTTGTAACGAGTTAACAGTGGTGGATTCGAGGGTGGATTGTTCTCCGCTAGTAACAGTACATGGTTTCGTGGAGGGTCCAGCTTGTTTGGATTGAGTAGTCGAAACCGAAAGTAACTCTGCGACTTCAATTCTTTTTTTTTTAGATTGATCAACGTAACCCTCTGCTGTTGAGGAACTTTTCCACCCACCATGTTGCTTCAGTGTCATTATATCTGCACCATTGTTCGCCAAGTGTGATGCTGATGATCGGCGAAAGCAATGCCCGGAATATTCATCGCAGTTCCGCAACTTGAGATATCTTGCAATAATTCGGGGCATCTCGCCTATTTTGTTCAAACCAATTGGTTGCACCGTGCAACGTCCTTGTCGATAAAATATGAAAAACCGTTTGTGGGTTATATGTACAGGTCTTAAGCAAGCATACTCCTTGATTAAGCCTATCCACATTGCATTTGTAATTGCAAATAGCCTTGGACGTTTAGTTTTGGTTTTTGGTACCGTCACAAAAATTGAATCGGACTTGTAGTCTATATCATCCGTAAGCAAATTTTTTAGTTCCTCCCGCCTGCATGCTCCGGAATAACCAATTATTAGAATTACCTATAAATGTATCAGTGTGTAATTGTTGATTGAAAATTAATAAAATTACCTTCGCTGCCAAATACTCTGTGTTGGGTGCTTCATTAATGAATCTTTCTAATTCAGGATATTGTAATATTTTAAACTTCTTTGCCTCATATCCAACTGATTTTCGTCTTAATAATGCCTGCAGTTTCATAAATTTAGAAATATCAATATTCTCTCGAACATTCAACATAGATCGGAGCATCGAGTAATTCTTCCACAACGTAGAACTTTTGTAGCTCTTGCTCATTATTGTAAAGAATGCTAACAAAACATTTTCGCGTATCACTGTCACGTTTTGTGCGCCACACCAATCTTTAAATTTTAGGTATTCTTTTTCATACTCTCCTTTTGATTTTGTCGGTAACAGATTATCGACCGCTTCTTCGGCTATTAAGTGTAGTTCTGGCGGAGTAGATGAAAAGGTTGTCTCAGACATTGCAAATTTTACCTTCGTGTATCTATTTTCAGGCGCAATAACGAAAAATGTTAAAATTTAGAGAGACTAATTTAAACATTTGAAAGATGTACGCAGTGCTGCCAACTTTATTTTGACGCGGCAATATTTCTATTTTAAACTAAATACATACTTTTTTATAAATAATAATTAAGGGCTCAACATAGAAAATAGTATAAAACGTTCGTTGCAGAAGGCCTTCTATCACTCGTTCATTCGAACCTTCGCCGCTGCGCGGCTCAGGTTCGAAACTTGAACTCGTGCTAGAATAGGCCGCCTTCTGCAACTTATGTTTTAATATACTATTCTGCCTGCTTGTCAGCCATGGGAAAATTATTAATGATTTTCCTTGGAAAATCAGAACAAACTGAGGAGAGTCGGAAGGTGTTAGAAGTCGCTGGAGATACTGCAAGATTGATAGCGGACTTACAATTTGCAGAGTCTCAATCACGGAGGATTTTAGTGGGCTCGGGATTAAATACAAAATTCAAAGCAACAATCGACGATTCGCCTACAGACGAATGGTTGTTCGGAGGAGACTTAACAGAACGGATAAGGACTGCGAAGTCGCTGGAACGGTCTTCTTCCGATCTAAAGAAGACAATTACAAAAAAGGCTCCAGAAAATTTTTTAAACTCGCAGCGTCCGTCCACAGCAAAACGTCCTCAAAAATTCCACCAGAAGTTGGACGGACGAGTCTTGCCACATCAGAGGAGCAACCACCACCAGACATTTCGTCACAAGTACCAGCGTCAGTCGGAGAAACCACACACAAGCTCTTGGACGCAAGCATCTCGTCAGCAAAGACGACAATAACCTCAAATATATCTGAGGTGAGTAGGCATGGTGGTAGATTATCACGATTTTATATCCAGTGGAGGAAAGTTACCAACGACCCAGTTGTTCTTACGTGGATCAAAGGTTATCGCATTCCATTCACTAGGACAGTTAAACAATTATCACTTCCTCCACCCTCAAACTGGTCTGCAAAAGACCGAGACGAGGTTTTCCAGGTTATTTCTGACATGCTTGGAAATGGGGTTATTCAAAAATGTAAGCCCAGTGCTGGGCAATACATATCCCCAATTTTTCTGGTTGAAAAACCTGGTGGTAAAAAACGATTTATTTTGAACCTTAAAAAACTAAATACTTTCATAGATACCGAGCACTTTAAGATGGAGGATAGAAATACGGCCATTAAGTTACTTAAGCCATCTTGTTTCATGGGATCAATTGATTTAAAAGATGCCTATTTTTTGGTTTCAATTCACCCTTCTCATAGAAAATATCTAAGATTTCAAGTAGAAAACGAATTGTATGAGTTCACATGCTTGCCGAATGGGCTTTGTACCGCCCCACTTGTATTCACAAAAATTATAAAACCAGTACTAGCAAATCTGCGATCAAAAGGGTTCATGTCGGTTGCTTATTTAGATGATTTCCTCTTATTCGGTGACACTAAAGTCGATTGCCATAAAAATATTATTGCAACAGTAACATTACTACAAGAGCTAGGGTTTGTAGTTAATCTACAAAAAAGTGAACTTGATCCGAAACAAAGGTGTAAGTTTTTAGGATTCTATTTTAACTCTATAAATATGTGCATTGAATTACCAGAGGACAAGGGCACAAAAATCAGAACTTGCATTGGTTCCTTACCACATACTTGTAAAATTAGAACATTTGCACGTTTATTGGGTCTTATAACATCAGCATGTCCAGCAGTCCCTTATGGATGGTTATATACGAAAAATTTAGAACGAGCCAAGTTCTTAGCTCTACGTCAGAATAATAATAATTATGACGCGGCCATGCAGATTTCTGCAGATGCGCTTAAAGACTTATCATGGTGGAAACACCATGCTCATCGAGCTAAACAAACTATAAAACCCAAGCAATATTGTTTAGAAATTTTCACAGATGCATCAAAAACAGGGTGGGGTGCAGTTTGCAACCACCAAAAAACACATGGGTTTTGGAGTATCACAGAACAGCTTTGGCATATCAATCAACTTGAATTATTGGCTGCTTTTTTGGGACTAAAATGTTTTGCCAAAAACTTACACCATTGTTCTATTCTATTAAGAATAGACAATACTACTGCAATTGCCTATATAAATCGCATGGGAGGGGTTCAATTTAAAACTCTAAATAGTTTGGCTCGCCAAATTTGGCAATGGTGTGAGCGCCGAGACATATTCATATTTGCATCATATATTGAGTCAAAGGAAAACGTTGAGGCTGATACTGAATCGCGTCGCTTAAAACCAGAAACTGAGTGGCAATTGTCGAAAAAAGCGTTCACAACAATAGTGCTTCACTTTGGAGAACCAGATATTGATTTGTTCGCCAACAGAATTACTACAAAGTGTAAGAAATATGTATCGTGGATACGAGACCCAGATGCAATAGCAGTAGATGCATTTACTTTGTCATGGCAGGGATTGCGATTTTATGCATTTCCTCCTTTTATTTTGGTTTTACGGGTATTACAAAAAGTTATAGCAGACAAGGCTGAGGGTATAGTAGTGGTACCACATTGGCCAACACAAGCCTGGTTTCCATTGTTTACTTCATTGTTAGTACAAGAACCAATTGTTTTTACCCCAGATCCTAACTTGTTATTTTCTCAAAACAGACCTCGACACCCACTTTGGAAGCGTCTTTCCCTGGTGGCAGGACTATTATCGTACAGGCCTTCACTTGTCAAGGATTGCCAAGTTCTTCAATTGAAATAATGGTTGCATCAATTTCAAAAGCCACAATGAAGCAATATACCTGTGGATTAAAACGTTGGTGGTTATACTGCCAAAAGTTAAACCTAGACCTGTACGATGCAAATGTTAATACCATATTAAGTTTTCTAACAGAAGAATTTAATAAAGGAGCCTCATACGCAACATTAAATACGCTGCGTTCATCTTTGGCGTTTATAATACCAACAAATCTTGCTCTAGATACTAAGATCAAACGTTTTTTCAGAGGAGTCCAAATGCTAAGACCAAGCGCTCCAAAGTATGATTATACTTGGGACCCAGGCGAAGTTCTAACGTTTTTGGAAAATTGTGATAGCGCAAATATATCTTTCACTTTGTTATCAAAGAAACTAGCAACTCTATTAGCATTAGCTACAGCTCATCGGGTACAAACATTATCTTTAATCGATATTCGAAATATACATAAAATACCCGATGGGACAGCAATACAAATTAAAATACCAGATCGAATAAAAACCTCACGTAAAAATGGAATGCAACCTCTTTTGTCTTTGCCCTTTTTAACAGACAGGCCTGAAATATGTGTGGCAACCACATTGGAGATCTATCTCACAAGAACCAGTTCACGTAGACCAAAAAATTGCCATAAATTATTTATCACCCTAAAACGGCCTCATACTGAAGTCACTTCTCAGACATTGAGCAGATGGATTAAGCAAACTTTAACCCAGAGTGGCATTAATACTGAAATTTTCTCTGCTCATTCCACTAGGCATGCAAGCACTTCGGCAGCTTGCAGAAACGGTCTAAACCTGGATGAGATACGACGAACAGCAGGTTGGTCCAAGAATTCCGATACGTTTGCAAAATATTACAATAGACCACTGCATTCACAAAATTCATTGTTTCATGCCTTATTTTAGGAAATAAGTGCATTATTTTCACTAATGTTTGTAACAACATACTGTTCTTTAACATACAGGTATACTTATAGTTATTAAGCAAATATATTATTGTGTTAATAGGTTAAAAAAGTAGAATAGTAACTTTTATATCTACTTCTGGAAATAAATCAGTTCTATTTGTAGTTTGTCGCAACTCTTTAAACATCTACATATTGTTGATCATAGAGGGCGGAGCGCAAATATAATTATAAGATCAAACGAACTTACCTAAGTGATGTTCGATCTTAATTATATGAAGCGCTCCGCCCGAGATGATCGGTCCCTCCCAACCCAAGTGTCTACCCCGATCATCTAGTTGCGACAAAAAAGGAGCTTTCAAAAGAATGATAGTAATGACACCTACACAGGATACCAGAGGGTTGGGTCGGTAAAATAGTTTCAGATTTAAAAATGTGTGCTATTACTCACTCCAGGAGACATACTACATATTGTTGATCATCTCGGGCGGAGCGCTTCATATAATTAAGATCGAACATCACTTAGGTAAGTTCGTTTGATCTTATAATTATTTTCCTTAACGAAATCTAAACCATGAACTAAATTGAAATCTTTAATTTTTGTCAAAGAATAATAATTCAAATGACCATACCTTTTATGCCAAAGTTCCTTATCTAAACTTACAGCTAAATTTACACCCTTTGTTTGTTCAGTTAAGCAAAAAACTACTTTGTACAGGTTACCTTCACGTTTTCCTTCTACGTAAATTTTCTTATTCCTTTTAATTGTAATTTTACCATTATTACATACTACTTTGTATCCTGCCTTTTCGATTGTCGATACAGATAATAAGTTTACTCTTAAACCTGGAACACACATTACATTTTTTAGAGTAATTTTTACCTCACGTATTCCAACGATACTTATAACATCTACGTCTCCTACACAGGTTGCTTCCATTGCTTTCCCTTTTTCTGCCAATTGGATTAGTTTTGGTTCCTCAAAGTTGTGTCTGTTTGTTCGAAAGCCCTCCTGGTTGATGTAATGATGTGTAGCTCCGGCTCCGGAGTCAACGTACCACTCACATTCTCTCGGCTTCGATTCATCAGCTGTTGCACAGAACGCTACGTCATCGTCATTATCCCTCGTGGAATCACTTGCACTTCTGCGGTCCTCAAACGCATAATTTGCTACTGTAGTTCTTCTTTCCCTTTTATTTTGGGGGCATTGTGTAGATTTGTGGCCTAGCTTATTGCAAGAAAAGCACTTTACGCCGCACAAATTTTTTACATGTCCTAATTTCCCGCATTTATAGCATTTAACAGTTTTCCGTACATTAAAAGAAGATGCTACCACAACATTTTTACTCTCACTGTTTTGGTTTTTATTTATATTGAACTCCAATAATATACTTTTAACAAACTCAAGCTTTAACGAATCTTCAGAAAGAGTTCTTATTGCTGTCGCAACGCTATCAAATTCAGGTGGCATCGATAATAACAAAAAGCATGCCATATCCGACTCTTCAAATTTACTACCCAACGATTTTAACTCACGGAAGATTTTATCGCACTTTGTAAAATGCTCTTGTAGACTATGACTAACATCATACTTTAAACGTGTGAGTTCTTCTAACAAATAAAATTTTGAACACGTACCCTTTTTTACGAAAATGTTCTCCAATTTATTCAGCATTTCATAGGCGGTGTCCACTTCTTTAACATACCTACTCCAAATGTGAGTCGGCCTCGGCAATACACTGTATTATGATTTGCATGGCCTTGCCATTTTTCTTCTTCCAATTTGCATCCCTCGCTTCCGCTGAAACTTCCTTTATAGCTTTGCTAACATCCACGCTATTTAACACAGATTGCAGCCTAAACTTCCAATTATCGAAGCCATTGCCACAAAACGGAGTAATACCGTATTTACTTTCGTTTCCATTTGCCGCCATTATTACGTTGTACACCTTGACCTCGCCTTGATTTCCTTTTACGTTTTTTTACCGGTAACCTTAATATCTCTTACGTGCTCCACTCCCTATTCCTGGGCCGATAACCAATGTTATCTTTGAAATGGAATAATGCGCAGAGAGTGAAGACAAAGATTTAATAATGAAAAACGAAAATTCATACATTACAAAACAAACGACATTTCTTATTATAGCGACTACATGCTTCATTCGTATATCTAACACTGTTGTCAAATATCCTAAGATCTAACTTGCAGGTTTGCCACATCATCATTATTTAACAGTTTAACAGTCCGTATCTAAGTGGAATTGCAAAGGCGTTTGAAATTTTGTTTATGGTCCATTATGTATTTAACACCAAATATGACGAGCATTTGAGAACCTTCCATGAATTTATGCAAACCCACTACTTTGAAGTAGATTTAAAAAGTGTCGTCTATACTCCAAAGATGGTGGAACTGAGAACCAGGCTTCGTGTGTGAGTTAGCTATTTTTTTTGTAAGTGTACGTCTATATAACCTTTTTTTAAGTACTTGTATTTGCTTTTTATCGTCATGTTTACTTGTTTTATTTGCGCTTCTAGTATTAAGAATGTTGCAGAAACTATTAAACATCTCCGTTTTGTGCATTGCTTTTTTGACGGGCCTAAACTTTTTATGAAATGTTCTTTTGACACATGTGGTCATACATACACGACGTTTAGTGGATATAGAAAACACTTAAAAAAACACGAAGAACATTGTTTAAGAGAATCTCCAATCGCACTTGAAAGTACACAGTTAGTTAACCAATTTCATTCAACTACTATTTTAGAAAACATAGATATTTCTAACACTCTTTTGCACGATGTAACGGTGCCATTGGTGGAAGTTCTAAGTAGTGATGAACAACTCAACAAACAAGACAAGGATATAGAAATTAATAACATTTTTAAAATTTTCTCATTGCAATTATTAAGGATATCTCTCACGAATCCACAAATTGATGCGATTTTTAACAATGTTAGTGAATTGCTTGAAAATAATAATAATAATAATAATAATCATATTTATTCCAAAAAAAATTTTTTTTAGAACCTCATGGCATAGATTCAGCAAAACGCTGCTCTTCCATCTACACCATGACAAAACAGAGAATATTTGTACAGAGCAAAACAGCGAAAGAAAACAAAATTATTCTAGAATAACTACTTACTAAGTATAGTGAAATGATGAATGAACAGATTGAAAGATAAAAGACAATACGAACAGGAATAATCAACTGTAACACGAAATCAAATTAAAGAGTGAAATAAAAGTTTAAACAATTGAAAATGTAAATGTATTTAGTAATTCATTATTACGATGCAATGATACCGATACTCACATTGCTTTTTTAAGTGACCTTAAATTTGAACTTCAAAAATATAACTCTGCTTATAAACGCCATAAACTATTAGAATCGTACAACTATATTAAACCTAAAGAAATTGTTGTAGGTTATAGACCAGAAACGTATTCAATAAACATTCAAATTCTTACATTGAGAAAAATATACCGTGCACATTTCAATACATAGCAATATTAGAAACTATAAAACATATTTTAAAGCAAGGAACTCACTTGATTCATTGGTTAAAAAATATTAGTACGCAGAATAAAAACTTGATGATTTTGAAACAACGAATCCTCTCGGTAGTAAAACTGGCAGTCATAAAATGGGGGCGTATACTTCACGATAAAAAATTTTCCAAATTTCTTTAATAGCCAATTAAATAGTATTTTTTTGTTAGCAATTTTTCATACTTCTGATTTGCATTTGGATGATGTTAACCTTAACACTATATTATATCCCATTGTCAATGATATAAAAATTCTAGAAACTGAAGGAGTCGTTATTGACGGTCTAGATGAACCTGCATTTGGAACTTTAGTATCATTGGCTCACGACAATTTAGCAGGTAACGCATTAAATGGAATGGTCGAGTCCTTTCAAGCGAATTATTATTGCCGTATTTGCTTAACTCATAAAGCTGATATTCTAGAAATGCTATCTGAATCTAATGTTAGTTTTCGCACTTTTCGTCATACTGAATCAATAATTCCACGTGCGTCTAGGGAAAATAATTACTTAGGTATAAAAATAAGAAGTGTTTTAAACGACTTGACTTATTTCAAATTATTTGATTCTTGCTCAGTGGATATCATGCATGATGTTTTAGAAGGGTGTGTCCCCCTTGAAATTAAACTTTTTGTCACTAGCCTCACTGAATCAAAACTAATAACCATAGAAGATTTAAACAACAGAATAAAATTGTACCACTACGGATATTTAAATCAGACGAATAAACCTAGCCCTATTTGTCTAGACAAACCTGGAAATTCAATTGGGCAAAGAGCATCTCAATCGTGGTGTCTCATAAGTTTTTACCCATGATTATAAATGATATAGACTGATCAATTACAATGTAAATGGGAAGTTATGTTATTACTCCTACAAATTATGTTAATATCGTTTTCTCCGCGTATATCTCACGATATGGTAAATGAACTAGAACAATATGTTAAACTGCACCATGAATTATTTAAAAATGCCTTTAATCATCATCTTATCCCCAAACATCACTTCATGATACATTATGGTACAGTTATTCGACGAATGGGACCGTTACTAAATTTATGGTGCATGAGATATGAAGGAAAACACGCTTTATTAAAAAATTTAGTTGTTAAATTCAGAAATTTTAAAAATGTGACCAAAACGCTTGCAAACAAGGTCCAAGAAAGCGCAGTTTTTGAACAGAATTTTAAGTTTAACTTAATACTAGGACCCTCAGTAACTACAAATATTGGAAATTGTACTTAAAAGAACTACTTCATCAAAATATTGATGTTTTTCTAGATGAAATGAGTATTATTGTCCCCAAATGGATTAAATACGGATATCTATATCGGAAAGATTTTGTTATTTGTTCTGGTGTTTACACAGGAAATCTACCAAAATTTGAAAAAATTGTGGATATATTAATAATTGAAGAACATCCTTTTTTTGTAACAAAACAATACCGTACAGTAGAATTTAATGAAAAATTAAAAGCTTTCAAGTTGGTATCGTTGGAAATCAGTCATTATAATGTAATAGATCTAATGTTATTACTTTACAAAGAACCATACAACTTGCATCAAACCATTAACGGAACCGATTTGTATCTGTTGCCTAAACATAGATTTATTTTTTAAACTTCATAAATTCTTTCTGAGAGAAATATGAACTTGCAATATTCTATATAAGTGAAATTACCCTAACGCTTTAATTATGAAAATTAATGTAAAATGAAATTTTTCAATATTGGTATAAAGTTCTCTTTTATAGTCTTGGATTGTTTCATGGTTTCTGCATTAGCATTAAATTGATATTCAATGGCATTAGTAAATTTTAGTTAGCATCAAATGTAGGTTTTTAGTTCTAAATACCAAAAATTTTATAAACGTTTTGTAATAAAAATTATATGTAATTATGTATATATAAATAAATGCAAATGTATACACCAAGTAGTGTGTTTTATTTATAGTAGTACAGTTAAATGATCATCGATTACATATATAACTATTTTGGAAGTAAATCTAATTTTATTGAATTATTTGCTCTGCACAGTTACTTACCTACACGATATTGTGAATAATTTATTTTCAAAGCTAGAAATCTAGAGATAATTAATTATCAGTTTAGTCGAAAAATTACCACTGTTATTATGACGATATTTCACTAAACCATAAAGGTTGTACTCTATGTAGGGATTTTCTTTCATCATAGCAGTGTATATTTAACCACTACTTTTAGAAAAGTGAACTGTATTATGATAATATATACATCGAAAGTATGAAAATAGTAAATCTAACTTATGAACTACCGTGTCTAAATCGAGAGCGGAGTAATATGCAATTAGTACAATTTGCCTCTTTTAAGTTATAATGTTTACATTGAAATAGTGAGAACAAACTCACTTGTCATGGGAAATTAACACTCTATCATTTCGTCGAACGGCAGTGTGGAATTATAACACTAAGTTGGTTGGACCTGTAGACACCGTTTTAAGTAGCGTTGCCAACCGTCCCGCATTCTGCGGGATTTCCCGCATTTTAGGTATTTTGTCCCGCGTCCCGCAGGATACTAAAGCGGGACGCCGTTTGTCCCGCATTTTCTGATTTTCAATTAATTGAAGTAAAAACACGCAGATCTGGCGCACTTGTTGTACTTTATAGAGCCTTTAGTTGTACTCATGCGTGATCTTCTTATATAGTAGGCGGCCCGCGGCGGGTAGGTGGGGTGAGCGTGAGAGTCTGCTCTGTGACTATGTTGTTGTGACTTGTGCTCAGTCAGTTTTCTAAAGTAAAAGATACGTTGTGTTGTGCGCATTGCGTTAAATTTTGTGCGAGTCCATTTTTGTCAAAATTATGGTAAGTTGTTTGGTTTATAACTTCGTTAGTAATTCACTTATACATTTAATTATGTATTGAATTGAGTATTGTGGTTATTATAGATGGATACTTCAGACGCTTACTCCTCTGACGAAGATCAACGTAGTGCGTGTACGACGACCCCCCCTAAACGCAAAAAACGCGTTTGCGTTTATAAGAAAGAATGGGAGAAAGAATTTCCTTGGGTACGGGGGGCCCAAAGTACTGACTGTGGACCATCAACATCCAGCCTATCTGTAGCTCTAAAGGCATTTTGTAAATTTTGTAAGAAAACATTTACTATAAGTCACGGCGGTATTCATGACCTAAAAAGACACTAAAGGGGCTGAACATCTTAGGCACCTAAATAGTGCTAAATCGAATCAAACACTTGCTTCGTTTTTAAAACAAGGGAACACCTTAAACTTAGAAGACGATAAAATAATTGCCGCTGAATTAACCAAGGTTTTCCATTCTGTAAAACATGGACATTCTTACAATTCACTAGACTGTGATTCTAAACTAAGCACTGTTCTATTCCCGGATTCAAAAATAGCAGCTAAGATTAAGCTTGGAAGAACAAAGGCAGGTTCTATTGCTCACAATGTCTTGGGACCAGCTTCAATAGAAACTCATTTAAATCTTTTGAAGAACAATATATTTTTTAGCGTTGCAACTGATGCTTCGAACCATGAAAGTACAAAATTATTTCCTCTCCTTATAAGATATTACGCACCTGGAGAAGGAATAACACAGTGCTTACTAGATTTTTTTGATGATGCTGACGAAACAGCCTCTGGTATTTTCAATAATATAAAGAATAGACTTAATTCGTTAAGTTTAAACCTAAAGAATGTTTCTAGTTATTCTGCCGACAATGCCAGCGTGAACTTTGGAAAACACCGTTCTGTTTACACAATGCTGAAAAATGAAAATAAAAATATTATTGCTGTGGGTTGTCCTGCACATATGTTGCACAATGCCACGAAATTTGCTTTGGAAAGGTGCTCATTTGACGTAGAAAATTTAGTTCTAAAAGTTTATGGGCATTTTTCGTCACATGCTAAAAGAGTTGAGCGATTAAAAGAATTTTTTGATTTTGTTGATATAGAATATAGGTCAATTTTAAAACATGTGACAACACGTTGGTTGTCATTATATTTAGCTGTAGATAGATTATTATCTAACTTCCCGGCCATACGAAGTTATTTCGTCTCAATGGGAGAATGTCCTGCTCTCCTAAAGGTTTTTTTCCCAGAAGAATCAGATGGCGAATCATCAAGCGGAGAATCATTTACATTAACCGAGTGTTATTTAGCATTTTTTCAAAACATTCTAAAACTCCTTCATGATTGTGTACTGTTATTAGAAAGAGAAAAGCTTTTATGCACAGTGGTTTTTGATGTTCTTTCAAAATTAAAGAATCAACTTAAGCAAAGACTCGACGATAAATTTATAGGATTTCATTGTAGTAAGATTTTAAACAGTTTCCCTGAAAATATTAAATCCTCAGCAATGGAACAGTTTTTAAAGTTTTATCAAAATGTTATTGACTATATTGAAAAAAGGTTTGATTTCTCTAATAATAATTACATGTCACAGTTTGCTTTCTTCTCCTTAAAATCGAAAACTGACATAAATTATAATAACTTGGTTCAGGCAGTAGCTATTGCCGGCATTGAAGAGGATTTAGATATGGACCAACTTTACAATGAATTTTGCAATGTAAAGGATTCTCTGTTACTGGCTATAGAGCAAAAAAATAATGAAGAGCCAATAGTTGACGTTTGGAATAAGATTTTTTCGGTAACAAACGACTACCAAAATCTTTTAAAAATTTTTCAATTTGTGTCTTCAATTCCATCCTCTAACGCAATGTCAGAACGTGTATTTTCCCTCTGCGAAAATACATGGACTGATAATAGAAATAAATTGAAAGTGGAGCATGTCAAATCTGAACTTCAAATTAAAATTAATTTTAAGCAAAGTTGCAAGGATTTCTATACATTTGCGTTAGAAGACAAAAAAATGTTAAAATCTGCAAAGTCACAAGTGAAGTACAGTTTTAAAGGTAATTAAGGTATATATTTATTATCTATGTTTGTTTTATTTCAGTATTTGTAAATTTTAAGTTTTATGTTTGTTGTTAGGATCTTACTTGTAGTTTGTTTATTTTTTCTGGAATAATAAAATTGATTTAATATGTCTGTGGAGGTGCGTTTCTAAATTTTCCAAACAAATTTGCAGGAGCCCCCCCACCCGTCGGCGAATTGTCCCGCGAATTTTTTTCGTGTCCCGCAATTTAAACTCCACAATCCCGCGAAACCATGATTAACAGTTGGCAACCCTAGTTTTAAGTGTACTGTAGAGTTGTTAATGTACTCTACATTTTTTACTGTGTGTTTAATAAAATTTTTACTGAATCGTTACTGACATTAATGTCCTGTTTGTACGAAAATTTAAGTTTAACTAGGGCTGCAATACAATGTATAATAAACGAAATAAACAATTTCCTATCTGAAAAATTGTTAACTTGTCTCAAAAACACTTTGAAAATATTAATCGACAGTGGAAACGAAAAAACCGTAGAAACAATGTTAGTTTCTATGTTAACGGTGCTAGAAAATCCATTTCAATGCTTGAATAGTGAGTATAAAAGAATGAAATTTTTTGAAAAGACCACTGCGTTTATAAGACCCGTTGAGCATAGACTTGGGGTTACCCAAGAATCTGAAAACAAACATGGAAAAACCGCATTGATGCTGAAGCATGTAAATGCCTATTATATACCAATTAAAAATACGTTAAAATTATTTTTTGAGGTTCCTGGTGTATTTAGTAAAATACTTAACTATCAAAAGGAACTTATGCACAATTTTAATCACGGTGATCCTAAATCTGAAATGGTAAATATTGTAAACGGAACCATTTGGCTGAAAACTGTTGAGGAATTCAAACATAAGCTCGTATTTCCATTAGTTATATATTTTGACGATTTCAAGATAGGAATAACCCTCTTGGTAGTCATTCTGGATGTTACAAAATCGGATGTGTCTATGTTACAGTACCAACAATACCCCCCGAATACGCTTCTCGGTTAGAAAATATATTTTTGGCTTTAATATTTTACAGTAACGATCGAGTTACATACGGTAACAAAGTTACCTTCTCAAAATTGATTCATGAATTGCAATATTTGGAAGATGAGGGTTTAACTCTAGACTTTGATCAAAATACCGTTCATATTTATTTCTCCGTAGTTTTGATTACGGGCGATAATTTAGGAATTCATTCTATTTTAGGCTGTGTTGAAAGTTTTTCAGCTAATCACTTTTGTCGGATTTGCACAATGTCAAAAGTTGAAACGCAGGATGCTACTAAGGAACAAATTGAGAAAATAAGAACTGTAGGAGATTATGAAATGCAGTTACAGCAAAAAATTGCACTAAAGGAAAACTGCGTTTGGCACTTACTAAAACGTAATGTCATATGTTTGAAAATTTTACTTGTGATATCATGCATGATATCTTTGAAGGGATATGTAGGTATGATATGGCGTTAATTATTAAATATTTAATATCTGAAAAAATGTTTACTTTGGAAACGCTAAATAATCGAATTAGGTACTTTACATATCATATATCAGAAAAAAATGTGCCTCCTGGAATTAACCCCGAGCATTTAAAAGGGAATGTATTATATTATCTGCAGCTGAAATGTGTTCTTTAGTAAGAAATTTTAGGCTTCTAGTAGGTGATCTAGTTCCTTCTGGAAATGTAATATGGGAATTTTATTTAAATTTATTTGATATTGTTCAGGCATTACTTAAACAGTCCATTAGTTTAAATTCTTTGAATAATTTAAATGTTCTTATTCAAAATCATCATCAAATGTATCTCAACTTATTTAATTGTAAACTTAAACCTAAACATCACATGTTATTACATTATCCTAGTATAATAAAAAAAATCGGACCTCCATTCAATGTATCAACATAAAGAAATGAAGCCAAACATAAAGACTTCAAAACTAACGCACACAATATACGAAGCAGAAGAAATTTACCTTATTCTTTATCTGTTCGAATTCAAGAAAAGTCTTGTCATCGAGTACTAGCTAGAAGAGGACTAAATGATCTTATTAATTTTGGCCCCATTCAGGAAAATATAAATGATACGCTTTTTTTAAACAAACCTATTGAACTTGTAAATTACTGTTTAATACCTTGGTACGAAGTAAACGGAACAAAATATGTTAAAAATTATGTTTTATATTACACATTAACAATGAACCAGAGTTATGCCAGATTCAATACATCCTAATAGATGGGGCAAAGTCGATCAAGTGGGTAAATTTCGATCAGAAGCACTGTCAAATTTAAATTTCGCGCTAAATGGTAGGTTTAAGTTGGCAACCCATATCGCCGCCATAACGGGCATCGTGAAATACGTGCTAAAGTGCATGCGTACGTTTATAACGGTTAGATGACAAGTTTGCTGCATAAAAAGTTTAATTAGTAAAACGCAAGTTGGCATATTTTTTGTGTGGTGATGTGTATGACCCCTGTAAGTTTCACAATTTTTTATTAATTGCTTTTTACGATAAATCCTGCATGGCTTATGTTATTACTGAGTCACTTACTATCGCACAATTACAGAATAGTTCCTAAATAGTTTGTATGCCCAAACAAAATTCTATCTCTGTCTATAAACGGGAAAAGTCGATCACTTTTGTTTAATGTCCCCAATACCGGTTTACTGTTAGTAAATTGTTTAACTTCATCTTAAGTAGGTACCTACCTACCTACCTACGTCAGTATTCTTTATTTTATAGGTTAGTCCAGTATAAAACGTAAAAATGGTCCGCACGTACAAAAAAAAAGTTGGAGCAGAGGGCAAAAAAAACTATGACGAAAAATACATGGAACGTGCCATAAGGGAGGTCAAACAAAAGGGATGTTCTATAAGAAAAGCTTCCGAAATATACGCAGTTCCTTACAGTACACTCAATGACAGAATTAGTGGCAGACATCCTAGAAAGTATGGCAGGCCAAAAGCTCTTAGTTCTTCAGAAGAACAGAAGTTGGTCGATGCATTAATTTTATTTGGCAATTATGGTTTTCCCTTTACTGTAAAAGACATTGCTAGTGTTGTTCAGAGTTATCTCAACAGAAAAGGTGTAACAGAAAAAAGATTTCATGACAATAAACCAGGACCAGATTGGGTGCGAACGTTTATAAAACAATAAAAATTTGAGTGTCCGATTATCCGAAAATATAAAAAGAGCTCGTGCAGAAGTGTCACGTGAGGTTATAGCAGATTATTTCTCCAATCTGGCACAAACCATAAAGGATACCCCTGAAAAAAACATTGTGAATATTGACGAAACAAACTTCACAGACGATCCAGGATCTGTGAAAGTGGTCATAAAGAGAGGTTCACGCCACTCTGAAAGAGTGATTGACCATTCCAAGTCAAGTGTTAGCGTAATGATGTCTATAACAGGGGATGGACAAATGTTGCCCCCTTATATTTTATACAAGGCACGATAAGTTTACCCTGGATGGTGTGCTAATGGTCCTCCAAATGCTGTTTATGGTGCGAATAGCAGTGGTTGGTTCGATGGAGACATATTTTCCGATTTTGTGGAAAAAATTCTGGTTACGTACTTCAAGGAGACTTGAAGGAGACAAAGTTATCATTTGTGACAACCTGTCAAGTCACATTTCAATGCATGTAATTCAGATTTGCGAGAAAAATGGCATTAAATTTGTTTTATTCCCTGCTAATTCTACGCATTTGTGTCAACCCCTTGATGTAGCATTTTTCAGGACACTCAAGGGGGCTTGAAGAAAAGTGCTGAATTCGTGGAAGGAGAAAAATAGAGGCGTTTTTCCTAAAACGGAATTCCCCAAATTATTACAAACGGCCATAGAAGAAGTTGGAATTAGATCCCACGAAAACATATTGGCTGGGTTTAAATCGTGTGGAATCGTGCCTTGCAATCCTGAGCAGGTGTTGAAGCATTTACCTTTGGGAGTGGGTGAAGACGCTGCTGAAAATGGACATTGGACCAATGCTTTAGTTGAGCATTTAGAAAAAAGAAGATTTCCTGAGACTAAGCAAACAAAACGAAGGGGAAGAGGCTTGAAACCCGGAGTCAGCATTCGAGCAGAAGATCTTACTGATGGTAACCAACCAAGTTGCAGCAAAGAGGCTGAACCGATTGAGAATCAAGACCAAGTGGTAAATGAATCAAATGACCCTGAGAATTACATAGAACTCTTAGAAAATCAAATGGCGACTGAGATGCAGGACCAAAATGAAAATCAAGTGGATAATCCAGAAGCTGACAAAAATATTAGCACTGGTGATTATGTTGCGGTTACTTTCCTCTGTGAAAACAACAAGAAAACAAAATTCTTTGCAGGAGAAGTGACGAATATTAGTGATAATGGACAAGAATTCACAATTAATTTTTTTAGAAAACAAACTCTGAAGGGCACTTACTTTACTTTTCCTCATGTACAAGACAAACAAACTGTTGCAAAAGAGGATATTGTTTCTAAGCTTTGTTTAAAACGCGTTGTTAGAGGAAGATTTTATTTTAGTATGCCAGATTATAATTTAGAATAAAGAATTTTACTGATTTACTGTTTATTTTTTGTACCTACTTCATTTCAAAGGGTGGAAAATTTTTTTAAAAAATTCTAATAGTGATCGACATTACCCCTATTACGTTTTAAAGTCGATTTCCACATAAATCAAGTGGTGATCGACTTTGCCCCAAAGGTGGGGTAAAGTCGACCATAAATATTTATTTTTTTTTATTGTTAATATTTATTAAAACAAGTTGTTAGTCACAATTGTTACTCAAAGCAATGAGCAACTGATATAGGGGGGTGTGGTTATGAAAGTAATGATAATTGCGGAAAAAAAACCGGAAAAACTCACATTTTGTGATCGACTTTGCCCCATTTTACGGTCCTCTAATGATAATGATGCAAATGTATATTTTTTATGCAACTCTGTTGATATTCGTAATTACAGTGAACATTTTAGGGCACATATAGTTGTTTGTAACAAGTTTGACAAAATGAATCCAATTTGTATAAAATTAAGTGAAATATTTTCAAAATTTCCTTTTAACGATTCACAGGGTGTTGGAAAATGAATATATTGACATAAACTACAAATATTATAATTTAAGAAATTAGAGTAAATAGGTATAGGTAACTCTCGTCAGGAGAGATTGCCGATCACAGAACACTTTGTACCGATCTACAATCGTATGATTTACTATAACAAACATATGTCAAATATTACTTCCGTAATAATAATGCTTTGATTAGAATATATTTTTTTAATCAGTATTATTATTAGAGAAGTAATTTGACATGTTTTTCTAGTAAACCATACGATTGCGGATCGGCATCAAGTGTTCTGTGGCCGGCAATCTGTTCTGGCGAGTATATAGTAACTAATGTACTTTATTATTTTACTGTATTATTTGCAAAAATAAATAATTTTTGTGTATACTTACGTCTTTCATTTAACTAATTTCAGACCTTTCATTCCATTTGTATCGTGATTTACACAGTCCATATCGTCATATCGAACTATAAGTATTGTCAAAGTGACAATGTTTTATATTTCTTTTAATAATAGTATTTATAAAATCAAAAACTAGATATATTCAAGTTATAAACAAGATAGTATTGAGGTAATACTACAAGTGATAGGCGTAATGAGTCAATATTATACCTTACGACGACAACTCATCATCAGTTCTATTATAACAATATTCAAATTAAAAATAAAGCCTTAGGGATGTGTTGGGATTACTTGCAGGTAAACACAGAAACAATAATATGTATTTTCACATGATGTATAGCTAACTTAGTAATGAGAATAATCTAATTTTTGGCCATACATGTGGCTATTGTCAAATTGATGCTACTTGTTTATTAAACTAAGCTTTTCTCAAAAGTATACTATTCATAATATCGTACTGCAATAACACTATATTTTAAACAATTACACGAATGTTCAAACTGATTATTTCTCTGAGAGCTAATTATATTTATTACAAGTACATGTTATGCTTGCTCCTATTTATGCCTAACATAATTTTAACTTGAAACTATTAGATTCATTCAAATGCTATATTTTTGTGTGTGTGGCTGGATGTGTTACCTATTAGTATAGTACCTACCTGCCCAGGCCCACTTACATTTTGAGCATGGCTGTCAGTGGCACTGATTTAACCGTTGAATTTTCCGACTTCTTAAAGTCATTGCTGGAATCTTGGGAGCTTGCTCATTTGCACGAGAAATTTCTTGGTAAGATATCGTTGTGTATTATTTGTAATTTCCTTATTTTAATGACAATGAGATCTTCAACAAAATCAAAGAGTACAAATTATAAAAAGATTCATAGAAAACAAAACCAGCTGTGGAAATCTGTAATTACGTCACCGATTTACCTACCTATACGTATACAGGTTGATTCAAATTCGAGGGCCAGCATGGGATCTCGGAAACTATAAAAGATAGTTAGGTAGTTTAAATTTGTCGAAGTTGCGTATTTTGATGGTTAACAAAATGCCGTTTTGAAACTGAAAAAATTCGGATATATTCGGATTCGGGGATATCTGGAAAAACCGAAATTTTGCAAAATCGTTTTTATTTTTTACTGGAGTTATTTAAAAAGATATTTCTAAATAAATGACAGTTATAAATTTTAAGTCTGACGTTTCGTCTCCGGTTAACCATCAGCAACTTTGTTTTTAGCTTCCTAGCATGAGCTAGGTAACTATTGCGATAGCTGTTTTTTGGACATTTCAAACTTTCATCAAATGTCGACGTTTTAGATCATTTTAAGCAACTTTTAAAGATAACATTTTTTTCCGTCTGTATGTACGTTGGCAATTTTCCGAGAAAACGGCTCGACGGATTTTGTTTAAATTTTGGATATGTATATTAGGCATACGGAACAAAAAAATAACGGGCCGGATTTTCGAAAAAAAATTTTGGAGTGCCGCAATGGCTTCGAACTTTTTTTCAAATAGCAACCTAAAATTTTTATTGAGTTATTCGAAAGACCTTATTTTCCTGTGTACAACCTACAAAAATTGTGCGGGGTTTTATTACCAAAAAACTGAGAAAAAAAAAAGTTAGTTAAGAAAACTAAAATATGTCTAATTTTCTGCCTTGGAACGCTAATCTATTTATAGGTTTATATATATATATCACTTCCAAGAAACACCCTAACCTGCTTAATTATGAACCGATTTCGACCAAACTTTAAGGGTTGGTGTAACTCACAAATATCTCGGTTAAGTTTGTGAATCAGCCAATTCTGCCATTTGGAAACAAAATGGCGGACACTTTTATAAGAAAAACGCAACCTTCTTATTTATGCAGCAATTTGAACGAAAATTTGATGGTAGGTCTCTCTAATAAAAGCAAATAAAATGCATGCATAAAAATTCTATTGCGCATGCGCAAAATGCAACTTTCTTATTTATGGTGCAATTTGAACGCAATTTTGATGGTAGGTTAAAGAAATCTACCTACACCTGATCGGCCTAGCCGAAAGGGATTTTGTATTACATTACATTACAATAAAAAAACAAGATAAAATATCAACATGTGAAAATATCAACTTACATGTGTGCAGTTCCCATCATGATTACCAACCTAATTAATATTAAAGAATTAAGTTAAAATAAACAAGAAGACAACGAGCGGAGTTTTCGAGTGGTTAGTCATTCAAATACTAACCGGGAGCAACGCTTCTTGACTTTAGACAATAAGTGAATGAATTATTAGTAATCATATATTAATATTAAACACAAACAAAAGTAAAGTATGATTATAATGTGTCATTCATTTTGAAATATCTTTTTAAATAACTTCAGTAAAAAATAAAAATACGATTTTGCAAAATTTTGTTTTTTCAGGATATCTCCGAAAGTACTTAGTCGGAACTTTTTCAGTTTCAAAAAGGCATTTTGTTAAGCATCAAGATACGGAACTTTGCCTACCTATCTCTTACAGTTTTCGAGATCCCTATGGTGGCTCTCGAATTTGAATCACTCTATATAGCGTTGATTCTCGTTATATAATTAATACTCTTCACGATGTAACCAATTTATATCGTGGGAGGTACTCTTTGACCAAATGATTTTATAGAGAACAATGTAACTGAGGAAATATTTAATTCGTTAAATGAAGATGATATAAAGGAACTCATTCCTTCTTTGGGGTGGAGGAAAAAATTTTTAGAAGGCTATAAAAAGTATATTATTGAGAAGGTATAGATTGAATTTGTTTGGGTTAATTGATTGGTCACATATGAATTTTGTAGGCTGCCATCATATTTGAAACAGATGCAGATAAAATATAATAAACGGTATGTTTAACTCTATAATTAACAAAATAAGTGATATAGTGATATATATTTTAGATACTACTGAATCAAGCTCGTCCGTAGGCATTGAGGAGAATTCTGCAAGTTACCATACTGATACCAGTGTGGAATACACTCCGGAATACATATCTTGTAAATATTCAATTTATCAAATGGATTGGTTCTTATAATTTTACTTTTCAGCTAACCCATCATCTGTTAAAAGTACATTTACTGAAAGTAGGGCACAAAGTACAACTGAATACAATTTAGGAAGTTTATTAAATAAAACAGTAAAAGGACGCTATGTACTTGGTTTTTTTAAAACGCACAATAAGCTGGACAACGATTCCTGTGTTAAGCTCGTGGACATTATTATTATGGAAAATGAATTAGAGAAAGATCACGATCGCAGAATAACTCGGGCGAAATTCAATGAACTGTCATCAGAAATAGTGAATCTCTTTAAAACTGAGCAAAAGGTATGCTAGTCCAGTATTATTAATATCTCGATCAAGCAATATCATATGCAATATTTATTCACTTTTAGGAAGTCTACTTTTGCTCAATCATAAAGCATAGAGACGGAAAAAAAATTGTTTCGGGCCATGGTAAGCTGTTTTCCAAATACTTCAATTATAGGAGAAAGTTGAAGAAAGTAGGATTAATTGCGTCAAATTCTGAAATTTCGGATGATCATTACTGTAAGAACAAATTGGTTAAAGTGATAAACACATACAATACATTTTAGCTGATTTAGATGAAAACACCCCAGCTGATTTAGAAGAAAAGATTCAGAGGCTGAAGAATAATAGAGAACCTTGGATGAAGGTAGAGGAGTCTTGGAAACTGACGTTCCCTAGACGCTTTGCCTCTTTAAAGAATAATTTAACCATACACGATTATTATAAATCATTTACAATCTTAAACGACAACAAAGGCTATACGCTGGTAATAACGCTTTTTTTATATTGCACATGTAAGTAACATCCTGTATTTTTAAGCTGGAATCTGATTTCGAATCTCTATATCCCGATTAGTGATGTTTAATTTCATGAAATTTATCTTTTTGTAACTTACCACGTAATTTATGACGTAACTTACAGTTTTGTCTGTAATTTATGAAATTTATGAAATATACGAGTTTTGGAAGATATTTTATTGTGTAGTGTGGATGTTTGATACTTTGCTGGAAAAGACTCATGGGTAATACGTTTAGAAGTAGGTATATTGTAAATCAACATAAGAAAAACTAAAAACTTAAACTCCTAACCCAAAGTAACATTGTATAATAGACATAAACTTATGCTATAGCACGAAACAAATGAACTACTTATCAAACTAATAAAAAAGAAATTCACAGTCTTCTTTAATTAACTAAAATGGTTGAATCACTTGTACTTGTACTTTACGCTACTTTCTGCGTGTTATCGGTATTGTTTCTTTGTAAAACGACTTACAGCTTATTGACTGAAGATCAGATTCGAGTAGGGATTCTTGGGGATCAGGATCATATACGGACTCATCTGCATTATGTATACTGCAGTTCTGAAAGTAAAATAATATAATATATCGGAAAAGGTACTTGTTCACTTATATTACCAGTACTTCTAATGAATCATCTTTACTGTCGGAACCAGCAATATGACTTGCACTAAGTAGACAAGTAGTATCGCGTTTGCGTTTCTGTCCTTTGGTTTGGGGAGTTTCATCAATATGCTCCTCTTCTGCATCAGACGGGGTATCATTGTAACTAAAGTCATCGTCAGAGTTTCCATTTCCTTCTATATCCGACGTCCACGAAATATTCTATACAGAAAATAAATTGTAATAGGACATACAGGTGCTGTACTGTACCTATGTAACTTACAGAGTCAGAATCAGAACTCTCTGAACAAACTTGATTGGTTGAGAATGATTTTCGTGAGTACTTTTCTTTGGAACTGCTAGTAGGTGGTGCTTCAGGGTTATTAATATTTGATTGCTGATGCTGGAAGTTTCTGTCATCCTGAACCGTCGTAGGTTCTTGAGAACTAAACAATTTACTGTTGTGCTGAATATAATTTAGTTTTATAGCTCTTTTGCTTGTTAACCTATTTCTTCTGTTTGTGTGAATTAAACTTTGAGTGCTAAAGCTTCTTTCGGTGGCAGCTGATGTACATGGCATTGTGAGAATCCGTACAGCTAATTTTGAAAGTGAGAGATCTCCACAATAACCTTTCCACCAAGTTATTGCATCAACCGTAGGTAGTACTTCCCACAAAAAATTCTCTGCAAAGAAATGGAGTTTGCCCATGTAGTGACCTAATTCTGCTATTGCAGTTGGCAACATCGTGTCTTTTGCCAAACCATTAATAAACTTCATAGCACGCATTTTTTGTTCACTTGACAAGTATGAGCCAACAGAGTGAGGATTTAACAGATCAGCAGCCATGTGGACAGGTTGCATTGCATACTGCTGCCTTTCTGAAAATTTTTGTAATATGTTATTCCTCTCCGTTTCTTGTAATTTTAGCAGTTGTAAATTAGAATCAAATTCTAAATTTATTGCATTGAAGGATTTGCACACTAAATGAATAGAAGGACTATCACCTTCCAGAAGTGTTATACTTTGTGTTATGGGCTTTAAAAGGTTTATTACACCCTCCACACTGACCCAAAAATCCTCACTTAGGATAACGGGTTTTATAGTATGAACAACTTTTTGTGTGTCTTCTGTTATACTAAGTCTTTACAAGGCAAATTTGCACTTAACGAGATCTTCCATTGATTTAACATGTGAACCCCACCTTGTTTTGACAGGCATACTTAACGAAGTTGTAAGTTTCATGTCCTTTTTTATTTCTTCTAGTTTTGCTCGCAATATCTGACTGGACATTATGGTCTTAACAATATTCTTAACAGACACAATGATCTGCTCAACAGATTCTACTCGCAATATATCTGAGCACATCAAATGAAGAGTGTGTGCCATATAACCATATGACACAATATGGGGATATTTCTCTTGTATGTTACGTGCTGCTTTACGCATATTAGCGGCATTGTCGGTAACTATTGCGCTAAATTTATGTGACCCATATTTCTCGATTATCTCTAACATGATACCTTCTAAATAGGTAGCAGTATGACTTGCAGTGCCACTTAAAACAGACTTGACAAATAAAGGGCGCGGGGTTGTGATGATAACGTTAATGACACTTTCGTTTCTTAAATTTGACCACCCATCACACTGAAGGGCCAAATTTTCTGAAATGTTCAAAGTTTCCTCCACATGAATTTGTACTCTCTCAAATTCTTCGTCAAGTAGACGATGTGATAACAGATATCGCCCAGGTAACGTAAAGGAGGGTCTCAGTCTTTTAAAGAATAGTTTCCAGTTTCTGTTTTCTGTAATTGATAGTGGTGTATTACTAGTAAACACTGCCTTTGCAAATAAGGCTGTCAGTTGTTGATGTTCTTCTACTTTCATTACGTCTACAAAACTTTCTACCATGGATCTTTGTTTGTTAGAAATGTAATTTGATTTTTTAACGGGTGTAACGGCAGATAAAGTGCGTACTGTATTTTTTTCAACATTACTCTCATGACGACTACAACTAGTAGTACTAGTACTAGGACTAGACGTACGCGATGAAGCTGTCATTTTAGAGCGAATACTGGTGGGGGCTTTCATGCAATTTCCAATATGGATTTTCATCCTAGTGGAATTTTTTGAATATTTTTCTTTGCAAAATTTGCATTGAACACATGTTGTTTTTTTATTACTATCTATACATTCTTCAAAATACATCCACACTGAAGACCTTGGTTTAACCATAATGCTGGAAAAATATTCGAGATTCAGCCCTGTAATGTATCAGAATTCAGAAACGTTAAATTTAACGTGCAGGTTATTTGTAGAAAACGTTATTTTGCCTATACTAAACAATGCAAAATAACGTTTTTTGACAGATAACCTGCACGTTAAATTTGACGTTTCTGATACATCATTGTATTTATTTATCATAAAAAACGTGATATATTATATCATACACATATCTGGTAGAAACGCAATTTATTTTTCTTAAAAATTTACCGCATTGACATAGTAGAATAAATATAATCATATGATTTCACAGATAGTTAACGTCGGGTTAAGTCTGTCTACCTACTTGTTAAATAGGTACTTCTACGTTCTACCAGATTTATGTGATCTTAATTTTGTGACAACATTAATAATTTAATTTAGATACCTTGTTCGTTGAATCCAATAGATTAGGTATATTATTTTACTGATTCGTCAACACAACACACAAGAGACGCATAGGCATAGGTACGCAAAACTAAAGTCAGCACAATTACACAAGGCGACACGCGGTAAGCCGTAAGCACAATGCAACATAATTCCAATAAAAGCAATGGGAGGGGTAAAATGAAACTCGTTAACCTTGATGAAATTTCACGTAAGTTACCGTAATTTATGTAATTTATGAAACTTAATAAATTTCATAAATTTCAAAGATTTCAGTAATTTATAGGGTTTCTGAAATTTCCCTGTAATTTTACCGTCATTTTTGTAAGTTACAAAGTGTAAAATTTCCATCAACATCACTAATCCCGATGGGTCAAACTTAAAATTTTATTCCAACTGGAATTATTTTGCTGAAAAAGTGAAACAAATTGCCAGTCAAAGCAAGGATAAAACAATAATAAATTTAATTAAACAAATTAATGCCTGTAACACGGAAGGTGAGTACCTATAAATATTTCCACATAAATTCTAATTTGTACTTGCGATTAGATGGTGTAAACATTAGAATTTTGAAACTTCTGCCACATTTATTAACCCATTAATTCCCAGTGTACTCGGATGAGTACAATAAACTTTGATTCATTTAAGAGCCCTCTGGCAGTAAGGTACAGAAATTTTTTGGTTATTCGTACGACAAACCTGATGTATATGAACTGTCATACAGATATCTAACAGCGATTATGTCAAATTCTGCAATTTTAACTTTGCACGTGGCTTTTATCTTGCAAGCGTTTCGCTAACCTAAGTTTTCGTGTGTTGACATTTTTCATTATTGTGTTTAGGTTACTTTGGGTCCGCTTAGTGCTGTTTTTTGTGTTTAATTGTGTTCACGAACCATTATAGTAGTGCCTCAGAAACGTACAAGGGTAAGTTAATTAATTTAAAAATAATAATCGCGGTCAAAGTTGAGTGTACTCGCTTGAGTACATTGGGAGAATACCCCCTATGCACAAAATTTCTAAAAAGTAATTAGGCACTTTTCCTCCAGAGTCACTTCACATTTGGAATGGATATGAATGACGTACCAATACCTCCCCTGTTATTTTATGGTAGAAGTTATAAGAATCTAGGTCCAGCTATAGAGGATCTTCAGTCACTGGACACAAACGGCGAGATAGACGTTGTAATAATTCCCCCAGAAGTAGATGAGCAGACGGACGAAGAAGATGTCGACGAAGAAGAGATGAAGATGACATTAGTCCCACGTGATGTTCCAGGATCTATAGAAGTGCACTACGACAAAAGCGATGACGAATATTCCAGTGAAGATGATATCTCCCTTGCAGTATTTAGGAATCAGCAACTACCAAAAAAAAAGAAGACAGCCAACCCCGTGTGGACTAAAGACCCTGAAACAGATATAAGTATGCCTACAGCTCGTGGTTGTCTCGATCGCTTGACCATACTCAAGGCTGAACTTGAAGGTAGAAGCCCGGTGGAAATATTTGAAAAATTTATTGACAAAGACGTGATTGATCATATAGTGTTTCAAAGTAATCTGTACGCACAGCAGAAAAATGACTACCGATTTATGTTTTCTGAATCTGTTATGAAAATTTTTTTGGGATTTCTGTTGCTGACAGGATACCATTCTGTACCACGGGAATCGATGTATTGGAGTTTAGATGAAGATCTGGGTATAGATTTAGTAACGAGAAGCATGTCTAGGAATAGGTTTCATGACATAAAACGAAACATACATCTTGCAGACAATACAAATTTGAAGAAAGTGGACAAAATGGCCAAAGTTCGCCCCCTCATGGATCTCATGAATCAGCGGTTTCAACAATGGGGCTTTTTTCATGAGGAGTTGTCTATTGACGAGAGCATGGTGAAATACTATGGCCACAACTCTTCTAAACAGTTTATCAAAACCAAACCTATTCGATTTGGATATAAGAATTGGACTTTGTGTAGTTCAACGGGTTATTGTTACGCCTTCGATACATACTGTGGGGCTAAGACAACGGAGACTACACATACTCTTCAGGATAAGCTTCCATTGGGATCTAAAGTAGTTCTGGATCTACTCAAAACAATAGCTGTGCCTTCAGAGCACACTCTTTTCTTTGATAATTTTTTTTCATGTCACAGCCTGATGAAAACTCTAAAAGATCTTGGATATAGAGCCACTGGAACCGTGAGGGAAAATCGTACCAAGAAATGTCCTGTTATCAGCGTCAAAGAAATGAAAAATAAAGGTCGAGGATCGTATGACTATATGTTTGACAGTGAAGCCTTGATCTTATTTGTGCGATGGAAGGATAATAGTGTAGTCACAATGGCTACCAACTATGACTCCGTACTACCTATGGAGAAGGTAAAACGTTGGTCGTCAGCTGTAAAAGGAAGAACCGAAGTGCCTCAACCATTTCTTTTCAAAAATTACAATAGGGGAATGGGTGGGGTGGATTTGATGGACCAGTCTGTCAATAATTACCTACCGTATTGCTATACGCGGAAAAAAATGGTGGTGGCCTTTATTTACACATATCATAAATATGGCTACCTCAAATACTTGGCGAATATATCAGTTGGTATCTGGAGAGGGTGTTGATATGCTCTTTATACAGAGAGCAATTGCCCGACACTATCTACGATGTTATGAAAAATCATCCCATAGAGCTAGACCTACTGGTACAGTTCCACAAAGTATTCAAAAGAACGAAGGTGGCCATTTTCCAGAAAAAATAAATAAACAATTAAGATTAGAAGTAGAAATAAATAATGGTATGAACTGCTTTTACGATTCAAGGCAGTCGCTGTCTAAAGATATTTTTGTCACATGAAAGTTTACTAATTCTTAAACAACTATATCTGTTTATCTTCCATAAAATCGATTTTTTTGCTACAGAGGCATCAAAAAATAATATTCTTTGGTTAAAAAATCGCTCTGAGCCTTGGAGTGAAGTAATTGAAAAATGGAATGCTACATTCACTAACCGAACCCAGTCTACCTTTCCAACTGTTTCCGAATTTTACAAGGAGTGGCCTATATTAAAGGATCTCAGAGCAACTGTATTGGTATGTATACCTACTAGTACTACATTATATTTAAATTCTAGATAAACTTGGATTTTGAGCGATTGTATCCAGAGACGACACTAAATTTAATAACAGGATGGAATAATTTTTTGAGACAATTTTTGAGGTTAAAAAATACCAGCTAAAAGATGGTGTTTGGGAAAGACTTATTAGATTTACTCGATAAAGATTTATCTGAAGGTAAAACAGTTTATGGACTGTAAACTTATATTTGACTATACTTTTACGGTTCAATTACTACTTATGCCATATCTTCTTCCTCCGCGTGGTAGAACCAAGCTAAAAGGTTCTCACTGGAAGTTTTCCACTGCCGAGACATCTGAATCTATCATTTGTCATGCTAAGGTAAAGGATATTTAAATAAAGTGTTTATGTGCAATGTGGTAAATATTTTAGATTCCTGGGGATGTTGAACCAATGATTGCTGAACAACGGGATAAAGCAAAGAAACGTAAGGATCAACTACAACCTTACATTATAATACAAGGACCGTCCATATTGGATATCAGTTTTTGCTACCTAATCATAGATGAGTTAAGGTACCAATTTAATAGTGTTAGAGATGCTTTTGATAATTTATTCAAATGTTTTTTTGTGGTAAATGCTTAGACCATATAGTACATGGACTGCTATTCGCCCTATGCTTTCAATACAAAATGGGTGGTCACGGATAGAGGGCACTGTAGTCGTGGGTATGTGAATCTCAGGGTAAACTAAAGTCGCGGATCGCGTAAAGAGCAGATTTATAGTAACCGCGTAGTAAGGGAAGCTTTAAATACTCTTCATTATTTGCTATACGTCCACAAATAAGAATAAGTTTGCCTTTTTTGGGATATTTAGACGATTCATTAATTGACGTGTATTAATTTATAGGTTGACAGTCTCAAATCGTGTCTAATCGGACAACTTCGGACATACTCGTTTACCCTGAAAGTCACATACCCAGGCGATGACCTTGACCATATTTTCGTTACAATTAGCAGTCCATGTACTATATGGTCTAAGGGTAAATGCCAATTATCCTCTTCAAGCAGAACATATTTATATTTTAATACAAAAAGGAGTTAGTTTGTAATATATTATAGAACAATGCGCTGTGACCATTGTGGCAAAATTATTATAAATAACAAAAAATACATTTTTCATTTAGAGTATAAGGTAGGTGCGGCAAATAAGGCCCGTAGTTCCTTAAAATTCCCATGAAATACAGAACGCTACTGTCACCTGTATTTGAACTGTCCTTAGCATGGTTATTGTTAAACAGATGTCGCGACTTGAATTATTAGCGACACTTCTCTGTATCAAAGGTTTGTTTCCAGTGAATCGAATATTTTGATCTTGTTATTACCGCGCAAATATACTTTAAGCTCATAAATTAGGTTTTTGTGATCATCATATACAGTCAAAAGTGATTAGCTGGTAAGTACCTACAATACATAATATACAGTAAAAAAAATATAATGCTATGCCAACGAGAACATAGGTTTTTCATTGTTAACCTAAAATTTGCACATGTCTGTAATAAAGCCCGGGAAAATAACAGGCGGGCCTTATTTCTGCTCGTAAATAATGTTGTGTAAAAAGTGCAATTGAAGTTAAAGAACAACACGGGCCTTATTTTTCACGCTGCCAGAAATAAGGCCCACTAGTTGAATTTTTGAAAAAAAATTATTTAAAACTTGCTTTCGTTTTTTGGGAAAAATTTTATATTTCATTGTTGTTGTGCATAAGTGTTACTTACATTGACAATAAATTGTCAAGTTCCTGCATTTCCTTTGATGAATAAAAATTTATTTCTCTTAGGTGGGCCTTATTTGTCACATCTACCTTATGCACGGTCTTAAAAACAAATTTACTTGTTCAATATGTAAAAGATCATTTCATCGTAGGCATGCATTTCTTCAACATCTTAACTACAAACATTCTTCTACAAATGAAAATATTAGTTCTAGTAAAGGTCATATAAACATTCCTTGTGAACCCTGTGCTGACAATGTTACTGAAAATATGACGAAGGAAAATTTGAAGAAGTCTTCAAAAGTAGAGGTCCCTCTTGATATTGATTCCCAAATTAAAATAAATTTTCGTGAATTTAAGGAGATATTTAGTAAAGCAATTCAAAAGTTTATATCAGAATTATATGACAATTTAACCTTAACTAAATCTGTAATTCAACACATAATCCAAAACACCGTTGATTTCTTACATTCAGGTTTCATTGATAAAATTGAACATTTGTTCGGTTTATTGCAGAAAAACTTTGAATCGTCAGGTTGTGACTCTTAGAAGTCTATGCTAAAAATGTTAAAAGAATCTTTTGATTTAATGAACTCAGAATATAAGAGGTTTAAGTATTTTGAAGCTTGCAATGCATTTATTAAACCTATTGAATGCAAAATTGGATCATCTACTGATCGTTTTTTCTCAAAAGGAATCGTTTCACTGGGGTTAAAAGATCGAAACATGTCATTTGTGCCCCTAAACAAAACTTTGCAGACATTTTTGCAATTACCGAATGTATTGGATGAAATTTTAAATTATCAAAAGAAATTGGAGGATGTGAACATTGAAAATAATGTAATGATTAATATATTAAACGGTACAATTTGGAAGAATGTATCAAAACCTCCCAATAAGTCCATTGTACCCTTAATCTTATATTTTGACGACTTTGAAACAATTAATCCTTTAGGCAGTCATACAGGATATTATAAAATGGGGGCTGTATATTTCTCTATACCTTCTATTCCTCCTCAATACGTTAGTCGCTTAGAAAATATTTTTTTAGCATTGCTTTTTTATAGTTCTGATAGGTGCGTTTTCGGAAATGAGATAATCTTTACACCACTGATAAATCTGTTAAAAGATCTGGAGGTTGATGGTATTAGAATAGAACACATAACATAACGTAGGGTAGACCGGGGCAGGTTCGGACATGGGGCACCTCCGGACAATTTGATTTTACCGCCTTCCATAGCGAAATGTGATTTCATATTTTAACAGTTGGTTACAGTGCTTTGTTCAATCCGTGTGTCAAAATTTCGTGCCGGTATTTTAAGTGATTTTGAAGTTATTATTAAAAGTCGTAAAACGCTACCTGAAGTAAGTATTATGGCCATCTACTCCTAAGGATTTGCACTATTTAGTTTTGTATTTTTTTTATTGCAAAGTATATTAGGCATAAAGTATCATATTTTCACATTACATAACCTATATTTTAAGAAGCGGCAAGTTCAAAATTCTCAGATTTTTTAAAGTGTTTACATGATGTGCATGTGAGGCACAACCGGACAGTATAGTGTGGGGCACATTCGGACTGTCCGGAGGTGCCCCACTTTGTTGTTAAGCTTGTTTCATTTGGATTATAATATATAACGTTTATTTAGCATGGTTAGAAATTACGTTAAAAAACGAAATCGACCCGAGGTTCCTGAAGAAACAATCCAAACAGCTGTTTCAAATGTAATTCAAAATAATATGTCGATACGACTTGCTGCTAGCACATTTGGTGTAAAAAAATCGACGCTTCATGACAGAGTTTCAAAGGCCAAGAGGCAAATTGCCCATTCTGATTCTGGAAATGACAGTGATGAAGGCTCGTTGCAAATTTCAGGCCTTTCAAAATATGCTACTCGGCAAATATTTTCTGTAAACGAAGAAAATGAACTTGAATCATATCTTAAGCAATCATCACAAATTTTATATGGTTTGACATATCAGGCAACTCGGAAATTGGCGTATCAGTATGCAGTTAAATTGCAAAAAACTTTTCCTATACAGTGGAAAGAAAACGAAATTGCTGGCGTCGAATGGATGCGGTTGTTTATGAAGCGCCATCCAAGACTATCATTGAGAAAACCCGAAAACACCAGTGTTGCACGGGCGTCGGCTTTTAATAAACATAATGTTGATGAATTTTTTAATAATTATATTCAGGTACAAGACAAATACAAGTTTGATCCGAGTCGTATTTGGAATACAGATGAGACTGGTATATCTACAGTCATTCAGGCACCTAAAGTGATAGCAGAAACTGGCAAAAGAGTTGTTGGTCAGTGTGTTTCTGGGGAAAGGGGCACATTAGTTACATTTTGCGGCGTAGTTTCCGCTACGGGTAACACAATCCCTCCGATGTATATATATCCTCGCATCCGCATGAAAAATCATTTTTTAAATGGTTCTGTACCCGGTGCCATAGGTTATGGCTCAAAATCAGGTTGGATGACTGCCGAATTATTTGTCAAATTATTAGAACACATAAAAATTCAAACTCAGAGCAGTAAAATGCATCCCATACTTTTGTTAATGGATAACCATGAGACTCATGTGTCAGTTGAGGCTATCAACTATTCACGCGAAAATGGAATAGTATTGGTATCGTTTCCACCACATTGTACACACAAAATGCAACCTCTTGACAAAACCGTGTATGGACCTTTTAAACAAAAATGCAAGGTATCTTTTAATGATCACATCTCGAGCAACCCGGGAAGACCTGTAACAATTTATGATATTGCCAAACTGACATCAGAACCCTACCTGCAAAGTTTTACGCCTAAAAATATTATAAGCGGTTTTTCAAGCACCGGATTGTGGCCCATCAACAGACTAATTTTTTCAGAGGAAGACTTCTTTGGAGCATACGCTACAGACCGAACAAACCCACAACCTGAAAGAAACGAAGATTCTGAAAAATTGGTCACCATTGTCGATCCCAGTGTTAAATCGGTTGACCAAGATGTTAACCACGTTGACCTTTCTCCATCTGAAAAAGACAATTTCCATATAAATCAGGCATCTATTTCTTTGTCTGCCAACAATTTATCGACCAATTCTGAAAACAAATTCACACACGATGTAACAGCAATGATGCGTTCAATAGTTAATGAAATTGTGAAAGAAGCAACAAAGCCATTGATCAATATCGTTTCATTGCACATATTGAAACCATCAGATATAAAACCGTTCCCAAAAGCAGCGCCTCGAAAAACAAACAGGAAATCTCGTGTAGGAAAATCAAGAATTTACACAAGCACGCCAGAGAAAACTCGAATTGAAGAATTACAAGAAATAAGGAAGTTGAAGTTAGACAAATCTGGAACCAAGAAAAAATTAGTAATAAATAAAACCAGCATTCAAACACTTAAAAGTAGAAAACCCACAATAACACAGAATATCCAGAAGAAGGGAAATAAGAATAATACCAGAAAGAGAACGAAAATACCCAAAGAAAGTGATACATCTTCAGATTCTAATTCAGAATCTTTTAAATTTATGACAAAAAAGAACAAATTTCTGGACTCTTCATCTGACTCAGACATTGACATGACGGAATCTGATTGCGATGAATTCTCTAAGCTTTTAGGTAAAAAATAATTAGTTTTTTTTAAATTGGTCTACCTACTACTTTTTTGCAGATGATGAGGAGATTTTGTGTGACGACTACGTTCTGGTACAATTTCCCACCAAGAAAACAGTGATTCATTACGTTGGGCAAGTGATACAGCTTGCAGAAAACGGCGAGTTTGTCATAAAATATTTGAGGAACACACACAACCGTTTCCACTTTCCCACCGTGGATGATATTTCAACCATAACAAGATCAGAAATAGTGGGGAAACTGCCTAGGCCAACTTCTGTTACTGGAAATGCTCGTCTTTCAAGTTTCTTAAAATTCAATGTCAATTTTTCTTCCTTAAATGTCAAATAATTTTAACGTTTAAATATACCTTTTGAAAGTCAAAACTATGTATGAAACATGTCCGAACGTACCCCATGCGTGTCCAAAACTGCCCCACCATGGGGCACCTTTGGACAATTAACACTTTTTTGTTTTGCCTTTTTTTGTAAAAAACTGGAGAAGTTTGTTCTTAAATTGCTAGGTTATTAGTTAAAAAACATATGAAGCAATATATTTTCAGCTTTAGAAGATTTAGTTTAAATAAAATAATAGTAAAAAAATCTGCTTAACAAAAAATGTCCGAACCTACCCCAGTCTACCCTACATCAAATATACTTTCATTTACTTCTTGTTGTTGGAGATAATTTAGGATTGCATTCTGTTTTTGGGTTAACTGAAAGTTTTGGAGCTACAAATTATTGTAGGTTTTGCTTATGTTCCAAAAATGTAGCGGCGATTCAGACAATTGAAGATGGTACTATGATGCGTAATCCTCTTGATTATAATGATCATTTGAGTAATTTTAGCTACGGAGTGAAAGAAGAATGTGTCTGGCATAGTTTAAAAACATTTCATATTTATAATAATTTTACTTGTGATGTAATGCACGATTTGTTTGAAGGGGTACACAGATACGACATGGCACAAATAATAGCAACTTGTATATCTATGGAATATTTTTCCTTAGATACTTTAAACTCTAGGATTAGGTATTTCACTTATGATAGTTCTAATAAAAATATTCCACCCGCAATAAAAGTAGACCATCTAAAAAGTGGTTGCATAGTTATGTCAGCCTCAGAAATGTTATGCCTGGTAATAAATTTCAGATTTATAATTGGTGATTTAATACCTGAAGAAGACAATGTCTGGCAGTTTTATTAATACTTCTAGATATTACAGAAATATTAGTTTCAACCAGTATAAGTAAAGAACATTTGGGTTTTCTTAAATCGTTAATCCATGAACACCATGTGATGTACATTAGTTTGTTTAAACAAAACTTAAAACCCAAACATCATTTTCTTATTCATTATCCAACAATTAGGAGAAAGCGGGGCAAAGCGGAATGATTTTTAAATTTAATTTTTTTTTGGCTAAACTATAGGTTGTATAGATAAATTTTTTTTCGTAATAAGAACGTTAGTACTGTTCGCACGTAACAAAATATTTACTAGATCTTAGTTCCTCATACTGGTACTGATAATAAATGGTTTGTGTATCAACGCATTTCATTCCACTTTGCCCCGCCTGTGGGGCAAAGTAGAATGACCACATTCCACTTTGCCCCGCCTGTGGGGCAAAGTAGAATGACCAGCGGGGTAAAGTGGAATGAAATTTTTTAATTGTTATAAATATGTATTTTGACAAAGTTTTATTATATTAGCTTAAGAAAGGAAACATTTAGAGATATTGAAAATATTTATGTACAAAAATCACAAACATAAGGCTTGTCATTATCGGTGTCAAAACCCGAACACTCTTCATGCGCCCACAAACGACAGATTGAGCAACTAATCCAACCTTCACCTTCTTTGGATTTTAGAAAAGTACCATCACAAACTATACAAGAAGTGTCCTCTACTTCCTCGTCACTGGAAATAGGTTCAGTATTTTTTTTATTTTGTCCTTTGGTCCCTTTTCTTGGCTTTTTTTGTTTAGGTAACTTTGTTTCCACAACCTTTCGCTTCGAAACTTTTTGTCCCTTCTTCTCCTGTAACTCTTTTAAATATGGACTGGAAGTTAACACAGCAGTCTTTCCTCGATTTTTGGAAACTTTTCGTGTTTCGCATGTAGATTTTACCTTCGGAGCTGGCATTATGTCTATGGGACTAACGTAATTATTTTTTGAAATTTTTTTAAATATTGGTGTTTGTAGACCGGAACACGACGCAACATTGCTATCCGGTGGTATAGTTTGCGTTGGGCTTGAACTTGATACATTGGAACACGACGCACAATTACTATCCACTGTTATGGGAGAAACATTTATATCCTGCATTACGTTTGTAGTTGATGACGATGTTTTGTCTACCACTGGATTTTCTGTAGCGTGAAAAACTGCATCCTGGATAGTGACAGCATCAGCATCAAGGTCCCTGTCAGTAGTTTCACTGGCAGCAAAGGCCTCTTCTGGAAACACATTTGGATCGAGTGGGAAAATTCCGGTTTTTTTAAAGCCATTAATAGCATTCTGTGGGGTAGATGCCTTTAGATAACTTTTTCCAAAAATGCTACCCACTTGGCGAATCGTAATTGCTCGACCTGGATTTTGCCTCATCCATGTTTCACACTCTTGAGTGTGAAATGTCGATAACGGAAACATGAAAGAAACGTCCAGAGGCTGCAGACGATGTGAAGTGTGTGGAGGGATACACAGTATGTGCATATGGTTCTGTCTGGCAGCCTCAATCAGTTGAACATTTTTGGTGTGCGTTGCGTGCCCATCCAGTATTAATAAAACTGGATCAGTCGCGGATGGTTTGGAGTAATGGAGAAAATGTTCAAACCACTTTGGAAAAAAAATTTCTGTCTGCATCCAACCAGAGGGATGGCAAACTAATACAGTTTCTGGTGGAGTACCATTTAATAATTCAATATTCTCCCTTGTCCTTGGAAAAATAAGTAGAGGGGGAACATACTGCCCTGCGGCATTAAAACAAATAGCTGCAGTTGTGGTTACTCCTCTTTCAGCAGAAGTCACATTTCCCACCTGCTTCTTTCCTTTTAAACTAATGATTTTTGAAGGTTTATTAGGCACAGTAGAAATGCCCGTTTCATCCACATTATATACCCTGCTTGCAGGAAACTTGAACTTATCAAAAAGCTCAATTAATAAGTCAAAGAAAGCCTTTACATTTTGCCGGTTAAATGCAGAGGCTCTCGCTAAAGAAGTATTTTCCGGACATCTAAGGGATAATTGTGGGTGGCGCTTAAGAAAACCATTAACCCAATCCTTCCCAGCCCTCCCTGTCTCTGCATTAAAGGCATGTGCTTTGTTATTTTGCTGAGCAAACTGATAGGCTAGGTATCTAAGGTCAGAAATTCGTAAACCAAAAAACCTTTTCTCCATGAATAAACAGTGGTTTACTAAATCGAGTTCTTCTTCATTGGAGAACACTTTTCTAAATCTCCCTAACTGTTTTAAAGAAACAGAGTTTGGCTCGCCCTCTTTTTTGGCTCGCCTAAAGAGAGTGGTACACGGTACCTCATAATGTTCAGTCGCCTCTTGAAAGCTCATTCTTCCATCCCTGACAGCTAAAGTAGCAGCAGACATGTCGGTTTCCACCCACTTTTGTTGAGACGTTTTTCTTTTATAATTTCTCACCATTTCAACCTGTAGAAAAAAAAACATTTAGCACCTGTCACCTGGCGGGGCAAAGTGGAATAATTCCACTTTGCCCCGTTTCACTTTGCTCCCAGTGCAGTTTGCAGATTATAACCAAAATCACAAAATTACAGTAAACATATTTAATGAAAAATGCAACGAAACAAGAAGATAAAAGCAACGTTTACAAGCAGTAAAATTTTGGAATACTCACAATATCATCCACGAACTATACACAAAATCTATGAACTTAAATAATTATATCAGACATTTCGTAAACAACGAATTGTAGATAACTACTGCACGAATGGCGCGAATATGGTATAACTTTTGACCATAGAACTGTATACGTAGTAACTGGAAAGGACTCGCGTATACCTACGCTCGCGCGAAATTGAGGCAGGGGCAACAGACAAAGACGGGGCTTACTTTAGGATTCTCGTCTCGCTTGCACTCATACTTTTATATGCAAATTAAAAGACGATTTCCCTTTCTTTCATGTTGTTTCACCTAATGGGCATATATTTGACTTCGAATGTGTTTGAATCCGTTTATGTACAAATCATTTATTGTAGTGACACTTGTGATTATGAGTCATACATTTGTTTTTGTTTGTAATCAAGTGTAGAACTTGCAGTAACCATCATGGTGCTCAATTGTGTAGTTGTTGGATGCACCGTTGTTCACGGCACAAATAATCCCATTTCTTTTCATGGGTAAGTACATTTCTTTCGCATAATTAACTACAATTATTTGCTACATAGGAAAAACGAAACAGCTGATCCTTAAATGAGTAAGAGCGCGATGACGGTGGAACTTTAACCTTTACACGCATTAAATAGTATAAACTGGAAGTAATTTCTGCGTATACTTTGTCGTGATAATACCTTAAAGTATTTAGATAACGTAACAAACAAAACTAAAATATTTCTACCATTATTTGGTTAAGTAATTATCGATTTTATCTCGTGACGCAACAACACTTCCATTAAAGCGCTCGTGTAAAAGTGAGATGGGAATCCTAAAGATTAACGAATTGCCTAAGCACGCGACTTGCCTCACTTTTCGGTTGACGCGAGTCCTTTCCAGTTACTACGTATACAGTTCTATGCTTTTGACTGACTAGTGGTGTGTTGCTATGCTTAAAATTTCACCGATTGCCGATAGATTGAGCTGTGTATTCCGGAATAATTACAATCATTCCACTTTGCCCCTCAATTCGCTTTGCCCCGCTTTCCCCTATTTCTCGAATTGGTCCTCCAATTTTAATATCCTCCATGCGTTATGAAGCGAAACATAAAGACTTAAAAAATATTTCAAATGTCGTCAAGTGCAGGAAAAACTTACCATTTACTCTTTCCATGAGGCATCAACTGAAGTACTGCGTAAGGATATTATTGGAAAGGGGGTTATCTGACAATATAACAGAAGGAGCAACCTACCTTGTAAATAATCTTAATCTTAAGTCTTGGGTTATAGAGACATATAAAAATTGTATTGCGGTTACTTACTGTAATGTCAATGGGTTACACTATGCTCCTCATTCAGTTGTTATCTCAAAAGTTGAAAAAGATGTACCTCATTTTTTACTTATAACATTTATCGTAAGGGATGAATGTCAAAATTATTATTTTATTTGCAATCCGTTAAAAACCATTGAAATGAAACTTTAAATGAAATATGTATAACATCTTTAAATGATTTATATTCAATTATTCCTACTTGCTTATGCACAACTAAAGATGCCACAATGGTCATAAGATCTTACTAATAAGTTATTTTTACAATTAAAATTAGGTTTTTGTATGTAAAAACAAGTTTTATTTACTGTGTTATTACCGTTATGAATGTTTAAGTTTGAATAAATTTCTTTTAATTGAAATATTTTGTTGCTTTATTTTAAACTATTTATTTCACAAATGAAGTTAGAAGGATGGTAAAAATAACATTTTCTTCTTTAAGTAAAATAGTGAAAAGATTATGTTAATCAAATATATATTTGAAACAAATCATTCAAATTATAGAAGGAAAAAAATACATACTTGAAACTAAAATACTTAATGTAGTATCAACATTCTAATCATCTCTAATGGTGTATAGTAATTCTTCATTTAAAGAAATATAAACTAAAAGCAATGTTTATTTGCAGTATCAATGTTGGCTACAATAATATGCATTCTTTAAATGACAATTATTTAATCTTTAATGAAGCATTCTGAACTCTTATGTCAATTTTGTATGTTCTTATATAGAATAACAGTACTTTGAATCTAACATACATTTACAAGAATAATTCTTTTTTTTATTAAGTAAATATTTATTTGTGTATATACAAAACATAAATTTGTTTAATCTGATGCATATTTTCATAAACTAAGATATAATTGTTATGTGTGATTGTAGATTCCGATTGCAACAAAGTAAAATTTTAAGATTAAACGAACTTACCTTAAGTGAAGTTCAATCTAAATTTTATGAAGCATCTCGTCCGAATAGATCATATAGTGTAGTGTAGTTGTTTCAGTGTTCGCGCCACGAAATTTAAAGCCAATGTAAAAACTTACGCTCCCTCTACTTTCCCCTCTTGTCGCGCTTGCAACGGGCTTCATTTTTTACAGCCATTCTGCTTCTTTGTTGCAACTCCAAAAAATAGGGCTGGGAAGGGAGGGCTATGATCTATTCGGACGAGATGCTTCATAAAATTTAGATTGAACTTCACTTAAGGTAAGTTCGTTTAATCTTAAAATTTTATTTCGCATCTCGTCCTCTAGATCATATAGTGTAGATGTTTAAAGCAGTTGCAACCAAACGAGCAGAAACCAAGAAAGGATTTTATTCCTTACAATGACAACGATCTAAAGTTATACAACTAAATCTAAGGTTACAATAATCCTAAAATGGCATTTGCCACCGACTGCTCTTCTAACACTGGTCGATTATAAAACTGAGCAAATACCCGTGATGAAGCAGACCAACCTGCTGTATTTCTAATAACGTCTAGACTGACGCCCTTTCTTGCAGCCATGGAGGTAGCAGCGTGTCTAGTACTATGTGCAGTAAAAATCTTGGTGTCGATACCACATTCAGCCAGAGTACTCTTAATCCAACGACTGATTGACTGAGTCGATGCGGTCTTGTGCGGTTTTCTAAATGTAATGAACAAGTTTGAAATCATCGGCGTTCTTAAGGTTTCTGTTCTCCCCAAGTAGTGTTGTAAAGTACTTGCCACACATAAAGCCGGCTTTTCATGAAAGAAAGGAATTTCCAGTATTGGTTGGAAGCTTTTAGGTCCTGAGGTTTTTATTCTATCTGGAATCCTTATCTGAATTTTGTCCTCGTTCAAAATAATATTTTTAACTCTGATCAGAGACAACGTCTGCACTCGATGTGCGGTTATTAGTATTAGTAACGTAACAAGCTTACGTGTTAGTTGTTCCAAACTTAAGTCCTGGTTAGGGTAGTATGTTGATAAATGGCTTAAAACTATGGTAGGATCCCAAGTATGTATTTGGGAGAGGATGGTCTTAACTTAAAGACCCCTCTAAAAAACCGTTTAATTCTAGCGTCAGACCCTACTTCTGGTGAAAGTATTAACGAGAGGGCTGACCGAACGGTATTAAGATTACTGTAACTAAATCCTCTATTAAACAAATCGCTTAAAAAACTTAAAATGTTGTTAAAGTTGAGAATAAAGGGATCGAATTTGTTTCCTACACAGAAATCCCACCATAATTTTAAGCCATGGTTATATTGACTTATTGAGGATTTGGTCAGCGAGGCGAGGGATACTTCCACGGCCATCTCTGGAATTCCCTTGTTTTCTAAGGCTAGCCTGATAACAGTCCTGCTACCAGGGTAAGGGTTACGTGCAGCGGATGTGGCGTCCTATCAGCAGATAACAACAAGTTAGGATTAGGTTTGAAATAAATAGGTGGTTTAATTAATAATGCATTAAATAATGGCCACCAAGGTTGTGTAGGCCAAAAGGGAACAACCAAAACCCCTTCCGCGTTATCGGACTTAATTTTCTGAAGTACTCTGAGAATTAACGCGAAAGGAGGGAAAGCATAAAAATTTTTATCAACCCAATTTACAGTGAAGGCATCCACTGCTTCTGCTCCTGGGTCCCTAAGCCAGGAAAAATATCGTTCACACTTATTATTGGTTCTAGAAGCGAAAAAATCTATGTCTGGATGTCTTAAATCGGTACAGATTTTTCGGAAGGCAAGATCACATAACTCGTATTCAGATTCAGAAACCTTACGCCTTGATTCGCGATCTGCTTCAACATAATCGGAAGATTGAATATACGAAGCAAAAATCCATAATTCGCGTTTCTCACACCACTGCCAAATATCTCGAGTCAACGTATTTAAATGTGGATACTGGACACCCCCCATTCTGTTTATATAAGATATAGCAGTGGTATTGTCTATTCTGAGTAAAATATTGGTTTGTTTAAAATTAGCTGCAAAGCACCTCAAACCAAAAAAGGCTGCCTGCAACTCCAAAAAATTGATATGATTTTTGCTTTCCATTCGTGTCCAGAATCCATGAGACCTTTTACCTGAACAAGCTACTCCCCAGCCCGAAAGAGATGCATCACTAAAAATCTCCATTGTGTAATTTATGGGTCTAATACATCTGCTTTCCTGAATGTGAGACTTCCACCAAAGAAAATCGTGCCGCAGTGTGGAGGGAATTGTCATAGTACTGTTGTACTCCCCCCCTGACTTTTTAAGAGCTAAGAATTTTTGCCTTTCAAAATTCTTAGTGTACAGCATCGCATAACGAACCGCAGGCGTTGCTGCAATAATCCTACCAATGAATTTTGCGAAGGTTCTAATTTTGCAACTAAGTTTAGTCTCTAAAGTGTGGATATCTTGCAGAATACGTTTTTGCTTCTCAACTGGAAGACTAACTGTCATCGAGCGAGAATTAAAAACAAGGCCTAGGTACTGTATACTCTGACTGGGTGTAAATCGGCTCTTTTTCTCGTTTATAATGAACCCTAGTTCTTCCAGTAGAGATCTTGTAGTGGCAACATTAGATAAACAATCGCGAAACGAGTCTCCAAGAAGTAAGAAATCATCTAGATAAACATTAGACCCAAAATTTTGTAGTCTATGTTTGGCAAAAACTGGTTTCAATATTTTTGTAAACACTAAAGGAGCAGTGCAAAGCCCAAAAGGAAGACAATTAAATTGAAAAAGCTCTTCCTCAAAGTAAAATCTTAGAAACTTCCTATCCTTAACTCTAATTGGGACTAAGTGATATGCATCCTTTAAGTCCAGAGATGCGAAAAAACAATTCTCCGTAACTAACTTAGTAACTGATCTATAGTCTTCTAATTTAAAATGTTGAGTTTCTATGTACTGGTTAAGCTCTTTTAAGTTAAGGATTAGTCTGTGTGAACCATCAGGCTTGGGCACTAAAAAAATGTTCGACACAAATTGGCCCCTTGAAGGGCGACATTTTGAAATTACTCCATTACATAACAAACTAGTTAAATGAATTTTAACTACTGATAATTCAGTTTTCGACCATCGCATCTGCTTTGGCCGATAAGTTTGTATCGGTTGTTTACTAAAAGGTATAGTATAGCCCTCAATCCAAGAAAGAATAACCGGATCTCGGGTTATTCCACGCCAAGCATTTACAAAAAAACTTAATCTTCCGGCTGACCTGTTTACCTTCACTAACGACGATTCTGGTGTTGGGACTGATTTTGATAATATTTTCTGGGTAACTGTTGGTAGCGGTCTCTCAGTTGTGGTATGTAGTTTTTCGGTCTGCCCCGACTGGATGTGTTCAGCGTCCGAGGCAGACCCCTCGCATTTCCCTGCCTTTTAGGGAAGTTTTTAATTATAGGTTTTGGCTTCGTAGGTTTGAATTCAGTTGATGAACGTTCAAGGGTCTTCGCAGCCTTCATACGCTCTGTAAGATCATTTCCGAAAAGCCATTCACCTATAGGAGCTGCAGCAATAGTCTCCCGGCATTGCTTATTTAGGCCTGATGCCACTAAAAATCTTCTAGCCTCGGATTCTTGGTGATGAGCATCGGAGAGAAGGCGACTCGCATCGCTCAGGTACTCAATAAGGGTCAGCCCTAGATCGCTCCCCTCCTGAGTTAACAAAATCGTCAAACTCCTGCCGATTGCTGCGAGAGCTGCTGCAAGTCGTCCCTGAGTTTCGGCTAATCGTTTGTCCCTTTGCTTGTGTTGTTCTGTCATGGCGGTTTCGATTTCGGGGTTTAATTTAGGTACCCCAATGACCTTGCAGTTTTCTGCTGGGGGATACTTGGATATTAAATCGTTGGCCACTTGTGGATCCAACCCCGATTTCAAGATACTCTCCCAGCGAGAGACTAACTCGACATGCAGTTCATTGTGTAAGGTAACTGCCGGTTCTGTGGATTGGCCCAACAAAGTTAGGAATTCTGACGGAATCGAAGAGGGAGGCACGTTTTCTTTTTCCCCGTCTGCGCTTGCTTCTAAATCCAGAAAACAAAACCCAAATTACAAGGAGAAGCAGACAATTACCAAATTTGTAGCTAAAAAATAATAAACTAAAGCCCAAAGGCCTTCTTTCAACCTCTTCCAACTCCTTGAAAAAAGGAAGGTACCACTGTACCTTTAAAAGACAAAAAAACGTCTATCAAATCTACCTTTTAAATCTCGTTAAAAGTGTAGAGGCAGGTATGTCAAAGACTCGTTTGAACACCTGCTAAATTAGTGGTAAAACCAAATTTGTTAAAGAAGCTACAGCCTTACGGCCTTCAAAAGGATTTCTTTCAACTTGTTGAAAGATTATGTCAAGCTACCTTCTTTTAAAACTCGTTAAAAGTGTAGCGGCAGGTATGTCAAAGACTCGTTTGAATACCTGTTACGTTACTGGGAAGGCCAAAATTTCTAAGGAAAACTACTTTCCAGCTTGGAAGAAGTACAACAAAAACTCGTTTGCGTACTTTGATAAGGCAGGGAACATAAAACAAGGCTTACCACTTTCGTAAAGGAGAGATGATAAATCTCGATTATCAAAACTTGTTTCCGAAGGACCGGCACGCGGTGTTGATGCTGATTGCTCTGAATCAGCACTGGTATCTACCTCCGTATCGCTGTCACGACCTTGCTTCGACCGCAATTCGCATAAAATATTATACGCGATATCCTGTAATCGATCATCTTTCCTCCTTCTTTTATTTCGCTTACGAATTAGCTTTTTAGCTTTCCGTTTATGACCCATCTAATAAGGTAAAAAACGTTGAGTGGTAAAAACAAAACAACGCGTGGCGTACACTCTCGCACGAAAACAACTAATGAAGCCCGTTGCAAGCGCGACAAGAGGGGAAAGTAGAGGGAGCGTAAGTTTTTACATTGGCTTTAAATTTCGTGGCGCGAACACTGAAACAACTACACTACACTATATGATCTAGAGGACGAGATGCGAAATAAAATTTGTTGTGTGGCCTTCTACGCTTTCGTAAATAACTATTTTTGCAAAGTGTATGAAAGTGTAGATTTATCGAGTGCGACGTTTCATCAGAGGCTTTAGCTTTACCTATACCCAAGTGTGAAATCGCCGCACAAGATAAATAAAAAATAGCCTTTCACACACTTTTTTTGTATACAAGTTATTTGCATGTTATCCAAAGTCTTTTTTCTTTTTTTGAATGTTTGCGACTATATTTATATAGTGTCCTCTCAAAATAGTTAATTTTATAACAAGAGCGCAAAGTTCACTTTCGCGCATTGAGACTGAAGGTATTTTGACGAGGCGAAGCCGAGTCAAAATATCAGACGAATGCGCAAAATAACTTAGCGTTGTGCTAGTGTTATATACAACATTTTTTCTACAAATGAAATAGAAAATATAATATGGAAAACTTGAAAAAACTATGTAATTTCCTGCATATAACTTTATGAATATAAGACATTATTAAATACATGTATGGTGAATGCTTTGACAACTAAAATACTAAAAACAAAATAAACATGAAAATGTTATTTAAAATCAAAGGGTCCTATATCTCCGCGACGTAACGTTACTTGTTGCTAGTGCTGCTCTAAATTATAATTGGTAATGAAATTTTGATGACAATATCTTACCGTAACATAGTCAGAAAAAGATTGCACGAATCTTATCACAGCAGATTTCGATTTCGTGTAAGTGGTAGACTTCGTTCCGGAATCTGGATGTGTTTTCATGAAGTACCTTTGCAATACCTCCAAAGTTGAGTTAGCCTTAGAAGGGTACTTCATATTAAAAACGAAAAAGCAAGCATAAAATTCTTTGAGTGCACCAATAAAAGAACCGGATCCTTCATTTATTGGAATTTTTTCAATAACCACGATATATTTATTTTCATCTGTAAAACAAACTTTTAAAAAAAACATCAATTATACTTTCGGATATCATCTACCTTGAGCAAATATAATACATGGGCTCAAAGATTCCACTTCTTCTGCATGACCGCGATCCTAAAAAATATATTTTATTGTATTTCTTTTTAAAGAATATTTATAGCACCTACCGGAAGAATTTTAAATATCATTTCAAAACGTTCTTTAAATTGCTTTGCTAGCACTCGCAGTAATTCTATATGTTGATCATTTATATCAGTAGGAATTTTCTTAACTAATTTTTTAGTGCGTGCAAATTCCAACATTCTTTCGATTTTAATGTTGATGCCAGCTTCCAACTGGTTTAAATCTTGACACATCAACCTTCTGTAATTCCAGTACAAAACTTTTCCGTGCAACAGACAAGGCCACGATTTTTGTAGCTGTGTAATAGACGGAGTCTCATTGTTTATATAAAAGCGTTGTCGTTCGTATGTGTTGTGTAATAATTCAAAGAGTCGTTTATCGTCCATTGTTGAAAATCCCTCATTGAGACTTACAATCTGTTCGTCTAAACTGTCGTCTTCTTAGCAATTGAAGTAGGTGAAAGTTTACTTCGTCTCTTAAGGCTATTTTTGTAGTCGTTACGGTCTTTTAATTTTAAAAGTAGGGTACTTGAACCATCACCAAGTACTACACCATCATCATCTATGGCACCTGAAAGGTCCTCCAAAAGTTTTCCGTTATTAGCCTTTCGGGTGCGTTTAAATTTTGTATGGAGAGTTCTTGAACGGCCGGATTGCTGTCATTTAAATTTTGCGATCCCTTTGGATCGACATCATTAGTCGGTATTTCCAGAAATAAATATGGCTCCTCTACAAGTGGTACCTGTTCAGCATTAGACGTCAGTGAAACAGTGCTTGCAAGTAGGCTGCCATCTGTAGAATCGGTAGAAATGGGTTGCCAAATTTCGTTTTTTTGCAACAAGATAAAAATTATGCATTTATGGAACAGATGCGACAAGATTCTTTCTTACCTCTTAGCACTAAATTTTCGTACAGATTTTCATCGGCAGCATTTAGTACCACAATGGACTTCTTTGTTCGGAAGTTATTCCAAATTTAAAAAAAAACTTTTTCTTCGTTCATAATTGAAATCTGAAATATTCTTGTATGTATGTACGTATATACAGATGTCAGAGTCGCCGAAAAAGGTTGCATACATTTCAAAAAATCATAGTTTCCAAAGTAATGAAGAAAGTGAAACCACTTTGCGTTTTGTGGTTATAGCTGAGTTCAAAATTTAACGTCCACATTTTCGGTCTCTGGAAATCGTTGCTGTTAACACAAGGTAGATCCGTGTGATAAATATTCCAGAATACCGTTAAACAGTTGTCTTAAAAAACTCGTCGAGTTATCGAGTAAATTGCTATTAAAATTGTTTCTTTACTACTTTGCAAGATATGATTTTTAGAACTTTTTCGGTGGTCCTGCGGTGAGTGAGTAGGACAAAATCGGTCTACCGCAACGTACGGTGAACAGTAGAGAAGAATATTTCAAATACAATTTGTTCAATATTGAGTGCTTAATAAGAAACATTTTCAAAGATGTAGGACTTCTGGTTATATCGGAAATCGGAAGTGGAGACTTCGTTTTAAATGAAACGCTCTATGATTACAGTTTTGAACTCCCTATAAAAAAGGTTAGTTTTTATCTCGATTTTTATTAATGTTACATTATTCTGGTTTTAGACGGTTACCGTTTCCACGATTCGTTCTTGAAAGACATAACCTGTCAAGTATTAGAAGAACATTTACTTTTCAAATTTAATAACATTTATTGATACAATTGACTATTCCAAGTAGACCCCAGAACGGTTCGTCTGAGACCAAATGCATCTTTAATAAACTGCTTTTTTATGGGAAATACTAAAATTTATAATACAAAATAACCAAGGACGTTCAAAATACCTGGACACGGCATTGCGCGATTTGTTGTGAAGTCAACATCCCACCCGCGCCTATAAGTACATGTTGACTTCAATTTAGTAGATGGGTAATGCCGCGTCCAGGTATTTTTAACGTCCTTGAGAATAACAAAGTTATGTCCACTTCCCATGTAACCGGATGTCCACCATCTTTGAAAATATTTTTATGTTATTAAACACTTAAGTAATTCCGAACAAATTTTATTTGAGATATTATTCAATATTTTGACATTTGCTATAGACAGTTGTAACCTTAGTCTCTCACCATGTATACAGGGTGATTTATACCAGGAGGGGAGAAATGAAAATTCGTGTTACAGATGGGATTCTAAACGAAGAATAAATTTTTGGTTTCAATTTTGCTCTTCATCACATTAATAAGTAGCGTTTGTTTCAGTGCAATCAGGGCCGGCTCGTGGGGTGAGGCGGCGAGGCGGCCTCCTCAGGCGGCATAATTTTAGGGGCGGCATTTTTGAAATATAAAAAAATGTTTTATTATAATAATGTAGTATAATAATAAATCTTTGTAATGTCAATTTACTGAAAGCGATTGTAAAATATAGCCAGGCCACTAATTTGCGATATATGTAATAGGATAGCATGGTTTTTTTTTTATTAGTTTATCGTACTTGCTACTGAAATACTGATAGTCCAGTATGTTATATAATTTTGACCTGCAAAAGGTGGTGTAAAAGATTTTATTGTTTTAAATGGTCCATTTGGGTCCAAATAACATGTATTGGAAGAGTACACACAAATTTTTTCCCGACACAACTTTTGGCAGCCAAAAAACCTCAAAATATTCGGACTTTTTTCAGTTTTTCGCTTAAAACTCGAAAACGGTCCATATTTTATGAATAACACTTTTGATTAAATTAAACAAAATTCTGCGTCGATAAAAAAAACGAACAAAATCGGCCCCATAGAAAATTTTTTATCAGCGATCAAAAAACGCCCTTTTTTGCTACGATTTTATTTAATTTTCTCGTTGTTTGGTGGTACTTGTATTAAAGAACCAATTAACAAACAAAAAACCTTTTGCCCTTTTCATTCGGGCGGCAAAGTTAGCGCTTGCCTCACCCATATTTTTTCGACGAGCCGGCCCTGAGTGCAATTCCCATGGTATTACAAATTTTATTTATTTTATAAACAAAAACTTAATTTCTCGATATGCCGAACGGAAAAATATTTCGTATTTTTTGTTTAGGATCCCATATACAACACAATTTTTATGTTTTGACTGCCGGTATAAATCGCCCTTTATATAGCACATTCGGATAAACGTTATGGTTACCTATTCAGTTTCTATACATTTATTGATATATTAATGGTGCAGACTTGAAATAAAACGCATCCGCAGTATCTACAAAACAATGGTACAGTGGTTCATGTTGCAGTAATTGTTCATGGAAACAGCCAACCATTTTTTCCTTGGTGTCACCGTTCGAACATTTGTAATATAGGCCTGTACACCCATCATATGATAGTTTAGTTGATTGCCCAATTAAAAACATGTTTGAATAGTCCTGATTTATAATAATATAATGCAATTTAAGGATCAGAAAATCTCCGTATTCATCTCTATGGTAACAAAAATATGAATTTTCTGTAAATTTAACTCCCCTGTACGTTGCACATTTACACAGAAATAGCACATTATTATTAGGAGCCATATTTTTCTGTATAATAGAACGAAATTCCCCTGAGTAATACCTACTATCGTATACGATTACATTTTCAGAAATAACTTTATCCGTAAAAATAGAAGGCTGACTTGCTTGAAGAGCTTGTAACATCTGGTGTTTTTCAGCAAAAGAATAAAGGACGTCCTTAAAATTGGGAGAATGTTTAACTATGCTTTTAAAATATCTATGTTTGGACTCAAAACGTAACATCCACAAATGCTTTAAGGGGCCAAACTGAAGCATTAGGTGAGAATAATGCATTAGGAAAGATTTTAATACGTTCTGTAAGGTATTCTTTCGAGATTTTAAGTAGGCTACTTGCCCAGAAGAGAGTTCAACAGCTAGAAGTTGTATGGAAACAAATATTTAATTTAAAAAATAATTTATAGTTGCACGAAAACAATTGCATGTATATTGTCATGAGAAACGTGGTTGTTGAATAGAGTCTGAAAACAAATTTGATAGCCATTAGGCAGTTGTAATTTAATTTAGTTTAGATTGTGCTGGTATCAGGTAATGACCAAATTGTTTAAAGATAAGAGTTTATATTTGTATTTATCAGGTTGTGATCAGATTAGAAACCAATTACAATAAAATTGATATAAAGAAATTGGGAATATCTTTATAAATTATCAAAGCAATTCACCGTATTGTTACAAAGTATGTTTGTAAGTTTTCTTAATAATAAGATCATCTGCCAAGTCGGATCCTCGAAATCGTTTATTAAATCAGATACTGCAAAAGGTAATAACTGTAAAAAGAGCATATTCTCATGAGCAGTCCCTGGTAGTTTATCATTTTTATCTTTAAAAAGAGGAAGGTTCACGGTAGTGCTATTGCATAATTTTAATTTTTGAAATCTGTGGTTCAAGGTTTGTAATGTAAAATGCTTTTTCTTTATTAAATCATTTAAACCTATCATTAAGTCATATTGGACGACACCTTCAAAAATATCGTGGGCTAAGCATGGAGGTAAACCGGGATTGCAAACATGAAAGTTACTTAAAGAATTTAACACAGAATTACTTTTTATCCCCTTATATTGGTTATCGTTTATCATCATTTTCATATCTAAGTCTGATTCGTACGCTTGTTTTGTACGTAATTTGAAACCTTCTAAAACTGTGTTAATATTCTTTTTTTCAATGTAGCAATACCTGCACGTATATGACGACGTACTGAAATTTTCTGAGAAACCACCGATTTGGTGGCTACCCAAATTATCGCCTAACATTGCAAATAAAGCACCCTTGAAAATCTGACCTTCATGTTCTAAACCAAATGACTCCAATACTTGTAAATCCCTAACAATTACGTCAAAAATTGCAGACATTCCATAATGTTCTATATCGGCCTCTTTTACCAATGCAACCAGCAATATATTATCAACTCTGGACCAATATGTAGGCAAATTGCCTAGAATCATGTAAACACCCAACGTTTTATGCTTCTTTTTGGAAGAACCTAACGGATTGCAAGGCTCAAATGTGTCTTGAAACATAATAATTCTTAGAGCCGTCGGATGATCTTTAAAAAATTTATTGTTTTTGAAAACCAAGCCGTCTGTAAAGTCCTTCAAAATATTTTCTTTCTTTACTACTTTTGGAGTTAAACAATATTTTAAAATAGATTTGTTTTTCAAGAGTACAGCCAAGGTCTTTAGAATAGGAATGTAGTAAAAAAATCTTTCGTGATTTTTGTATTTACCGTGATAAACTCCTAAATTAATTCGCTCAGGCGCTACGTAACAAAATTCCTTTTTGTAATACCGCTTACGCGTAAACGAGTTTAGGATAGCCTACATGTGGTGGAAAGTTATATAGTCCGTGTAAATTTACTTAATTTGTCCGTGGTTTTACTTATCATGAGAATATTTCCGTTAGACCGGCAGTAATTTTTCCTAATTTTGCTCAAAATTACGATGTAATTTTAAATAATTTTTCCCAGTGTATTTCTACTGAATAACTAATCATTTAACACCATTTTGTACTATCAGTATGTGGGTTAACCTCATTCTTTGACGATTAGTTCGTAAACACATAGAGAATTGTGCAGGTTTCCTAATTTGTACCATTTGGGAGTTGCCTAAATTGGACCGGTACAATTTACGAAACTTTCTTTTTCAGAATGAGCCGAAAGGGTATGAAATATGGCCAATGGTCAGAAATGGATATGAAAGAGGCGTTAATAAAATACAAAACAGGGGGATTTGGTCTTAATCAGATCTGTGCCATGTACAATGTCCCCAAGCCTACCTTAAAAAGACATTTAGCTTCGTCCAATGTTAAATCCAAAGAAGGCGTAAAAGCGTTAGGTCGGTCTACAGTTTTTAGTGCTGAGATCGAAAACCAGCTTGAGGATCAAATATTAAAATTGGAGGAGAGCTTTTATGGCGTGACAATTCGTGATATCCGTAAAGCTGCTTTTGACTTTGCTGAGCAAAATAACATAAATCACAGCTTTAATAGAGTATCCCGAATGGCATTAATCTTTTGGAGAAACTAGTAGACGAAAACCGTTTGGATGCAACTAAAATATTTAATGTTGATGAAAGTGGGTTTTCTACTGTGCAAAAGAAGTGTCAAAAAATTCTTGCCAGAAAAGGAAAACATTAAGTAGGAGCAATAGCCAGCGGTGAAAGGGGGGTAAATACAACTATGGTTGTCTGTACTAGCGCATCTGGGCAATATGTTGCGCCTATGATCATTTTTAAGAGAAAAAGAATGATGCCTGAGCTTGGAATGGGAGCACCACCTGGTTGTATGTATGGTCGTCATTTCTGACACCGGCTACATTAACTCAGATCTGTTTGTGGTGTGGCTGCAGGGATTTATTGACGTTGTTAAGCCGTCTATTGACAGTAAAGTTGTGTTAGTGCTTGATGGGCACACAACTCACTCCAAGAATCTTAAGGCCGTGCAGTTAGCAAGACAACATGGAGTTATTATGTTACAGTTACCAGGGCACACCACGCATCGACTGCAACCCCTCGATGTAGCGGTGTTCAAGCCATTGGAGGGATATTACAACCAAGCTGTTGAAAAATGGATGAGGGAACATGCAGGGTTAGGAGTGACGCAGTTTCAAGTTGCGCAGATTCTTGGTGAGGCCTATCCAAGGGCAGCAACCATTGCTAATGCCATAAACGGCTTTCGAAAATGTGGGATATGGCCCGTCGACAGAAACGTCTTTCGCGATGTTGATTTTGCACCTTCACTTGCCTTACAGGAAGTCTCGACTTCAAATGGAGTTGAGGTCAATAACACTTCTCATCAAGATTCCGACACAAGTGACAATGACGGCGACATTCCCCTTTCTGAAGTTGTGAAGCAGATGCAATCGCCTCGTGTGCACATTTCTTTTGAAAACATAATTCCTATGCCTAATGTAAAAGAAGTACGAAATAATCGCAAGTCCAAAGGACCGCAAAAATCACAGACCTTAACATCTACCCCATATAAAGATGAACTGGAAGCTCGTGCATCTGTTTCTGGTCAAGATAAGCGTTGTTCTGTACGGAGAAGAATTGGTTCAACCTCACCCAAGCCGAACACATCAGGCATGTCTGCAAAACAATCATCTAAACGAACCAAAATGGTCGATGCCGTAATTGAGATAAACGCAGAGGAGTGGTACTGTCAAATGTGCGATGAATGCAGAGTGGAGAATATGATCCAGTGCATTAAATGCCAGAAGTGGTCTCACGAGTCCTGTGTTGCTTTTGTTTCTCCCGATCATACTTGTGACATTTGTAAATCTTAGTTCCGTTAAGTTCTTTTTCAAGCATTTTTTTAATATAGTAATAAAATTTTCTTACACAATAAAATACATTTTTCTCTGCTTTGCCTTTGTTGTAATACTTTTTGTATGGTACAAATTAGGAAACTGCATGGTCCAATTTAGGAAACCCGTGTCCTAAATTGTACCACTTGCAAAGGTTTATAAAAATCAAATTTTTTTCAATTTTTAAAGCGGTAAAAATTACGAAAAAAATACTGTTTGTGGAAAATATATTAAACAAAATAATAGAAAATTTTCATAAGCTGCTAACCATTTTTTTAGTCTTTAGAAGCATTTTTTTTGAAAAGTGGTACAATACAGGCAACCTTACCCTATAAAAAAGAAAAAAAAGGATTTTGTAAGCTGTGAATGTGACCAGACAAATTCAACTAACACCTAATTGTCAAATAGTTTATAAAATGGTTACACAATTAAATACTACAGCCGCAAAATTTCACATCCAACGGGAAAGTTACCGAAAGCGATTGATGCACGCTGAGGCTGTTGCTAAAAATCCAAATTTTGCCAATTGCTGTAGTTACCGTATGGTCACACCAGAGCAGCGGTCGCGTCGATCAGCCAATGTGACGACATTTTAATCGAAACTCCTTAAACACAGTGCGGATTTTGTTCATTATATCGTAATAAGTTAACAAACAGTGAAACAGCTGTGTGTTTACTATTCGTGTGTGTTCTGGAGAGGAAATTGTTTGACACTCTTTTATTTGTTATAAAATATGGAACCCAGATTTGTGTAAGTACAAATATTTCCGTACATAATCTCACTAACTATAATTCTTATTCCTGCTAAATCACGGCAACATATGTGATCTTCACTGTCTGATATTATATTGCCGTGATTTTTTTTTGCATAGAAGGTATTTGATTACAAAATCAGGTGTAACCATATGGTGACACTAGCCTAATATCTATACAATTGTCTATTTTTCTGCAGCAGCGGATTTTCCCTACAAGAAGCTTTGGAAATGGTGTTCAATAATGACGATGACGGAAACGAGGTTACGGATATCTTTATGGCACCCCCGGAGTCAAATGTGCGGACAGATGAAGACGATGGTGGCGATGTGGATAATTTGTCTGGAAGGCAGTTATCAGCTGAAGCCGAGGTTTGCTTTTCTAATAACGCCCGTATAAGCGGTTTTGAGGAAGCCCAGGAAGAAGACTTGGAAGAATTCCATGAAGATGAGGAAACTGAGGGGGTAGTGGAGGAAAACGGCCAGGCGGATCCGGAGCCTGAGGAAAATGAAGTGGTTGATAGAAAAATTGCAAACTCAAGACAGAACAAGAATAAAAAGAAACCTACAAAGAAAAAGAAAAAGGAAAATGAAGCGAAAAAAAAATAAGTCCGTGAAGAAAAAGAAGCCTGTTGTTAAAAGAACATGGATAGATGGCGATTTGATGAAAACGGCGACATTCCCCCTACCAAATTACTCCGAATATGCCAATAAATCTCCAGTTGAACTTGTCGAGATGTTCTTGGACAGCAACATTTTGCAACATTTACTGGAAGAACCATATGCTGGAATTCTCTACGGGCTGCGAAAAGTTTATTTGGTGGCAATCTCCTAGCCTTGACTGTGACTGGAGGACCCTGCGTTGAAATTAAATGGGTTACATCATGCTTGATACTCTTCACAATCGTAGATGCTGGCTTTGCAATATTCGGAAACTGTAAAAATATAGATTTTAATTTGTCATCTGAACACATAAGGGTGGATATTCTTGGAGAAGGGATGAGGGAAATATCAGGTTTAGTTCGGCGTGTGATACCAGTGTTGACGTCGATCAGCTGTTGTCGTCTCAGATCGACCAGTAATTCGAATTGCTTGAGGAAGTCCGCTGGCCTGTCTGTGTCGCAATGATAAATGGCCATCGGAAAGTTCTTCGAAAATTGAGATCTAATTCCATGAGGTGTTCACCATAAGTGTTGATAAGAGAGCCATTAGCTGCATTAGCTAGAAGGTGTCATCCTGTCGTGTCGACTGGGAGGGAAGATTGAAACATCTGCGCCGGTATCGATCAGTAAACGAATTCCTGACACTTTTTCCATTACAAAAAGACGGCAGTTTTTATCGCATCGGTAGCCGCCGATTCCGATGCGAGTATTAGTTTTCCGGATGGGCAAAGTTGCAACGCTGGATGCAGTTGGTTGCCTTCTCCCCAAATTTAAAATGGTACCAGCACTTGTCACGTTTCTTGGAGCTTCTACTTCTTGAGCCGGACCTGGATCTCGATTTATGCTGCAACTGTTTTGAAAGCCCGCTAACCTGGATTTGTAATTTTGCGATGGCATCTTGTACTGAAGTTGAAGATGCTGCTTCAGCTACTACTGTACAAGGAATGTGATCCATTATCTTGTCGGCCATTTCGGCAATTTTTCCAAGCTATCAGTGCTTACGGAAAGGATAGACCTGGCCTGTGTTGGCAGGTGCTTCAAAAACATAGTTTTAAGAAAATCGTCTTCTACTTTTCCCTTTGCTAACTCTTTCATCTCCCTCAGAAGTTGCGAGGATTTCTTATCGCCTAATTGGAATTCATTCAACAGCGTTTTAATCTGGCGCTCCTGCGAGTCCGTGAATTCTCTGCACAGCTTGTCTTTTAATTGTTCGTACTTATTTGACCCTGGCGGGGTTAAGACGAAATCGGAAATGCGTTCAAGCACCTCACTTTCTATGCTGGCTAAAACATGGTGATATTTTGTGTTATCACTCGTGATTTTGTGTGTAATAAACTGAGATTCTACTTGCACAAACCATAACTGAGGGTTTTGTTGCCAAAATGGAGGTATTTTTATGCTCACCCGCGCGATGTTTGCGGATCCTTCGGCAGCCGCATTGTTTACCCCGTCCATGTTTCCTGGCATTCATGCACTTTTTAAGTTCGCGTAGTCGTAGGTCACCAAATGTGGGGGTCAAGGATCGTCCGGTTACAGGACGCTTGATTACGAATACAATAAACCCCACAATTTAATTAAAGTCTTTTTATTCTTTAATTAAATAACAACTAATTACACAATACACACAGGATCATTACAGCCTTATTATTTTGACTTCCGTCAAGCCAGCACATGCGATTGACCACCAAAATACCAGACGCCATTCCCCCAGTCACCGCACGCAGCCAGGATCGTAGATGTTTCATTGGTTAGATGTCACTACACTACCTATATTTTTATTCTCCAGCAACTTCGTAACCAATCTCTACCCCCTTAGGCAAGACGTTACACTATAGACGACAAGTTATTAGCGTTAACTGTGCTAAAATCAAGTAGCAAGGGGTATAAGATTTTGTCCAAAATATTTTCCCTCCCATCAAAAACACACTCTGCTAAATATGCTGAACAAGGTTCCTTTTGGTCCTGGAGTTAACAAGCAGATATTTGCTAGTTTGAAGGATGTTGTGCAGAAACTTTCTATTAATGTGAGAAAATGTGCCCTTGTGTTTGATGAGATGTCAATTTCTCCTTCTTTGGCGTACAATATAAGATCTGATTGTTATGATTATTAATTAAACCTCGCTGTTATGATACGTAGGTATACATTTATTATGATAAACCTTATTTGTAAAAGAAACAATGAAAGGAAATCTGACATAACCACACAAAACGCGCGAACGCGAACATGTTAAAACTGTTCTGTAAACCATAGAATAGAATGTTGAAGGTCAAACAAATACAAGGTGTTTGCAAAGTAACACACCAAATATTACATATTTCAACACTCCCACCTATTTGAGTGTTAGGTACTAACTGAAAACAAAAATCAAAAAGATTTCTACAAATACATATGCAGACATACTCTAATACAGAACAAAATATTTCAAAAATCAACTTAATCTAAAATATTCATATTTTTCAGGCAATGATCTAAAACATTCTTTGTAACAGGTTTAGTTAAAATGTCTGCTAACTGATCACTAGAATTTACATAACAAACACAAATGTTACCCTTTTCAATTTCATCGCGCACAAAATGAACTTTAATGTCTATATGTTTGGTTCGATTATGGAGCTGCTGCGCTTGCGACAGCTTGATAGTTGACTGATTATCAACTTTGATTGTAACCTGGGGATGGTTTATTCCTAACTCCTGCAAAAACGACTTTAACCATAGGGCTTCTCGAACACCTAACGCCAAAGCGATGTACTCCGCCTCGGTTGTAGATTGCGCAACGACTGTTTGTTTCTGGCATTTCCATGTTACAGGGGCATCTGCGAGCATGAAAATATAGCCACTCGTAGATTTTCTTGTGTCTATGCACCCAGCGTAGTCAGCATCTGTGTATCCGAACAGGTTTACGTTGGAAGATTTTGCATAAACAATTTTGTAATGAGAAGTCTGTTTTAAATAACGAAAAATTCGTTTAACTGCTTGCCAATGTTGATCTTGCCAATTATTATAAAATCGGCTTACTTGATTTACTGCAAAGGAAATATCCGGACGACTGCAAGTAGCCAAAAACATCAATGAACCAACAGCTTCACGATATGGTTGATTTTGGCTAGATACTGTATCGACCGAGGCCGACAAAGAAATTCCGGGTTCTGAAGGTACTGACAAAGGTTTAGCAGTGCTCATATGGAATTTTTCAAGGAGTTTATTAATGTACTTTTGTTGATGAATATACACTTTACCATCGGACAAATACTGTTCAATTTCTAGGCCAACAAAATTTAGTTTAGAGTTATTTAAATTTACAACAATTTTGAACATTTGTTGCATATTATGGATCAGTACATTAACTGCGGCTTTTGACCTTGAAAGCAACAAGCCATCATCAACATAGATAGCCAAATAAACTTCACTATCAGCAAAATGACCAATAAAAACACATTGGTCTGTCTTTAGCTGCTTAAAATGATATTTGTTTAAAAATGTTATAAACTTACGGTTCCAACAACGGGCACTCTGTTTTAGACCGTACAAACTGCGGTTTAGCTTGCACACTAAATTATGTTTCTTTTTATTTTCGAATCCCGTTGGTTGTTTCATATACACGCACTCCGATAAGTCACCGTATAAGAAAGCTGTCTGTACGTCAAAGTTCGAAATTGTCATGTCCTTTTCAGTTGCTAAAGCAAGCAAAACACGAATAGAATCATAGCGCACTACCGGAGCGAATGTTTCTTGATAATCAACACCTTTTTCTTGAGTAAAACCGCGCGCGACAAGGCGAGCTTTATAACGTGTAGGTGTACCGTCTGAAGCAGTTTTTATGCGAAAAACCCACTTATTGTCAACAACTTTTGCATTTTCTGGTAAGTTCACTAATTCCCATGTATTGTTGCACTTTAAGGCATTAATTTCTTCTAGCATGGCTCGATGCCATTCCTCGGATTCTGCACAACTTATCGCTTCTTCATAGGAATTAGGTTCAAAAAGTGTACAGTATGCGTAGTCTTCTAAAAATTTAGGCTTCGAAAGCTTGCTTCTATCTCTCAAAATTCTTGTAGTAGCATCATCTTGCTCAAATTGATCATCTTCGTCGCTGGAATATTTTTCGGACTTGTCGTCTTCAAAGTGTAAGGTAAAGGTTTCCTTTTTTGTTGTAAGTATTTCGAATTCGTTAAAATTAACATTACAGCTAACTTCTATTCTTCTTCTTTCAGAATCCCAGAGTCTGTAGTTCGATGAATGACCATCATAGCCAACTAGCATTAATTTTCGGGACTTCGGATCAAATTTAGTACGGAATTGGTTTGGTATGGCCATATATGCTGTACTTCCAAAAGTTCTGAGATGTTTTAATTGCGGTTTACGGCCAAACCACTTTTCATAGGCGGTCATGTCTGCTACTTGACTATTGGCTGTTCTATTGAGGATATAAACGGCACAATTTACGGCTTCTGACCACAGTTCCTGAGTAACGTTTTTATTTATCAGCATACTTCTAGCACATTCACATATTGTCCTTATCTCACGTTCTGAACGACCGTTTTGCTCATGAGTGTAAGCAGCTGAATATTCTGGCAAAATTCCTGCTTTTTGTAAAACATCTGTAAAAGCTTTACTCATGTACTCCCCACCTCGATCGCTTCGGAGAATTTTAATTTTATTCCCGGTCTGGTTTTCTACGAGGTTTTTATATTCGATGAATTTCTCTAGGACTTCAGATTTTTGCTTAAGAAAATAAACGGTACGATAACCACTACAGTCATCTTTAAAAAGTAAGAAATATGTAGATCCACTTGGTGAAGGAATATTGATTCTGCCACACACGTCGCTGTGAATTATTTCACCAGGTTTCTTAGCTCTTTTAAGGGATAAACTTTTATGTGAGACTTTACACTGCTTACCAAATTGACAACTTTCACAGAAAAACGGTTCTTTATCTGATAACTTTAAATCTGAGACCAAGTCAACTGTTTTCTTAATATAATCGTCATTAATGTGACCGAGACGATTATGCCAGAGTTTGAGCGAATTATTTGTACTTTTAACCGTACTTACATGACATTCAGATGCAGATTTCGGTCGAAATTTCATTATCCACAAGCTATCTTTTCTGTGTCCGGTACAAACAACGTTTTCTTGCTGATCACGAAACTCACAATGATTTTTATACGAATGAAATGTGTAATTTTTATCAGTCATTGCTCCCACCGAAAATAAATTTCGACTAAGTTCAGGGATATATAAAACATTAGTGATTGTTTTATTTTGCCACTTATTGTTCGCGAACACCTCTATTTCAATTTCACCCTTTCCGACCACAGATATTAATTTATCGTTAGCTACTCGAACAAACATTAGTTTATTAATTTCTTGGTATTCAGTAAACCAATCCATTTCGCTGGTCATGTGTACACTGGCACCTGAATCGCAAATCCATTCAAATTTTTGGATGTCTGAGCTTGCACTATACAAGGAAGATATATTGCAAATAAAAGCGGAGCTAGATGAGCTTGAAGGTGCTGAATTGTCATTTTTCTTAAGATTTGATATCCTTTTTCTACATTCTCTGATCCAATGGCCCTTTTTCTTGCAATAATTGCAAACCGTATTTTTCTTTAAATCGTTGATGTTCCTATTCTTGGGTTTTGCAGATTCGGATTTGGTTTCGGTTTCTAACTTGCTTTGTAGAGCTTTTACTTCGAGTGCGAGTCGTGATATTTCTGAATTATCGTTAGACATGCGAGTCTCTTCCTTTAGTAATCGGGCAGATAGATTTTCGAAGGTTTGTTGTTCGTTACTTACGGAATCCCATGCGGTCCTAAAGGCATTGAATCGGGATGGCAAACTATTAATGACCTTTGAACAAATGGCGCTCGTGCTGATGGTTTCTTTTACATCTTTTAGTTGTCGGACTAAGAGTTCAATGCTGGAAATATGTTCGGCTATTTTGCTGTTTTCCGGCATCTTGTATTCATAAAATTTTTGCCACAGTAGTTCCTTAGAAATTTCGGTTTTCTGCTCATGGATGGCAATTAGGCGGTTCCACATTTTCGCTGCATCATCACAATTAATTAGATGTTGCATCTGCTCCTGACCAATTGTTGCTAACAAAATTACTTGCGCTTTCGTATTCTTCGCTTCCCAATCCTCCCAATCCTTGCTGGTTTTATTTTCGGGTTCCTTGGTACTTCCGTCAACAATAGCCATTAACTTTTCGGATTTTAACAGAATGGTAATCCCAAACTTCCAGAGTTGAAAGTTGGTACCGTCGAATTTCGGAATGCTGGACGTATCAATTTTTACAGAACTAACCGACATTTTCACCTTTGTTTATTTTACGACTTGAACGTAAATTTTATTCTGAAACGAAGGCAAAATGGCGAATCGCACACGACTTAAACGCGACGAAAAAACGGATGCCGATTTTGTTATTTTACCTCACCGTGTTCTGGGCCAATAACCTGTTGAGATTATTAATTAAACCTCGCTGTTATGATACGTAGGTATACATTTATTATGATAAACCTTAATTGTAAAAGAAACAATGAAAGGAAATCTGACATAACCACACAAAACGCGCGAACGCGAGCATGTTAAACTGTTCTGTAAACCATAGAATAGAATGTTGAAGGTCAAACAAATACAAGGTGTTTGCAAAGTAACACACCAAATATTACATATTTCAACAATGATGGCGTAGAAAATTTTGGAAAGGAGAGATTTCCACATTTGCCTGATCATGTCAATGGATTTATGATCAAGGGAGTATATCGCCAGTGGAAGCAAGCATTTATCATTTTCATTTAGCAATGGACCAGTAAAATCATTGCAACTTAAAAAGATGATTGTTGAAATTATAAAGGAGTGTCACAACATTGGCTTTGAGGTAGTTGCAACTGTTTGCGATCAAGGTAGTGCAAATCCATCAGCAGTAAAAATATACTGATTAAAGAAACAAATGAACATCTCTTGAAAAATGGCATTGAGAACAAATGTATAAGACTTCTAGTCGATAATAAAGAAATTGTTCCATTATATGATGTACCCCACTTATTTAAAGGAATTCGCAACAATCTACTATTGAAAAATTTGCATTTTACAATGAATGGTGTGGAGCATGTGGCAAAAGAAGATGAATAAAATGAAAGTTGCCTACATAACTCAACTATTTAGTCATGCAGTCGGTGCACATTTACAACTTTTTGCTGGCTGGGGTATGTTACAATAGGAATCTATGATCATTTGTGTATATATACTTTTTTTTTAAATAACACATACTCCGCACAATTTACCATTGGAGGCAACACAAACTGGTACATTTATACTATTTATGGACAAGTTATTTGATAGCCTTGTAATAACCCTCTAATATTTGTCATGTTACCTTAGCTTTAGCATAATCCTAGCTTTTTAAGTATTTCTAGAAGTTCTGTATTGTCTCGTGTTCTCTTTTGTAAATAGTTCGACGCCTGTATTGTGAACCTTCCAGGTATGAGCTTACTATTTCGCGGTAAAAACCGCAGTTGCCAATCTTGTCTAACTCATCAAGTTTTCTAAGAAAATCAATTAAGGTAACCAATCACGAAATATTTTATCCTCTTTAAAAGGGATGCTTAGGTACCTTGCCATTAAGTTTTTCAGTTTTAGAGTCAGAGTAAGTTTTATCGTGTTCGTCACTACGCTCTGTAATGTAACTGTAATACGTACAGAAGTTAACCTAATAAACTCATCAATATAATTTAATGGCGACTAATCAAGAAACCCTCTCTTGGCCGATCACATTACAGCCTTAACGGAAATAATAAAACGACCCACTAAGTAAACCTCCTAAAGGGGGACTAACAATGACATCTGATCATGAACAATTTTGGCGTTATGCAATTAGAGTGTTGGAAAATGCGAAATTTTTTGATTCCCAAAAAAAATATATTTTGTAAAGTGCCCACGATATTAAATTTGGTTAAAACATTAAAAGCATTCATATACCTAAAGAAAATTGTTGAGTTGTAATTCTTATATGCATATTTTGTAACCAGGTATTAAGTAGATATGGATAAAATCATTTTGTTAGTCACGTAAGGAGTAGATGAAATGTTATGTTGGCACCTTCCGCGAATTCTGTACAGCTCGTCAGACAATCTGCGTAGTTTCAGGAAAGACCCTTCTGCGAAGGTCCTCAGTAGGGATTGTAGTTAACATCCGTTCTTCAGAATTCAGTCATCCTGATGGACTTATTCAATAAGAACCCCATTAACGTTACGTCATTTTCTTTGTTGCACATTCATCAGTTCGTAGTATTAGTTATTTAGGTGCATATCAGTCACTGTTCGATTGTTAACAGAGTCATTTTAAGCAAGTTTAGTCATATTAACAGCCAGTCGTGTTCCAACTCTCTTATGTAAGTAACTTCAATAAACGTAAATCATTTCAATCATGTTTCATTGTCGGTAGGGCTGTATCTGTGCTGTACATACTTGCATGTGTACATATTTAATTTGTGTATTGTGCTTTTTAGTCACTCTCGATTATTTCATTACATTTCATTATATTTGCTTATTTGGGACTGTGAGTAATCAAGAAGTGTGGTTGTTTAGAGGGGATCGAGCTATTCAAGTTTATACGGCCTTGGTGAATCTAACACTAACATTTTCACTCGTTCCGAACCCAACAACTTTAGCCCAGGTTTACAGGGTCCCCACTGGACCTGGGTAATCCTCCCGCCCGGCGAGGTACATTTGACATCTCTTAGTTTTGTCTGATGTATGTGTTGTAATACCTGGGTAATTGCTCGATCCCATTTTGGTTACTCATAGCGTGTTTGTAGTAGTTACCCCGGTTTCGAGAGGGCTCAAAAGTGCTGTACATTGGATGTTGTTCATTATAGGACTACTCCGAATTAGGTTTTCCTGCAGTTTTCCTAATTCGTAAGGTAAATTCCGGAGTAGTATAGAACCACTTAAGACCCTCTGCAGGGGCACCATTTTGGTATTAGCTTCAATATAAACTTAACCAACTATTGCTTTTGGTGTTCCTTACCCATAAAACGGCCTCAGTACCTGCTGAGAACCCAGTTAGTACACAACGTAGGTGTCCTACATGACGATTACGATCTTAGTGCACTCGGAGTGGCCCCCGAGTGACAGATTCTCGCGGGAAATGTAAGCGAGAATATTCAAATAGGCAGCCATGTTAGTTTGGCATTCCCGCTACTACAGAATATGGTCCAATATCCCGGTGTGACTTGAAGTTGGCGTTAGCTCGCCGAGATATTAGGAGGTTAAGATCATCACAGATTTTGGTGCCGTGACCAGGATACAGGTGACTGAAGGCAATGTGGTATGGAACACATTTCTTACTTTTGTTGTGTATTTGTCGATTTTAATACTAATTATATCTTCGTTTCTATCAGACATACTGCTGTGTGTTGTACTTGTAGGTAACGAGGATGACATCACTATCACGAGAGGAAGTACCTGCGGAGGACCGCCAATTGTTCGAGTTCGGTCCACTGGAGACGTTCATGAGGACTCAGGAGGCCGTCAATCAACGCCTTCTGGATGCTCTGGAACGGAGCCAACCCAGGACGGATCCGATACCAAAACCATCGTCGGCAAGTGGTGAGTCACTTCCAACCAATCTTATTTGCCCAACTCGTACCCTGTCTGAGGCAAACACTGTCCCCAAGTCCAGTTGTGCGGATCCTGACTGGAAAGTCGTAGCTAAGACCCTGGCGAGACGACCTGCTCCAATTCCCACTATGAAGAGGCCGCATTTCCGTTCCGACCGGCATAACCCCATGTTGTTTCTGGAGCAGTTTGAGATTTACTTTCGTATAAGTAGGTTTGCCCCGGAGGAAAAGTTAGATGTGGTTCGAGGATGTTTGGGAACGAGGGTGTTAGAGTGGATGGGGATTCGCGAGAGAGCTTGGGCAACTTTTGCGGATTTTAGGCGTGATTTCTTGGAACAGTTAGTATTGATCCGAGGACCCCCAACATGCAGAACGGCTGAAGTTACTGGCACAGGAATATTCTCCAGGGGCGGGGTCCATGTCGGAGTACTTTTTCAAACAGTGCACCAAACTACGAGCCGTGACGCCGTCGAGTCCTGGGAAGACGCTGGTGGCGGATGTGATGCGACAGTTCCCGAGCTCTATACGCGCTCTGTGGGCCTTGGCTTCGTCCCACGATTTGGGTGGTGCCCTGAGGTTTCTCGCCCAGCAGGAGGAGGCAGGAAGGCCACGTCCACATTCAGTTTCAGAGCCGACAGTCGCAGCGGAAGCCACCTGTGGATTCTTCCGAGGGGCGCCGGTCTCAACAGGAAGTGGTTTCTCCATATTTGGTGTTTCCTATTCCGCCACCCAGTACTAGTAGGTACCCAACTACCCGGACTTCAGAAAACTCCCAGGGGGAACGATAAGGAAGCGTCGGTGCTGTGGTGAAACATACATTCAAACCCTCTTCTCTTCACTTCATTAATTTTGTTCCAGCAGATCTAATGTGCAATCTTTTCCATTTATGTCAGCTGTGTCTGTGTCACAGTGCACGTCTGAAGGAGTTATGAATGTGACTAATGTCCCTTTGGGTGTGCGAATGTTGGCGCTAGTGGAATTTAGTTGTGAGGTTATGTGATGTGTGTCAAAAGTTCAAGTTCCCTTCTCGTAGTTTGTTGGGTGCCCCACACTCGATTCAGTTTGCCGCGCCCGGAGACCTAGTGACGGTGAACGATTATGTACCTTTACTCCAGGGGCATAGTAGGGTTTCCTGTGATCGATAGTTTTCCTGAGGATGCTCATCTCTACCCACTTCGATGTGCGCAAGCCAAGAGTTCTGCCCTTTGTATTGTGACCGACTGCCTCTATCCTAATATTTGTACCCTCTGCAATCCTGAGACGCTTGTCTGCTGGGATACAGCCAACCGCTTGCCGAAGGGGCGTTCTGAGATGCCCCAACCTTAACAACGTCCTGTGAATATGATTGTCGATACGAAGCACCCTATACATCATGTAGGTTACACAAGCTGCCAACAGAAATCTGGATTACAGAAAAGGGAAAGAGAGCGAAGATGAGACGGATGGAATTTCTTGGAAGACCACATGTGTTTACAATTTCAAACACCTGCAGTCCACTTTTTTCTTAGAAATGCGTGAAATGCAGGGAATGGGCGATTTTGGGGTGGTTTAGGGGTATTAGCAGATCAAATTACCGCGTGGCTTGGGTTGGTCAAATAAATAGGATTTAACATGTGTGTTCATGGTCTTTTTCTTGTAACCGGCTGAAGTGTAAAGTACGGCTTGTCTTGAAATATTTTGTTATACCTTAATCATTGCTGTGTGCTTTTGCTTTGTTATATCAGGTGAGGTATTTGCTTTGTAACGTGTTTCATTTTAATAATAGTGCAGATTAGAGGGGCACTAGTCAATTTAAATTGCATTTATTCGTATTTGAATAGGGAAATAATCTTTAAAAATTCGAGGCAGAACCCATAAAAAAAACACGGATAGAAACGAATCGGTAATAAAATAAAAGTACCACGTTTTTAAGCGCCGCTCGTGTTTGGACCGCAAAGTTTTTAAATAGTGATCTGTAATACCTTGTTGCCACAATTTTTACAGTGATCTGCATTACCTACAGTACATTGTTTGGAATATATTTGATACTCTATGGTTTTATGGCGCGTTTTTTTAAATTAAGCCAAGGTACTTGAGGATCACCGTTTACAAAGCAAATGAGATTAATATATATGTTTTCAGTTTAAACAGCTTAAGTAAAAAAATATGCCATAAAAAAGGAAGGAATATCCAATTTGATACAAGGAGCGTGTAAAAAATTTTTATCTAAAAATATTATAGCAAATTAAATACATACATTGATACAAATTAGGGTATATTTTTTTGTAATTTTAATAATTGCTTTATTGCAAGTACCTACTCCTAATAAATACAAGTATCTCACATAATTAGGTAACTGTGTTCCTTTTTTTTTTCATTAAATATTTTTTATGTGCTGCAACTTTAACTGGTTCAATCAAATGTGCGGGAGGTTTCTTTGCTAAAAAACTAACAAACTTGGCATCTTTACCCTTAGCAACTTTGTTAAGACTCCTAAACCGCCAATATAAACAACATCGCACAATTAATGATACAAAGGCATCTCCTACATTATGTTCACTACAATTAAAAGGTGAAAAACTAAAATTTTTTCTAAGTAAAAATGACAACACAGAAGATATATTATATCTTTGACATACGCTATTCTTGGTATCCAATAAAATAAACTATTTAAACAATTACTAACCATAACATTTAAATAACTACCACGAATAACTAATTTGCAATTTTGGTACTTCCTTGCCAAAATTATGTCATGATCAAAATTAGTGTCTGATATTTGTAAATTCCTTTGACATGTGTCACAGACCTTAAATTTTTTAATTAACAATCGGCCTACATAACCACTAATGTATGTAATTATTGATCTGTGTAGTTTGGTTTTTGTATGAAGGGATATGTGTTCTGGTACCTCAATTTTTTGATTATACAAATTTGGTGTATGTACCAGTGACTGGCTAGGAATACCAGTAATAAATGATTTGAGATTGTCTAACCCTCCGGAGTTTAAGTCTTCCTCACAGTTAGAGGAAGGTGAATGAGTAGCCAGAAAATTGTTGACTATCAATGATTTCATTGATGCCACAAAATGAGAAGCATTTGGATTAATATTTCGGTAATTATGACTTCTAATATAACCAAACAAATTTTCAATAGGGTCTTGATTAAAGCCCTAGTTGCCACAAATGCAAATTTCTTATTTTCTAATAATATTTTACATATATACATAAAAGCTCTTATAGCATGTGCTAAATTTTTTAAAGATGGATTATATACAAATTTCTGTCTCTTGTTACAAAAAAACTGCATCGATTCCACCACTTTAACTGCATTGGACCAAAATGCTGAATGGGGAGAGTTTATTGTGACACAGCTTCGATAAACTTTACCGGGATGTTGACGCAGAGCTTGATTGTTTAAGCTATCAAATAGCTGGTCTAAAAAGAGGATCAAATCCGCCTTATCCCTTACTTCAGACCCCAAATTGAACTCATCATTGGTGTCTGAAAAAGTTTAGATAGCTCAGTGTATAATGTACTAGTTAAAATGTTGTCTACAGACATGCATATCTATTATTTTCAGACAACTATTGCTACCCTGTATTACATGTAAAATATAATAATTTATTCATAATTACCCCATTTTGAAAGCCTCATCATTAGAGATCCTACTGTATAACTAAATACTTGTGTGCAATAGGAAACTTTCATTTTTTTAATTTTCTCTGGAACCACATGCTCATCTGTTAACTTGGAACATAATCTTAATGTTGGTTCGGAACTGTCCAAATTATGAAATTTCACGATGTGTTTCCAGCTTGCGATCCCTTTTTTGTTATTCATAACAAAGTGAAGATCTTTATTTAATAAGTTATTACGTATTCCTTTCAGTAAGTGAGGGACATCATAAAAAGGAACGATTTCTTGATTATTAACAAGAAATCCAAACAATCGATTTTCTTGTCCCTCCCTTAGGAAGTGCTCCCTGGTGTCCTTAATAAGGGAATTTATAGCTGCTTGATTTGATGCCCCTTGATCGCATACTGTTGCCACAACGTCTAGGCCTATTTCTAAGCAGTTCTTGATTACCTAAAGACCTATATATTAGTAACCTAAATAAGTAGCATAAAAATGACTAACCTCTGTAAGTTGATATTTAAGGTTTTCACTGGTCACAGGCCCAGACGAAAACGTAAAAGAAACTGGTTGTCGCCACTGGCGATGCAGTCCACGTAGCATAAAAAGATTGACATGATCTGCTAATTTAGAAGATCTCTTATGACCAAAATCTTCAATTCCCACAATAATATCATTGTGACGATTATAATATACATTTACATCAATCGACATTTCGTCAAACATCAAAATACAGATTTTGTCGTCTTTCTTCATACCTCTAATATTCTCCTGTAGAGACTTAAAAATAATTTCGTTAATTCCTGGTTGTAAAGGAATTTTTTGCAACAACTTGCTCAATGTCCTTGGATGAGGAAGTGCGAAAATTTTTGACAATAGTCTATATCCTGTAAAAACGTAACTAAAAATTTCGGCAGAATACCTAATAAAACTCTTACCCTTTCCACTGGCTTTGTACAGTGATAATGCCAAAATTTTGTCTTCAAGTGTATACCTTCTACACTTCAGAGCACGTTCTTGGTTCCGAATTTGTGACAAAATAAATTGGTGTGTGTAATTGTTTACTTGGCTCATTATCTTCTGAAATCCTTCAGAATTGCATAATTGTGCTTTTTGTAAACGAATTTTATAGGAGGTTATTTTCCTAGCCATCCTTGCCATCTTCACACTCCAGGTGGTCAACTTTTTGTAGAGCAGGTTGGCCCTTGGGTCAAGTTGAGAGGATCGAGTCACTCCGACATCTTTCAATAAAGATAATCTTCGTTTCTTTATCACTAAAGCGCAGTAATGTAAATATATTTAAACGATTCAATTGTTTACATACCTCTCACAGAATTCACTTCCATTGGCTGTGTCCTTTTGTTCAAAGTATCTTCTGGGGCTTCCTGGTTGAATTGTTCCGATGAACCTGATATTTCTGCATTAAACAAATTAATTGCCTAAGTAGGTAATTCGTGAAACATTGAAATGTTGCGCATACCTATCCCATATTCTGCTTCCATTTCCTGCTTACTCTTATGAGATTCATCTTCTGGGACTTGTAGATTAAATTGTTCAACATTTAACTGGCTGCAACTCAATATTTCATCTGCTTGTTTGGATGAACAGGGTATTTCTACATACAAATTACATTTAATTATGTAGGCAAATTGTTAAAATGTGATTTACCTTCTAAATATAAAGTGGGAATGGCTGTATACTTTAGTCCTCTTCGAGATCCGGCAATGATGTTGTGGGCTTCAAAATGTCTTTCACACACTCTAAATGTATTATATATCTCGAAATCGGTATAATTAATGTAATTCCGCGGTCTAAGTATCATAAGCCACCTTTTGAAAAGTTCAGAATAATGTTTGGGGTTAGGAAAACGATGTCTTGGTAAAAATTGATCTTTACAATTATGTACACAACACTTTCTTTTAGGTGATAACGAAAAATCCATTTTGTGGTCGTTATTTGATAAACGAAGAATTATTATCACAAATCACACACGTGATTTGTGATTATTGTGATTATTATGTTAATAAACTCAAACAAAGCATAACTACAGTTATTTAATCCAAATATAAGTTGTAAAGCACTATAAAAAATACACGGATTGTACGCACGTTGCCGAAACACATAACCTAAAAATTTCGTTACACACTCCAGAGCAATTTTAATTCTATACAGAGAGACCTGTTTAAATGGATATGATACGTGCTAAATAGTTACCGGTCCAAACACAAGTGGTGCTACAAAACGTGACGATTTTCACGGATGTGCGATCCGTTTCTATCAGTGTTTTTTTTATGAATATAGCTTCACAAAACAAAAGGAAAAGAACAACTTTCATTTTTCGCGGAATCTAACGAGCAGGCGGTTCGTACGCGTTTACCTTGACTACTATACTTTAGAGGTGAGAGGGCGGGGTGGGGCGGTGGGGTATCGGTACGGCAAGTACGATGCGTTCATGGTTCATTACTTGTGTGGCTTTCCAAGCGCAAAAACACGTGCGATTTCATTTTTATGCTAAATTAACCAATTGAAGTGAAAAAACGAAGATTAGTTTAATTGGTCTTCTTCCTCTGGTTAACAATTAAGTAAGTACTAACGTTACGATAGTAATAGAAGCAATTATCAAATATTTTTCATAAATTTGTAGATTAATATGGGCCCAAAACTAAAAAGAATGTGCAAATTTTCCGACGATATAGGAAAAGAATACCCATTCATAAAAAAATCAAAATTGGATTCCGAAGTATATTGTGAAAAATGTAAGAGTGTGTTTTCTATCGAGTATGGAGGTAAACGTGACATAACAAGGCATTTAGGGTCGGAGAAACACAAAAACGTTTTGCTTTCCCTTGCTTCTTCAAGCCAAGTCACCAATTATTTCAGAAGGGAGGAGTTCGGTTCAAGTGAAAAAAAATAGCATTATCTGAGGCAGTATTTTCATTCCATACAGTGGTTCATAATCAGACGTTTAGATCGATGGATTGTACGACCAAGATAATCCAACATTTGTTCGAAAAAAAATTTGCGTCGAAGAACTAAAACCGAGGCAATAATAAAGAAAGTCATTGCACCTTTTGCTGCTTCTGAGCTCACAAATGATTTAGAGTCTTTAGATTATGTATCCATTTTTTCAGATGCTTCAAATCATAAAGATTAAAGCTTTTCCCGACACTAGTTCGTTATTTTAAGAAGGATACGGGCGTTGTTGTAAAACTTTTGGATTTTGTTTCACTTCCTGGGGAAACATCAGAAATGATTTCAAACTTAATTATAAACATTTTAACGACCCACAACTTAACAAATAAATTAGTACCTTATTGTGCAGACAATGCAAATACAAATTTCGGTGGAATTTCGAGAAAGGGGGAAAATAATGTTTTTAATAGGGTAAAAAAACACTTAAATCGAAATTTATTTGGTGTAGGATGCACAGCTCATATAATTAAAATTATCAACAATCATTTTAATTAATGTAACATTTTAATTCAACAATCACTTTAAATAATTCTTGCCGATTTTAAGAGCATGAATTCATATGATTGTTGAATTAAAATGTTCTCTGAAAATATTTGTACAATTTTATTCCAAAATTTTACAATGTGACAGTCAGTCGTATGCCTCTACTTTTTACGTTTGTTGTTATTGTCTTACGTATTAAATATGATTGTTTAAAAAATGTTACTTAATAAAAATGTGAAATGAATTATATTGTTATATTGAATGAGTGTATATGAAACTGTATTTCAACAAACAGTTAATAACAAACAACTGAATTGAATTGCAAGAAATACTTACTTCGATTAATAAAACGATTTTGTCCAACAAACATAAAAATTCATTCATTTTAAATGTGGAATTAAAATTATCAACAAACATTTTAATTCATCAGTCATATAAATTCGACGATTTGAAAATTGAAGCCGAATATTTTCAACAATCACTTTAATTCAACAAACAAATAAATTTTTATTGTTAGACGTAGTAAAAGAATCTTTTAAAATTATTGTTGAATTAATATGATTGTTGAATTAAAATGTTACATGAATTAAAATGTTTGTTGATAATTTTAATTAGGCGCTAGTATACACGTTCCCAAATACACTAAAGGATAGTTCCTGAAACTTCCGCACAATCACAGATACGAATTAAAATTATCAACAAACATTTTAATTCAACAATCATTTTAAATAATGCTCTCCGATTTTAACATCACGAATTAATATGATTGTTGGGAATATTTGTACAACACTTCAATAATTGAATTAATATGATTGTTGAATTAAAATATTTGTTCATAATTTTAATCCCACATTTAATATGAATAAATTTTTATGTTTGATGAATTAGTTCTAGTTAGTTATATTACTGTTCGTTTATGTATTCGTTTGTTGATTTGTATTGTTAAACTTTCGTTATACACATTGCTATATAATTCATACATCATTTCAATTAAATGAAGTTTTTTAAACAAACATATTTAATGTTTCACATAAAAACAACAAACATAATAAATCAGGAAATAAAATTAACTGTTGTTTATAATGTTACATTGTAAACTTTCGTAATAAAAAGTAAAACGGCGTTCCATACGTCTTCAAGGTGATGCGACAATAACTCGTTTTTTTTGTTTTCCTCTAATGAAAGGAAATTCTTCCATATGTGAGGTAATGGAACATCGCGGATATCTATCACATAACGCACAGGAACCAAAATGCCTGCCAAAACAGAAATAATTTAATAATTACACGATGTGAACAAATTTAAACAGTAGCCATACAGTAAGTACTATGAAAAAAGGTTTCCACTTTTACGCACTTTGACGTTAGAAAAACTATGGAATCATTGTTTAAACATTTGTTCACTATTATTATCGTGCCGTACCTCCGTCAGGAATAACATTATAATCCGTTTTTAGCTCGAAAAAATCGGTCGCATGAGTGAAAATATCAACATTTTCGGAAATTGCCCGCCATCTTGAATTATGAACTTCCTGTTCAGATTTCGAGATGCCAACATCGATATTCGTGTTCAGCAGGTCTAAATTAGTAAAAAACGCCTATTTGGCCAAATGTTGTCTGAAATGCCCCTAGAACCTGTTAAAACGCTGCTTTTTATAAAAGTGAACCAGTCTATTCATCATGGCTTAAAACGGGAGTACGAGAGAAATCCATAAGTTGCGTTGACATTACAACTGCTTCCAGCCTTGGCATTCGTTCCACCTCAAAATGTAATTCCCGTTTTTGAAGACATTTTCCAGCAAAACATTTTTTCTCCTGAACTGCAAGTTATTGTTGATTATTTCGAAGACACGTGGATCGGTCACCTAGTTTCGATGCCGTACATGTACAACATGGACTTCCAAAAACAAACAACTCAGTGGAGGGATGGCATCGAGTTTGCCAAATGCAACTGTGTGCAGATCACCCAAACATCTGGAAATTTATTTCGGCATTAAAGAGGGAGCAGAGTATAAACGAATTACGAATAGATCAACATATCAGCGGGCAACCACCTACCATCAGTCGTAAGGTGATTGTGCACAAAGACTTTAACACTAGTAAATAGTTATGCACCTGACATAAATATATATGATGATTTCAATTTCCCCCTTTCACGTTTCCCTGAAGTTGCTCAACCTGATCTTATTTGCTAATGTCACTGTTATGGCGCTGAGTTCGGCCTTCGTACATTGTCATGACGAATTTTGTATAAATTAAAATTGTTTAAAGAGACCCACAGAATACGGCCTTCTCAGAATAGAAACAGAAATGTTACAAATTTGTATGATATTTTGGCGGCCACTGATGGGTGTGCTGTGAACTAAAGCGTCTAAATCAGAGTAGCGCCATCTGGTGACCAGCTTCTAAAGCCATGAAGTAATTTCCCCAATTCGATCTAAATCATAAATATCGATAAAGATACAGAACGATTTGTCGTACGAAATATTTGGTTTTAATTGCTGTTTGGACTAAATATTTTTGTTAAAAAATATCTTGAGAACTAAATTTTTTGTTCCAAGAGGTAATAAAACCATTTCAGCAAATTGTCACACAAGTTTCAACAAATCGTCGCATTGGAATAACAAAGTTCTAACTGCAAATTTGGGGAAAAATAAAATTTTTATGCAATATGGTTCTATCTGCTGAAATGTACGCATTTTGACTAACCTTAGCGACATCAACCAAATAATAACCGAGTTAGTTAAGTTACAAAAGTTCTATCTGCATTGCAGAAATTTGCTTGTTTGGTGTAGTAAAGGTGTATCTGCAATCCTTTGTGTAATATGGTTCTATCTTGATGTAGATAGAACTTTGTTTTTTCTAACTGCACAGATATAACTTTGTTAACATCATTATCTTGACAACAGCTGTTATGGAGAGAGGGATTTGAGTTGTAACGGTTTTTTGCGAACCAAGTTATTATTGCTATAAATTGTCGTGTGCTTTTGTTGTGAAAAGAGAGAAGTGTGTGTAGACTTGCATATTTCTGTTTTGTTAATATGGAAGGTATACACCCACGTACGTTAAGAATTATTAGTATGGGTAAGTATATAAAAATTATAATATAAACTAGTTTATTTATTGTAGCTAAGCAGGAAGTACTGGTTAGTTGTGATGGAACCGAGTATGATAAGCAAGACGTTACTAAGAATGGGTAGGCACAAAAACAATGTCATAGATGAATAATTTGATTTCTCTTTAGAATAGAAGCTTCGAATCATACTCCTCCTGATTTAGATGAACATATAAACAGTGTCCCTATGCAATCTTGTGATTACAATGATGATGGCATCGTCCTAATACAAATTAATGCAGAGTAAGTGTACTTGAAAATTTTTGGAGCACACGAAGATTAAAGTAAAATGACTTACAGGGACATACCAGCTATGAAGGAAGATGCAGCTATTCAAGTGATAGAAGACGTTGAAATAGTTGATCCCAATGGGCATATCATTACAAATATTAATGAACTTTCAAATTCTAACGTTCGTGAAATCGTACCATTGGAAGAAGGCACACATACTTTGCAATCAGAAAGCTTTGCTGACGTGCAAAAATTAGGTCCTGATGAAAATGGAGATGCTACACCTACAGCATCGCAAAAAACTAGAAAGCGAAAACGAAACGTAAATGAATGGAAAGTTAATGTTCGTAAGAGAAAGTGTCAGGCAGGAGAAGAATACGTCAATGTTAGGGGCAAAACCGTTACGCGACGAAAGCTAACAAACAAAAAAAATTGTTTAGAAAATTGCAAATTTAACTGTGCAAAAAAGATTTCATTAGAAGAAAGGGAACAACTTTTTCAAACTTACTGGTCTTTAACGCAAAATGAGAAGTATGTGTTTATAAAAGCCACCACCCAAAAAGTACTGAAAGGACGAAGAACTACTGAATTATCTAGGAGAAAGTACACGTTTGTTTATAATTTAAAGGTTAAAGAAGAGATCATTAGGGTGTGCAAACAATTTTTTTTAGGAACTCTTAGCATCTCACAAAAACCTATCTACACATCCCACCTTAATGTCAATGAAGTAAAGAAAGATCAAAGAGGAAAGCAAAAAAAGACTTCACAGAATTTTAAACAAAATAAAGAAGATGTTATGGAACATATTAAAAGATTTCCTGTGATAGAATCTCACTATTGCAGGCGAACTACAAAAAGGAAATATTTAGAGCCTAATTTGAGCGTCGCCAAAATGTACAATCTATATGTTAAAGATTGTGAAGAAAAAAACACAATTCCGGTTAAGTTATCTTATTATAGGCACATTTTTACACATAATTTCAATTACGGGTTCCATGTACCCAAGAAGGATAGGTGCCTAAAATGCGAGTCCTATAAGATAAAGAAAGAAGACAAAACTTTATCACAGGAAGAGGAAGACGAATATAATACCCACAATGAATTGAAAGCCCGGATGAGACTTGAAAGAAACACTGATAGAGATAGTAAAATTCCTACACTCAGTTTCGACTTGGAAAATGTTATCACATGTCCCCGTTCGGAAGTTGGCGATTTTTTTTACTCCCAAAAATTGAATATCTACAATTTAACAGGACATTTTTCGACCACTGGGCAAGCTTATTGCGCCATTTGGTCAGAGTCGAGGCAAGGTCGCGGTGGGAACATTATTGCCAGTGCGTTCAGGAGAATTTTGGACCAAGTCTTAACTGACAATAATGTCTCCGAATTGATTACCTGGAGCGACTCTTGTGTTCCCCAAAATAGAAATTCTTTTATTTCATTGGCCGTGATGAATGCCATTAGGGAGCATCCAGAACTAGGAGGTATCACAATGAAATATTCCATACCAGGACACGGTGCTATCCAAGAAGTAGACAACATTCATAGTAATATTGAGAGATTTATGGCGAAAACTGAATTTTATTCCCCTCTTTCTTTCATGAGAAATCTGAAGTCTGTAAACAATAGAAAACCTTACAAGATATTACAAATGCGAGACGAAGATTTTAAAGATTTTGAAAAAAATGCAAAAAGGTTATCTTTTAATAAAATTCCGTTTTCGAAAGTAGCCGCTCTTCAGTTTACACAAAATTTATTTGAAGTTGGCTACAAATTAAAACATGGCGATGATTTTGTGATGCAAACTTTAAAAAATGATCGGGCTTTGGGCATTCCTTCACGCCGCAATAAAGAAACCACAAGCGTTTTAGATTTAAAACCAAAAACGTTAATACCCAAAAATTCATTACCGGAGGAGAAAATAAAGGCCATTAAAAAGATGATAGACAGCTGTATGCCGGACATAGACAAAAAGTATTTTTCAGCACTATTAAATACACTGAAATAAATATTTTGGGTTTTTCAAGCTTTTTTGTTTGTTTTTTTTTTAGAAAATTTGTCATTATTTTCCAGTATTTTATGAAAATGTATTGTCTTTATTTTGTAATAATCTTAAGTTCATATTCTCTTTTGTGCAATAAAAATATGTTAACAGAAATAATTTCGCGTTTTTTCATATAAATATTTAAACATCAATGCAGTTACGTAGAGTAGATAAATGAGTTTTATTAAACAGTGAATATATAATAACACAGGTGTATGTGACACATAAAACTTTGTTTAATTTAACAGCGTTGCTTTGCAAAAGTACACTGCGTAACAAAGATGTATGTGCCACATAGAACCTTATTCGACACAATCAAACTAATTAAATTCTAGAACAAGGTTCTATCTGTATTTTGATACCTAGAAAAAAGAATTAAGATTTTATATTACCTCTACTAATTTTATTGAAAATATTTTATTTTTATATTTTCTAATAAGTGGCAAAATTTAAAAGTGTAAAATCTAAAAATAAGTTAAATAGCGGAATTCAAAACTTTGCATCGCTATTTCTCAAAATGAAGTTTGGCACAGTTAGTACTTTGTTATTCCAATGCGACGCATTCACGTCATTTTGCTGTGGTCATGACATTTTTTATTTACAAAAAACAAGAAAAAATAGAGTTTCAAAAATTCGCGTTTTTTTAGCTTCACATCGCCATATCTCAGTGACCACATAAGTTATCGAGGTTATTCTTTCAGTTTCTGAAAGATAATTAATGAGCGCTTCTAATGATGTATAATTTATAGTAAATAAAAACTATTAACATAGCCAAAACAATAAACAAAGTCGTGGAATTGCTTTATGCGTGGCATAAATTTTATTAAGCGAGAAACTTTTTTATTATTGAAAGAATGTGTATACTTATATTGTGTGAAATGTGGCCAATAGTCACAAATAGTTTTTTGTGAAAAAATTACTTAGATATGTATTACCGTTTTCTTGTAAATAATTTTGTACGTGACCGCTCTGCCCGCACGCCGCGCGCTATTGTAACGTGTGCAGAACACCGCGCTTACCTCGCGTGCCGTTGTACAATCTTGTACGCAAGTACTGTTAAATAAAATAGAAAACAAAAACAACCAAATTTACATATTATATAAATTATAATATATACCCCTTCGTGATCAAAACATTGACTTTAAAAAATTTAAAAAACGATATAAATTAATGCTTTCGCCTATCGGCTATTCCGATCTGCTTAAATGAGTAAAATAAATAATTTGTATCATTTTTTTGTAGATGTATGTTTTGCTGATAGACTTGCCTTTTATTTTTAAATGTGAAATGTTTTTAATATAAAATAGACAAATTAATTCAATTAAAACTACTCAAAAAGCCTTGAATGAAATTTGCAACAAATAAAATTTTACAAAAAATGTTTCATGTACAATTTCATCGAATTGAACCAATCGCTAAAACATTACAAAAGTAAATTAATTTTGTAAAATTTTTACTTTACGGTGAGGTTTACAACCCTCCGCCGGCGCCGTACTACGACGTTTTGTCGATCCTGTTTCCCATGAAATTGACCTATACAATTTAATTTTGATTAAATTGTCCACAATAAACAGCTGATGATCTTCACATTGCTTATTAAACCATGTATCATATTTTTGTTTTATTTTAAGCACTAGAGAGTTTTTGATAATTTTCTTAACATCGTATTTGAGTTTATGCTTTTCAAATAAAGTGTTGAAGCTGTGTAGCATAAATGTCACAATTTCTGCAAAGTACTTATTTGGTTTGGTTAAATAGTTTATAGTATGCGTGGATCCATAATTTTTGTTCAATAATAATAATTGAGATTTATCGTCAAGGCATTCACTTTCATCTAAAAATGCATTTTTACATTTTTTACAATCGAATTTCTTTGATAGCTTAAAATATAGGTAACCAGCTACATACACATTTGTACAATCTTCTAATGTTACGCCGGTTTTTCTCGTGCTTTCCAAATGAGTTACCTCTACCGCTCTTTGTTCGTCGTCGTCTTGATCGCAATCGTATTCAACTTCTAAATCATTGTCATTACAACTAGTGTATACCTCCCTTTATACCTTTTTTTGGATGGTCGTGGTTGTCATACAATTCCAAGATGTCGTCTGCATCTACTTCACAATTTGCTCCGTCCACTGGGGCTTGTAGACGAATATGCATGTTGTGTTGTAAAGCTATACGAAACTGCTTTACAGTTGGTTGAGCATTGTAGCCATTTCTATTTCTTATCACTGAAAAAAAGTTTTCTAATGGATCTTGATTGATTCGTGACGTCAGCATGTATTTGTAGTCGTCTTTTACAAGGGAGTCCCACAAACCCAGAATTGCTCTAATGGTCCACTGAAACCCTTCTATACAGTAAATGTTGTTTCTCGCCCGCCCGTTTTCAAAAATTTCAATTTTTTGGAAGTACTGCAATGCTTCGGCTAACCTTGTTGTTGTGAAGGTGTTGTAAGTTGATAATCCGCAATTATACGGATTTGCTGCTTTAACAACCCGACTATTCAAGCAGTCAAATGTGTCGTTGATGTATTTTAAAAATGAAGCCGTATTCTTTGCAGTTCTTGATCGAACCTCTCCAGTTTCGGCACATGTTGCAATTGCAGCTGCTACCGAGTGGCTAAACACCTGCACGGCATACTTCACTTTCATTTTTTGAAAGGTTGTTGGATTTACGTGCGTATCTGTAATTTTTAGCATTGCTCTCGTTACATTGCTTTTATGATCGATTTTATAAGTATCGACAAAATCGTGCCAAGATACTTCATTACCGTCTACGACAATTTTTAATTTTGTATTCATAAAATTGTTCCTCAAGCTTTTAATTAAATGGGGTGTATCAAAACATGTATATATCTCCATTCCATTTATAAAAATTTTAACGTTATCTTTTGAAGCTCCCAGGGATGCCAGCGCTTTTCGGTTGTTGCTTCCTTGGTCACAAACGACCATCCTTGGAACCAATCCAATATCTTGCAATTTTTGCAAAACTTTCTGCAACAAAGTACTTATTACTTCTCCCTTAACTGGACCTGACGATACGTAATAAGAAAAAGGCATCTTCCAATTACAAAATAACCCCCTCACAAAAAATAACAACGCTTGATTAGCTAATACTTCTCTTCTTCCCAAATCACCATAATCTTGAAAACCTTCAATAAAATCGTGATAGTGGTTGTAATTTAATCCTTTTTTTAAAGCAATTTCATCATATAAAACCACGCATTGTTTTTCCGTGTTCGTCATTTGCTTTACTTTGGCGTTTAGTTTCTCAATTAGATTGTTATTTTCTCCAGTCTTTAAATTGTTAACTTTTAACCAAGTTCTTATCGTGGATACACTTGGCAATACAAAACCCAAATCGAGCATAAATTTATAGTTACTGGGCGATTTGTAGTAAAACGATAAAGCTAAACGTTTTTCTGATGGGGTCCAACTGGTCCTTTTACGGTGATATAATTGCATTTGTACAAACGTCTGTATTTCGGTAGATTTGTTTTTTAATTGAGATTGGGAGTTACTAATAGAAAATGAGAGCCTCTTTCGAAGTCGGGTATTTGTTAGTTTCGTATTTTTCAAAGCACTACTTAATTTTCGAATTTTTTGTTTTAAACCAAGTAAATTTTGCTCTTGATTTTGATTTACGTGTTGGACAATGGGCATACCTATGATGTCATCGAGAATAGTCGAACTAGAAAGGTGAACAGAATCATTATGACGAGTTTCTAGTAAATCTTGTCCCGTAAAATGTAAATTGTTTGAACTAGCGGCAGCGTACGTTTTATCACTGATAGATTTTTTAACTACAAGGTTTGAAACGTCTTCGATTAACCCATCAATTTCGAGCTCGTTACCTATGGTTTGTTATAGATTACTGTTTGAGAGAAAAGAAAAATATTCCTTACCATTTAAAACAATATCTCCTGTCTTAACGTCATATTTAAGGGGCACAGCAAAGATATGTAAATGTTTTTTACCCCCACCACTTCGAATGCAGGATGCCAGAAAATGATTTTCACACAATATTTTGTTTTTAAGAGCGTCATCATCCATGTCAAGCAATAACACATTACCACAATTTATAATCCATTGAGTTGACATCGAGAAGCATCTTTCACAGGAAATTTAAAAAAACTTAACTGTGGAGAATTTTTCCTTGAATTTTTACAGTTCACATATACACAACAGTGACTTGCACTTGTGACACTAAATCTTTCACTTGCCATTATTGTTTACGCTAAAGATTTAAACATAACGCAATTATTTAAACAAAGGTAAACTAAAAGTTCAACTTGGTATACTTCTATAAACACCAAATCCACGCATAGGCCGTCAGCCCAGCGTATAAATATAGACCATGATTGCGTACTGTATGCCGTATTGGTTTTTCATTTAATAATGGTAAATTAAAATGGTTTTTAAAAAAGATATCGCACCGATCAGATGTTATTTAGCTTTTGCTATACAATACAAATTTGTATTAAGTTTGGAACTTATTTAATATCGTATTTATAACTAAAATATTTATTTACGTTATAAGACCAAAAGTAAGATTTTCCGCTCGAAGTGTATAATGATGTGTAAAAAATGAACAAAAAATTATTTAAAAACTGTAAAAATGTTTATTTATATACAATGGAATATTTATTAATTATATTTATTTTTTTAACGGCTTCGGAATATTACAACTTTCATTCTGATTTATAAGATTAGTTTTTTTCTATAACCGTACGCTTTTTTGAAAAACATGCAATTTGACAATTATTCAATGTCAAATCAAATACTCAAGAGGTTATGTCATGTTTCAGTTTTTGAAATTAATACTTACATGATAAGCGTATAGAAAAAAATAGTGTATTATACACGGTGGAAAATTAGATTTTAGCGCTCTCGCGATTGCTTCCCTCCGCTTCGCGTCGGGAATCAAACATCGCGCTCGCGCTAAAATCTACTACTTTTCCCCCTTGTATAATAAATAGCTATTAAAACCCATACATGCATATTGCTACGTACAGTACGCGATTAAAAAAGAGTTCTTATTTTCAATATTACTTTTTGACATTACTACCCACGAGAACCTTATGCATTTTTGTAAATAGTCTTTACAAGATGTAAATTTAGTTTTAAGTCATTTTCAAACCGTGCGCGATTATGTAATATATTACATAATTTATTTACATATATTTTTAAAGTTATAATATACAATGTGATCAAAAAATGCGTGACCGGAAAAAATCGATTATTAGGGTACATATTGCCAATATCTACTACTACTTTTGACATTCTTAAACGCGGTTTTAATATTTTATAAAATATACTGATATATGTATTTATTATAATATATGACATACGTGGTAGTAGATATTAGAAACATGTATCTTAAAAATCGATTTTTTTTGGTCAGGCATTTTTGATCACATTGTACTTAGTCCTAGCCGATTGGTATTCGAGTATTTTATGTAATAAATTATCAAAATATACGGTACAATATCATTGCAAATTTAATATTTTCTTTTATTTTAGTGATCGCACTACAGGTATACCGAAGATTTTCCGCCGGATTTGCTTTTTGCGAACTTCCTTTTTATAAACTCGGCATACGGATATCGTTATAAACAACTTAATAAACTTACACTTTTACTTTACATTTCAATTTATCATAATCGCATGCATAGGTAGTAATCAAATATCCAAAGAGTATACCGTACGCGATCTTGGTCTAAATTTATACGATGGGCTAACAAAAGATGTAATACCTACACACTTTTTTCACTATCCGCACATACAAATTTATCCGCTAATAGTTTTATAGTTGATACTGCAATAATGATTATTATTTTACTAGTTTTTACAAACACGATTTAGGCACATTAAACGCATGTATGGGCTCCGGGTACAGGGTACGGCGGGTACTACAAAACCTTTAGAGTTTAGACATTACATTTCAATTACAATACGATTTCGTGTTTATTCTCGTACCTCGCTTAACACGTAAGATAAATCAGGGGACAGCTGATTTTGCAAAATTCTGCATAATGAAACAATAAATGTGTGCGGTGAAGAGTCGGCATCTTTGATGCACGGCGTCTTGCACGACGTTGTTTATCTTACACATGAAATTAAATGCTGACGTTTGAATTTGCGCAATTATTTCACTGCGGCACAGATATGTGATACCTATGTCTTTTATCTATGACTGCAGACTATCTTATAATTAAATACTTAAACTTGAGCTGATCGGTTATTATGTATGCTTATAAATTTCTACTACGGACCTGGATTTTAAAAGTGCTATTAGGTACGTAGAAATCTGCGAGGAAGTATGAGATAATTGCGTTTTAGTTCATGTACCATGCTGCAGATGGACGATGCAAACTATCCTAACGAGTAGAACATGCAATCGGCGCAAATTGTGCCGCGTGGTTGTCTATCTTCCTCGTTATATGTTAATCAATGGGTTAAGGTAACTGTTGAAATTGAAAAAGCAAAATATGTATGTACCTATGGCGCGCAATGTGAAAGCCCAAAGTGGAATCCTTGGCGCTACCGCCAGTTGATGAATGCCATGATACTGGGGACAAACCTGGGTTGAAGGTAAAGTGATTTTATCCTATACAAGGAGAAACTTACATTTTCTCGCCTGTGTGAGGACGCGAAAGAAGACAATTGCACGCATGGAGCGAGAAAATTCAATTTTGTCGGCTAGGCGAGAAAAAAAATACGCCTTATGTAAGCTAGATGGCGCGGTTGTAATAAAATGTCAAAGAAGTTATTTCTTTTTAATTAAATAAGAAACATAAAATCGTCAACACTGATTTAATAATTAAATTTACCCTATGTTCACTTTATTTTACTGAATTCAAGAATTTATTTAATTACCGCGAACCTGTACCTATCAATGTTCCGTGAAATTGATAACTTTCCCAATATCACGTGACCAATTCAAACGTTTCAAACTTAAGTCATAATCTCCCATTTACTTTCAATAACGAGCATCTGTATCAATACATTTAACACCAAAATGTACTTTGCACTGTAAGTAGAACACCGTTTATCCGCAATAAGTAGCATTTTAACATACGAGACTACCCCGAAATTAAAATGTGTCCAGTGTGACTGTAAGGAATGAATAAATCTATTTATAAAACACATTTTTTTAAAATACAAGATCATCAAGGATTTAAAGTGTGCCCATTGCGCGTTCGTCACCAAGCATAAATCCAGTCTTAAAAGCATCTAACATTTGACAAGACATGGATCCTGCCAAGGATTTAAAATGTAACCGGTGTGATTTTGTCCCTGAAAACACACATTCAATTTTAAAACACATTTGTTAATACACAAGACCAGTAATAATTTCAAATGCGCCTGGTATTAATTACCACCCCTTAAATCCCGTTATTTTCTAAGGAAATAATCACGCGCCAGTGAAATGCCGGAAATGTCAACTCAGTTCGCACATGATCGGTATTCTCCACTTGCACCTCTGCTCTGTTGCACCGTGACTCCCTTCGGTGACTCCGCACTGTGCAATCGCAAGCGCGCTAGAATTTGAATTTGCGTTGAACTGTATTATAAGGGAAAGGGGTAAATCTACGAGTAAAAAATATACTCGTGGGCCCACTTAGATTGCACCGTTTCGTAAAATTTTTTTCGCGTAGTCAGCAGGAAACGTGGAAATAAACAAAACAAACGCGTGCACGTTGACGCGTTAAAGCAAATCCAAATTCAAGCGCTTGCGATCGGACGTTGTTGAGGGATTAATTTTAAATGTAAGTGTATAGGATAAAAAATATTGTGTGCACCACGGCACGAAAGTTGTTTTCCGGGCCTCAGGAAGTGGCCAGCCTCGGCTGCGCCTCGCCTGGCCATATCTTCCTTCGCCCCGGAAAACAACCACTTTCCCGCCTTGGTACACAAAGTACTATTGTTTATAGTTTTAGTACATTGTTAGGCATTAAAAAAACAAACAAATCTATCCCGTACTTCAAATGCCATATTTCAATCAATTGAATTCCGTCCCTGCGTCGGTCACGATTTCGCGCGGAACTCCATACCTCAAAATAAAATTATTTGTGAATGCTTTAGCGACTGTTTCTGCCTCCTTGTTCTCAATCGGGTACGCCTCGACAAATTTGGTTAGTTCACACACTATCGTTAGAATGTACCTGTTATTTTCGTTATCTTGGTTTAACGGTCCTACTAAATCCAAATATACCTTTTGGAAAGCTTCAGAAGCGGTTGTGGTAATATTTAATGGTTCTCTGTGGGGATTGGAATGTTTATATCGCTGACACATACTACATTTTTGTATAAATTTGGCAATATCGTCTCTTAAATTTGGCCAAAAATAAGATTTTTTAATATTGGCATACATACGATTAATTCCCGCGTGACCTAATTGCCGTGTTTCTTTACAATCTATTCGCTGTGCTTTGCTTATGACACATATTTTCAACTTAAATTGTGCAAGTAACTTAATATTTTTTCTTAGATGACTCAGAAGCGCTTCATTTTCTATACATTTAAAAATACACCACCAATTGGTTCAATATGGAGGACTTGGATCTAAGCACCCCAGGGACAAGCACCGATTTCGTGGCCCGAACAACAGGAAGGTTCTTCCTTGGTAGTGATTAAATTTTAGCCTGTTTCTGTTTGGTCGTTAAGTAGTCATTAAGATAAGTTTTTATAATGTTATTTTTTATTTGTATTACCAATGGAATTTATGGAAAAAAAAATAAAAAAATAATTAATTGTCACGTCATGCGCAAATCAATATTTAATATTCTTATTCCATTACACCGATGATTCCGATTAATTTGAATATCATCCATCACATAACCTGTAAAATTTTATATTTAGTACTTTCTCTGTAAAATAGATGCTACATTTGTACAGTTCATAAGTTATAAAAGTATATTGTATGTATATTGTGGTTCCAATTAACGAAATGAATAATAAAAATTATTTTTAGTTTATTTACGGTGTGGATTGTTCACACAAAACAATGCACTGTCTTATTGACAAATGACATAACCTAAATCGCTCAAAACTAGATTTGGCATTATTGCATAGTAATTACGTCATAGAAAATGATGACGTGCAACGGAAGTTATACGGAATAAAGTGTATACCTAAATTACCAACTTTCAATCATGGTCAATTTTAAGCGTTCCAATAATAGCCATATCATGAAAATTTGATATTTATGAAATGTGATTAATGAAACTTGTTTTTTTTTCAGAAACAATCGAATCGAAGGATTGAAACCTTCCCGCGTAAATTTGGATTTGCAGTGGGCACGCCTCCACAACCAATTACAATCGAATGTCGCTAGCTAGGGCACATCTTTGTTACAAAAAAAATCTCGCGCGCGGAGCACCTGTTACCAGCGACTTGATATTTGCCGTTAGCTGATTAATTGAAGTGCGCAATGCAACCATATCGGCCTGCGGGGGCGCTGTTTTGAATGGATGCGTCACGACTGCCAGGTTGGAGCTGGTTGGTGGTTGATGTGGACACCACAGTCGGGTTGAGGTCCTCAATTTCGTCGGCGGCAACTGCCAATTTCTCGAGATTGGAAGCTTTGAATACTTGCAGCAAACGTCGCGTGGTTGGCGGCAATAAGGCGAGCCATTTTACACGAAGGACATCGCCAAAGCTGCATTTGCCGTAGTCGCTGTGTGGGCTTGCGGTCGCCCAGATCGAGACCTGTAAGAGCTTTGTGCAATTGTCTATCAGAGGGGTCCATCAAGCGTGCAAGTATCGCGGATTTGAGGGCGGTATATTTCTCTGCAGTCGGGGGCGAACACAAAATGTCTGCAACTTCGGATTGGGATCAAGCTTCGCCATAGCTAGATTGTATTTTGTAGAGTCTGTCGTGATACGGTGTACAGCGAAGACGATTTCGACTTGTACGAACCAAAGTTCAGGATTCGCGCGCCAGAACGGTGGCAATTTACAACGATCCACGGAAACGGCGGTTGGCGAATCGACAAGATGGCGTTTTATCAGAAAACCGTAGACAATTGCGCGAAGGCGAGATAACCGAACTTCATTATATATATATATATATATATAATATATAATATATATATATATATATATATATATAATATATTATCTTTACTTTGTTATTTAACACGCGGAACAAGACTTCTCCCCAGCACAGACGAGAGATTCGACTCTGTTCTCAGTTAACCTGTTAACTTCTAACCGATAGCGGGTCAAACCAAACTGAACTGCAAAATTTTGAATAATTAAAATGGACCTTGGGCAAGCATCCAATAAAAACAGGTAAATTAAAAATGAAGTCGTTAGAATGAAATACACAGAAATTCATATTAATTTCTAACACACAAGGAAAATGATACAAAAACACAAAAACAAATTATTACAAAAAGACTAAAATAAAAACTTAATTACTTACATTACATGTCCGGGAATTGTAATCCAAATAACAGATATCCGTACACAAAACACAAAATTACAAATTTCAATTCCACAATTACACTTTGCACACGTTCAAAACACTTATGGGGGTGCCGACAACCTCTTTTCTTTGAAGCACCTTATTAGATAGATGGTCAACACTTTACGACACTCCTCCAGCGCGAACAAACGAGAAACGTAGAATAATAATTAGCCACGAACTCGGCTTCCGGCTTTACAAAATTTGTATGTCCATTTAATGGAACTCATTCTATCTTCAAACTTAAAAAAAACGTAATACTGCCCTACTGCTAATTCTCATCCATTGGCTGCGCGTTAATTCTCAAATTTTCTAAGTGCAAATCATTGACACTCGTTATCGATTTCCCGCGTTTTCCGAGTTCAAAATCGAAATGACTACCGCGTCAATTCGCATCGAACCCTTATCCGCGGATAATTACGAAACGTGGCGAGTTCACGTAGAAGCGTTTCTTAAGAAAAACGGCACGTGGAAATATGTCTCGGGAAAAATATCGAGGCCAATTCTTGATGAATCAAAATCAGCCGCAGACAGAGCCACAGCGCAAACTCAAATAGATGAATGGGAAGAAAAGGATGATCTAGCGAAATCTGATCTCATTTTATCGATTAGCGCACCCCAGTTGAAACACGTCCGAAATTGTGTCACATCCCACGATGTCTGGCAAAAACTCGAATCTATCTACGCACCACGAGGTCCAACGCGGAAAGCCACCCTCCTAGAGGAACTACTGTCCGAACGATTGCACGAAGGGGACGACGTCCGGGAATACTTGTCGCGATTTATGGGCATTGTCGACAACCTCCGCCAAATGGATGTCGACATCAATGGCGAATTGCTGACAATTATGTTGCTACACAGTTTACCCAGTAGCTACGACAATTTTTGTTGTGCAATCAAATCGCACGATTCTCTTCCGGACATCGACAAATTGATGGGAAAGATTACCGAGGAAAGCTGTTCAAGACAATTCAAAGAAAAGGACAAAGGGACCAGCGCCATGTTCTCAAAACGCCAAGAGACAACCACAGCGTCGTCTAGAGCAAAGGCAAACAATAAGTCCAACGACGGCGCAGGCAAGTCATCAAAAAAATGCAACTATTGTCGCAAAAAGGGCCACGACATAAGCGATTGTTTCAAGAAGAAGGTGAACACCAACGCAAACAAAGTCGAAGAGGACCTTTTTCTATCTTGCGACAGTGCAGATTTTTCGGGCAACGCCATACAGCGCGCCGCGGCAAACACTTCCAAATGGTGCCTCGACAGTGGTTGTACCTCACACTTGTGCAATGACAAATCACTGCTGTGTAACGCGCGCGAAACTATCGGCGGACTCAACCTAGCCAGTGACGCGACCGCGGAAGTGAAAGCCCGAGGCGACGTACGCATGGTGACATCTAACGGACAAACCGACGGATCTTTGGTGCTACAAAACACACTATTCGTGCCCACGATGCGCACAAATCTCCTATCCGTCGCAAAAGTCGTAGACAAGGATCACACTGTCACATTCGATAAAACAGGTGCGTATGTAAAAGATAATCAAGGCAAATTGAAGTTCGTAGCGTACCGGGAAGGCAACTTATTCTTCGTACGTGAACAATCGGGTACCGCGTGTGTAGCGGACTCAGCTGAATACGACTTCAACGAGTGGCACAAACGTCTTGGTCATTTAAACCACCGCGACATGATCACAATGATGCGCGACAACGCAGTCACGGGTCTGAGGTTCAACGTCAACGCCACATCTACGGCATGCGAGTCCTGCAACGCCGGCAAAATCTCCAGCGCTAATTTCCCAAAGAAAAGCGAAGGAGCTTCTGCACTCCTCGAGATCATTCACGCTGACCTATGTGGTCCGATGCGAACGCAATCACACGGTGGCGCCAGGCTTTTGCTCACTTTTACCGACGACTACAGTCGTTGGACCGAGATCTATCTGCTACGCCACAAGTCCGAAGTGCCTGCCAAGTTCCTGGAGTTTAAAAACTACGTCGAAAATAGGACAGGTGCAAAAATCAAAACATTACAGAGTGACAATGGCACGGAGTTTGTAAACAGGTCCATGGACGAAATCTTGAAGAACTCTGGCATTCAACGTAGATTTACCGTACCCTACACGCCCCAGCAAAACGGAGTAGCGGAACGCAAAAATCGGACTCTCATTGAGGCCGCCCGCACCATGCTCGTCGAATATGGACTACCAATGTCTTATTGGGGAGAAGCAGTAGCTACGGCCAATCACGTCCGCAATCGCTGCATTACGAAGATCCTAGGGTCCAAAACCCCCTACGAACTCTGGACCGGCCGAAAACCCGACGTCTCCCATGAGTTGCGATTTTGCATTAAGTTTTAAGTGTGCAGGGATACATTTTAGGTCACTGAGCAAGGAAAGAAGGAACAGTTTATCGTCGTCGACTTCAAATTCATTTTTTTCTTGTTCCTTTGTTAGGTACTTTCTTTTTAAAATCTGAAGGAGCTCTTCGTCGGGGTGTTTTCTTTTTTTCTGGCTTACATCAGACGACTTTGAATTTTTCTCCACTACTTCTGAAATTTCTTCTTCATCATTTTCATGATCAGCTGCATCAATTGTATCTTCATGTGAAGATACTGCCGCATTGTTAAGGAGCCGAAGGTGCTCGAAAAAGATGTATTTTTTTCTGGGTTTTGCTGCAGATCCAGATTTAAATTCTTTTTTCTGTTTTGCCAATTCCCTTGAGTATGAATCCCGCAGACTTTTCCATTTCCGCTGGTACGTGTTACCTGTAAAAACAGATTCGGATTAGCTTGTCATTATTCATGGAACACACATGTTAAGTAAAAAACCCGGTTGTGGCATTTTTCCATCGTTAGGAATACAAATTTTGACCTATTACAGCGTGCAATGTGGCTTTAGGGCAAATGCATACGTATCATAAAGGTTGTTTCATTGTCTTTTACAACATAAGTTTTTTATTTCAGGTATCTTGGCTCAGGGCATACTATGAAGGATCTTCATATTGATTATCGCATTGGTCTATCATCAATATCAAATATTATTAGAGAGGTATGTGCTTCACTTTGGTCAAGATTGAAATCTGCCTGTTTTCCACCGTTAACGAAAGAATTCTTAGCGAAAAGTGCAGAGGAATTTGAGGCAAGAGCAAACTTTCCGAATTGCGTTGCCGCAATCGACGGTAAACACATACGAATGATAAAACCTGCAAAAAGTGGATCTATGAATTTCAATTACAAACACTACTTCTCAGTTTTACTGTTAGCTGCATGCGATTCACAATACAAATTCCTGTACATCAACGTTGGAGCACCAGGTAAATCAAGTGATTCAACCATTTTCAAGAATTCAAAACTGTATTCCCAGTTGAAAAGTGGACAGATAAAGATGCCTCCACCTAGAACAATTTCAGAATCAAGGCCCACCACAGTCCCATACTTCCTAATCGGGGATGAAGGGTTTGGACTATGTGATTTTCTCATTAGGCCATTTGCAGGGAAGTATCTACCTATTGGAAAGAAAATTTTCAACTACCGCTTGACACGCGCTAGAAGATACATCGAATGCACTTTCGGCATATTATCAAACAAGTGGCGAATTTTTCATCGCCCTCTAAATGTTGATGAGGACCTGACAGATAGCATAGTCAAAACGTGCTGCCTTCATAACTTCGTGCGAGAGAGAGATGGTTACCAGTTAGAGGATACCATTACTGTTGAGGGGTTAGTTGATAACATGGCACCAGATAACTCTCAACCAGGTAATGCAGATAAAAGTGTGCCAACTGTTCTCACTGATTATTTTTTGAACGAAGGACAATTACAGTGGCAAATGGACAAGATTTAAAAACAAACACATTACAGTTATGTTCGATCCTAGATTTTAAGCTTAGTAATTAAATTTTTTGTTCAGCTTGAATTATTTGTTTTTGGAATTAATTAACACTGAATTTATGAGGGCTACTATTTAATACATACATTTTAAAACGTAACCAGGTTTTATTATTGACCTACTTAACCTTATTCTCAAAAATACTTTATTTTTATAGAAGAAGCATGTTCACACTAATAATTTTTTTACCAATTTTTAAAATAACTGGAAGTACAGTAGTGAAAATAAAACATAAACCATAAGTTACTTATTATGTAAAACATAGTTATTTTGTGTTTTTTCCCTTAACCTTTTAAACGTGTTTATACTTCATTATGTTAAATTGATGAAATCAAAGAACAGAGGGAATTCATTTTAAATTAGGAATGATTTGTTTATTGTTGATTTGTCTTGTGTTGATTTGTAAAATAATACGTAACCAATATAGGGAAATCAATAACCTAACATTAATTAACTACTTTGGCAATTTACTACTTACCTATAACTTTCTTTTCCGGTTCTGTTAGGTCACTAAAGTTTGGCACAAAACTTCAATATCACAGCTTCCCACGCATTTCTCTTTACAGTTTTATTACTATATTCTTCATTGCTTAGGTCCCAAATCGCAGGAAATTGTTCAATTGCACTGATAAAATCTTCCGTGTTCACTTTGTCACCCTCCATTTCATACATCGTCAAGATCAACACTGATGACTTGACCCGAGTTGAAAGGTGCGCCATCGGTGGCGATGCTAATAAACTGCAGCGCTTCGAACTCGCGTTAGTGGCGCTACTTTTTTCTGCGTGCTGGAAGTAGGAAGCTAGGTCGAAGCGCCACCGAAATATTCAGAAGCGCTGCTAACCAACCACTGAGAAGCGCTGCTGAGTGGCTCCGTGTGAACTTGGCCTTAAAACGCCTCTGCCAAAACTCTGCTTTGTGATAAAAATTGTGAACCAAGAACGAATGAACCTTTATGCACAAGTATGTTTAAAATTTTTGAGAAATTAAACTATAATAATTAACTATTAAATGTACAAGTTGTACGAGATAAAGGGGGAGCTGTGCCCAATTGCTGGGATTTCATTGATGGTAAAGCCAGCCATTTGTAAACCAACAGAGGATCAGGAGGATTATTACAGTGGACATAACGTCACCTTAATGCAGAACTAGTGTCTAAGTCCATTTTTTTTTCAAAATTGAGATTTTTATGCTATGTCCTGTTACACAGGAGGGAAATGTAATGCAGAAGTATTGTAAGTCTGGAGTCAATATTGTGTTGTAAAGGTGGTCATGCAAAAGTATCCTAAGTTAATTTCTTAGTGCAGAAGTATCCTATCTCGACATAGGCTACTTTTACATACAAATCGTGCACGATAACGCGTACATATACCACTGCTGTTCTTACTTGTCTGCGTAGTGCAGTTTGATTTGAGCAAGAATTAGTTCAAAATGTATAAAAAGGGCCCAACTTTTATCACATGGAGGACTTACAATACTACACTGAATTGGCAACCAAATTAGTCCAACTCCATTTTTTATGGACTTACACTAGGACTTCAATGACGTAGTAGTCTAAGTCCCTCCTCCTTTAGCAAACAATAACAAATTTTCACAAAAGTATTAAATAATACAATAAAGGTAAGTAAGAAACGGTCATTTGATAAATTATAAAGTGCTACTACAGCTTCTGTCGAAAATATTCAGAAATATCTCTCTCCTGTAAAATTTACTTTTCGTGACTTAGAGTAGTTCTGCATTAAGGTGACGATAAGAGGTTTCACTGCGTGAAATATCAATCTGTATTCTGTCCTGATGGGATTATCGCTAGCCTCAAAGGAGGTTGGCCTGGTCGACGACATGATGCTGCTATGTTTGCAGAATCAAACCTTTATAATGAACTTGAAAGAGTAGCAGTTTTTCCCGATGGCAGGAAATACGTACTTTATGGAGATCAGGCATATGGGGTTAGGGAACTACTCTTGGCTCCTTATCCAAATCGAGGCAATTTAAATAACCACCAAATTCAATTTAATAACTCCATGAAAAGGCTTAGATTAACAGTAGAATAGGGATTCCAGAAAGTTCTTGCAGAATTTGCCTTTGTTGATTACAAAAAAAACCAAAAACTTTTATTACAGGATGTAGAATCCATGTATAAAATTGCAGTTTTACTAACAAATTGCCATACAAGCTTATATGGTAGCCAAACCTCTCAATATTTTCAAATTAACCCACCTCCCCTCGATGTGCTTCTCAGATAATAAAATTATTGTAGGTACTTATAGGTTTAAATTTTTTGTATCCACAGAAACAGCATTATTGTTAAAATACTGTAATTAGTTATCTCTACAATGAAACACTGTAATATTGTTATTAGTGATAATAAACAAATTTATGAAATATCTACTCATGTTCATATTTATTAAGCTTTTGAATCAGTGTATTAACTAATTGCTGTAAGCTCTCAGTATTTCTTCTACTGCTTTCTCGTTCCAAGAAATCCTGCTTTGATCTCTCCTTTTCAATCTCCAACTTCTGAAGCCTTTCTATTTTTTCAAGTTGAAAACGTTCCTCCGACAATCCAATTTTTCGTTCTTCCACCTGAATCCGCCTTTCATCTAATCCCAATTGCTTTGCCCTCAACTCTCGTTCTCTCACCTCTTTTTGATTCAGGTATTCCAGGGCATTCTTCCTAATGTTGGAACTCTAATTTGTTCTTGTTTTTACTGGACCTACAAAATCCTTCATTAACTTTTATGAAAAATGAACAATTGAACATCTATTTGCTTAAGATAAAGTTTGCTTTCGATTCAAAAGTTTGATGTACAGGGGACTGACGATCCGGAGCACAAAACACTTATTTAACCGGGGTTTGGAAACAATTCGGTGCTCAATGTCCTTCGCACGAATTTACTGAACACTTTATAGCTACTCAGAATCAGAAGATGTCAAAGAGTAAGTAAATAAATATTTTGTAATTTGATAATACATGGTTACTTTTTGAAGGGACTACTAGCAATCCTTTACTGAGTGCGTATGAGCATGGACAAGCAGAACACAGAGAAGGCCTTGTGGCAGTTCCATCTGCCCTATACAATATTGCAGGAGGTATCAATAGACTATGTGAATGTGATATTTGTGAAAAAAAACCTTCAATATAGGCTAAAATTTAGGGATGGAATCGGTCCGGTCTTCTGAACCGGACCGTAATCTGAAATGATCCAGATCTGACCGAAGCTCGGACCGCAAAAAATCAGTGGGGACCGGACCGAAATCAGTCCGGTCCGGTCCGGTCCAAAGAGCGGTACAGAAGAACTATCAATATGTGAAACTGATGACACTATGAACGAGTTAATCATTCTTCTTTTAATTTTCAAAAAAAGCTAAAAAATAAAGTCTAGTAAGAAATTTAAAATGTTTTTTTGCTTTGCTACGAAAACTAAAGGATTAATGCGAAGCTTATAAAACTTCACTAATAAATAATTTATACTTAGCCACGTTCGTGTAGTTTTATTTTAAGTAAAGATAAGTATAAAAAAACCTTTCACAATATAAATAAAGCAACAACAAAAAATGCCATCACTAAATGTTTGCTTGTAGCCAGGACTGAAGGCACAAAAGACTCTTAGCTGATTCATGACTTAACCTGCTTCTTTGCTTCCGTATTACGAGACCAGCTTTTGAGAATAGTTTCTCGGCGGGCACACTGGTTGCTGTTACGCTAAATAAATCCCGAGCCATGGCACTAAGTACAGGATATCTACTTTCATTAATTTTCCACCAGGCTAAGATATCAATATGACCATCACATCTTGGGAGAGCTAAGTAATTTTGTAACTCGGATTCATTGTCCATTTTCATTCTTTTGGATGTATATAGAAAGTTAAGGTCGAAGTCGTCTTCATCATCGCTTTCCGATGCCGATAGTTGTGTAGGTAACATAGACTCTTCAGCTGCTCTTGCACTTTGATATTTATTAAATAATTCTTTAAATACAGAAAAAGACTTGTTCTTCAGATCTCTACCCCAACTTGTAAGGTCGAATGCTTCTAATTTATGCCTTGGATCTAAAATTAATACCGCACAGTATAACCAGTTTGTAAGTTGATAATGTTTAATAATTTTGTCTCTGGCACTTCGAAGAGCTAGCAAAAATCGGTCTTTTGTGTCTGTTCTATTAGTTTCTCTTTCTTCGTCTAACATGTTCATTGTTGTTTCCATTTTGTCTAATAACATGTTTACGCTAACCACTACAGATGGCAGCGTGGCATACTTGTCACCACCTAGTTTGTCTGACACTTTTCTGACCATTCGTAAAAATTTCTCTACATTTTCCAACAGACACCATTCATCTTCACTCAGTCTTAAGTGTTTCAAATCTTTATCGCTAGCACATAAGCAGTTGACTCCCTCTTTTAACTTCAATGCGACAGCTAACATTTCTTGGGTGGAATTCCAACGAGTTGGAACGTCCAGAATGAGACACCTGCCAGTTGGTGCGCCTGCTGTTTCACATGCACTTTTGAACCTATTTCGTAGTTGTTCCCATCTTCTCACTCTCTTAGCTATTTCCCTCACTTTTGCAACACAGTTATGTTCCTCTGAGTTCTCTTCGGTATTGTTAATTATCTCTTCCTCTTCATCACTCACTGAAACTTCCTCCCCCGAGTCACGTCTTCATATAATTCTTGGTATTCATGTTTGTCAAGATTTAATGTCTTAAGTAAATCTTGAACAGCTAGATTTAGAACGTGAGCCATGCACCTAAAATGTTGGTTTTCACTGTCGAATCCTGGCAATATATCCTCTAATTCTCGCATGAATGCAGTATTAGCAGCGGCGTTGTCTACAGTTATTCCTTGTATCTTATGGTCGATTTTATAAGTTCGAACTGTTTCGGAAAATATTTTGGCTATGTCCTTTCCGGTATGATTCCCATTCGAAGGAACAAAATCGATTACCATTGATTTGAGATCCCAATTGTCATCAATAAAGTGCGCAGTAATCCCATAATAGGATTTCCCATTTATAGCAGTCCACCCGTCTACAGGGTTACCCGACATTCGTCGCAGCATACGAAAATGCCGTTAGCTGCGTGCAAATATGAATTACAATACGGCGTACACTTATACAGGGTCATTCTTGACGAGGGTCAGTTAGAAAGATATGGAAAACCTTTGAAAATTAAGCTGAACTGATAAGCCCTTTAAGGGTTTTGGCACATGATGAATTGAACTAAAATATTTTCAAAATGGCGCCACTTCCGGAAATACCGGAAGTAGCCATCAACTTTGTTATTTTAAATAGGGACCCCCTATTTTTTCTACATTTTCGCATTCTACGTCGAATTTGGAGTACAACGATACCCCATAGTTGACCCTTTGCTCCAAGGGCTTCGCCGATATTCAAGTTTTTGTGTCAAAAATTGAATTTGCAGGGGTAACTTTAAAAATTTATTATTCGAAAACGGTGAGAGATATTGCAAAACAGTTTTCAATGCTTTATTCAGGAAAGATCAAATTTTCTTATGGTATGCGTAACCGTCTAAAAAAGTGAAACTACGTCACTTTTTCAAAGCTCTCAACTTTTAAACTTTTAAACATCCGTAACTCCATTTTTTCAAATGGCACCCCCCATTTTGTTCTTCACCCTTGTTTTCCTTTTTCCCAGACCTTTAATTTGATGCAAAATTTCAAAAGCTGCTTCAAACGGTTTCCGAGATATTCCATGTTTTAGTTACTTCTTGTGGAAATTTGATAAAAAAATGAAATCGCTTGATGTTATTCTTTTGTTTTTATTATGATAATGTGTAAACGTCAAATTTTTGCTGCTTGAACTTATACTTCTCGTCAATAATGGCTCGTTTGGGTTACACTAATGAAGATTTTTTGAATTTAATATTAATACACGGTGAATGTAATCGAATAGCTGCCAGGAAAAGCAGCGAAAATTTGACGTTTAAACATTATCATAATAAAAACAAAAGAATAACATCAAGCGATTTCATTTTTTTATCAAATTTCCACAAGAAGTAACTAAAACGTAGAATATCTCGGAAACCGTTTGAAGCAGCTTTTGAAATTTTGCATCAAATTAAAGGTCTGGGAAAAAGGAAAACAAGGGTGAAGAACAAAATGGGGGGTGCCATTTGAAAAAATGGAGTTACGGATGTTTAAAAGTTTAAAAGTTGAGAGCTTTGAAAAAGTGACGTAGTCTCACTTTTTTAGACGGTTACGCATACCATAAGAAAATTTGATCTTTCCTTAATAAAGCATTGAAAACTGTTTTGCAATATCTCTCACCGTTTTCGAATAATAAATTTTTAAAGTTACCCCTGCAAATTCAATTTTTGACACAAAAACTTGAATATCGGCGAAGCCCTTGGAGCAAAGGGTCAACTATGGGGTATCGTTGTACTATAAATTCGACGTAGAATCCGAAAATGTAGAAAAAATAGGGGGCCCCTATTTAAAACAACAAAGTTGATGGCTACTTCCGGTATTTCCGGAAGTGGCGCCATTTTGAAAATATTTTAGTTCAATTCATCATGTGCCAAAACCCTTAAAGGGCTTATCAGTTCAGCTTAATTTTCAAAGGTTTTCCATATCTTTCTAACTGACGCTCGTCAAGAATGACCCTGTATAGTAATGCAGGTTTCGACGCAGCATCGGCCGACACGTTAGAAATTCCATGGAAAAGGGAAGTGATCATGCAGGATGAGCACAAGGAAACATAACGAAAGAAAAAAATACATCCTTCGGTTACATTAAAGAAGAAACAGCCTTTGGTAACACAAAAAAAAAGAACAGAGCAGTCTAAGAAAAGAAATTGCGTCGCATCTGCCGTTATAGTATCTAAGTGTTCAAATAAGCCCCCGCCAGTAGGAATCGTGTAATGCAATCGGTTTTCAAATTCTGCAGTCACAGACATGAGTTGGGTATGAGTGATACCCGCAGAACATTCACGGATGGCATCTTCCAAAGCAGCAGTGTTCGGAAACGGTCCACGTGCATAAATGGAATCCAGGTGACCCCAGTAGAAGAAATCGAGAGGGTTCATGCATGTTGAGCGTCAAAATTGTGACAGGAATTATCCGATGAGTAATGACAAGCAGTGACAAATCCTAGTACCATCGCTAACTCGTTGACCAATGCTGCGTCGAAACCTGCATTACTATATAGGTGTACGCCGTATTGTAATTCATATTTGCACGCAGCTAACGGCGTTTTCGTATGCTGCGGCGAATGTCGGGTAACCCTGTATAGTAAATGAAATTTTGGATTTATTTTTTTGTAATAATTGCATAACATTATTCTGCAATTGTGAAAATCGATTCAGTACCATATTCTTAAGAGTTTTTCTACCAGGCAACTTCAGGGAAGGATTACAAAGCTTGAAAAAATGTTTAGTTGCATCGTCGTCAAAAAATGTAAACGGAAGATATTTTGCTGCGACCTAGTCAACGATTGAATTGCTTGTCATTTTCTGTTGGAATGGAGTCTGAAACATACGATACGACTCTTTCAGAAGAGGGCATTGCATTAGTGACATTGTAGTAGTTATAGTTAGTAATTACTAAACTAAACCTTTATTGGAAGAGGGTTACATAAAAAATTTGGTCAAGGCGTTGACTGATCAAAGACTTCTGTGAAACGCCATGTAATTGATTCGCATATTTATCAGCTTTGGTCCAATAGTAAAGTGTGTTTTTTAAGTAGTCATATACCTTAATAATTTCTAAATAACGCCATCGGCTTTCCAATAACACACGATTTTTTAGCGTAATTCCTAATGGAGCTGGGTATGACTGTCGGCCGTCCGTGCGAGGCTTTAGCTACTTTCACAATTCTCAATAGATTTAGATTTTTTTAAAATTTGGTAACCTATAGTCTGGTAGCTGAACCAAGAAAAATTTTTATGATTAATGTGCGCATGCGCAGAGTGTGCAATGTCAACTTCTGTATTTATTAACGAGGTTCTAGCGAGTTCATGATTTTAGATTTTCTGTCCGTCCGTGTACACGATAACTTACGAGCGGTTTCGAATCATCATTCAATGAAGAACTGATTAAATTTTCAGTTACCCAGGAGCTAGTTTCCTATATTTGTTACAAGTTTATTCTTGCTTATAGTATTTATCAAAGTGTAAAGTTCCATCTTCTTAAAAAACACCCTAAGTAAGTGTCACAACTCTCATGAGGATGGGTCAGTCGTTGTGTACTTGGGCAACCTACCTAGCGCATGGTAAATATTATTGAACGGTTTAGCGACAATAAGATTAAATAAGGACTTCTTATGAAGTTTAAAAGCGGGTAAGATGAAACAAACGTACTTCTTACCTTAAACTGAAACATCTCGGTTAATAACGTTGTTTGACAAGTTCTACTGCTTCCCGCTCCCGATGACTGCCCTTTATGGGAAATCAGCTGTGTATCCGGAAATAGCATAGTATACTCCTTCTTGTGCTTTGATTTCATATGCCTTGAAATTGTACTGGTTCCGCCTCCTGTGATTTTATATTCCGCTTTGATTTTTTCTGCCTTGCACAACACACATGTCGCAAGTTTCGCATTTTTTTAAATAATTTTGAAATCAAAAAATTTGTTGAATTTGCTTTTCTTCGACATTTCCACGCCTTCTTCTGGAACTTTGTCTTTATCAAGAACAACTCCACTTCCCTCGCTGCCACGGCTATCGTCACTGCATTCATAATTTGGGTTTTTCACACTATCGTCACTGTCAAAATCCATTTTTAAAAGTAAGAACGCTTAGCTCAAAGGTTGTAATTTGGAATAAAGACTGTAACTGTAGCTGTAGACTATTCGCGTCACTGTTTTGATTAATAAATTATTATGTAACGTTAGCATTAGCACCATTCGCACTTTTGTAAGTTAGGTACTGGACTGTTTTCACGACTATTTCCAATTAACAAATAAGAGACGTTAGTCAGCACTAATTCATTTGCGTTACGATGGAATAAATCCCTTCCTAAAGTGTCAACTTATGTTTTAGTTATGACGTTTGGACGACCAGTGCGGGTTACAGTACCTATAATCTTTAACTTAAATAACTTTACCTCGAGCTTTACCTAATCCCTTTCTCAAATTTCAATACTTTTCGACCCTTGCCGACATTGCAGCGGGATGATTAAGGTTTCATACTAAATCAGTAAATCAATCACATCGATTATAGACATATTATGTAATATCAATGGCAACAGGCAGGTGTCCCTGCATATTGGCCCGTATGAATAAAAGGAAGCAAATGCTTATACTTAGCAAAATTCAAAGTAAATACTCGTAACTGCCCCTTCATACTGGTCTGTTTAGCATGGTTTAGCAGCGCTGCACTGCGTCCTGTCCTTCTGTTTAGAAGCGCTGCTAAGTCGTCCAGTGCGAAGGAGCACTTACGAGTATTTACTTTGAATTTTGCAAGTATAAGCATTTGCTTCCTTTTATTCATATGGGCCAATAATACGCAACATCCCTTACCAAGCAGTTTAACCGACCGATCGAGCATAGGTGAAGTAACGCAATAATACAATACAATACAATAACAACGTATTGGCGATTGCCGTACCTACCTTTATGTTTAGCATATTCCCAAAATCAACAAAGGAAGTGGTAAAACGATTCTTGGCTAATCTCTAAAGATATTTCCTTTTCTGTTTTAAGGGTAAGCATAACATTATAAATACCGCCGTCCGCCAGGCACTAGAATTCTAAGAAGGCATGTTCCGCAGAGAAGAGGTAATCCTCTGGTTGGGGTGGTAGCAAACGTCAAGTGACACCTTTAAAAATACGTGTAAAAATAATTTCTTTATTGGAAATTCGTGTTTATTTATTTAAGCAGTGATGTAAAGACATCAAACACATGAAAAGTTGCCAAATGGACCTTACGCTCTGAAAAAAGACAACCAAAATCCATATACCTAGTATGCGTTTGCATAGGAGGTAAATATATAACAGTAAAATTACCTAAAACTCCATAAAAAAAATCTCGAAAAAATATTCCGGGACTTTTATCTCTTGTCGATTCTTTCCTTGATTTTATCAATGATTCATAAACATGCAAAAAACGGTTGGTAAAGGAAAGGAATGTTCCTCATTTAAAATTTTGCGCCCTAGATGAGACGACGTGATAAGTATAAATATTAATATGACATAATATACCTTTTAAAAAAATTTCATCAATTAATTTTTATATAGTGTACCTACATTGCCCAATTGTGCTCGATGATAAGGTATTAAAGGAAATGTTTCATTACGGTCCGGACCGAAAAGACCGTTTTTGTCCGTCCGCTCCGCGGTTGAAGGACCGGACCGGCTCGAAAATGTTAGGGACCGGACCTAAAACCGGACCGATAAGTTGAATCTAGGGACCGGACCGAGAACCGGCCCGAAATCGGCCCGGTCTTCGGTCCGGTCCGGTCCAAAGACCGAGACCGCGACCATACCTACTAAAATTTGTTTTATTTTTTTAAATTAAGTTACCCAATGTTTTTTTTTTATAAATAATTTTGGGGGTATTTGGGAAGCAGGAATAAAGAGTACTAAGTACCACTTAAAAAGAATTATTGGTAATAGTTTATTGACATTTGAAGAATTTTATACAGTCATAGTACAAATTGAAGGTATATTGAACTCACGTCCTTTATGTTCACTTTCATCCGATCCTAATGACCTAACAGCTTTGACGCCAGCGCACTTTATTATTGGTCGCCAAATAACAGCCATTCCTGAAAAGAATTTTACTACACTACCTGAAAATAGATTAAAACGATATGAGCGATTACAATCAATAGTGCAGCACTACTGGACCAGATGGAACAAGAAGTACGTGACCGAATTGCAAATTCGCACGAAATGGAAGCAGCAATCAAGTCAACTTTTAAGGATTGGAACAGTGGTTCTGGTGAAGAATGAAAATACTTACCAAATAAACTGGCAGCTGGGAAGAATCGCGGCATTACATCCTGGCAAAGATGGGATTGTTCGAGTCGTCGATATCCAAACAAGAGACGGTTTGATAAGGCAAGCAGTGAACAAAGTTTGGGTTTTACCGATAGATGGACAATAGTGTTCTTCCTTGAAAACAGTCGTTCAAGGCGGGCGGGATGTTTAAGCGCGTTTTATTTAAATTGTTGAGTGGGAGTGCGCCGGCGCAGACGGAGAACTTACGTCACTGACTGAAGAAAAGTGCATTCCAACTTGGCTACTGTACACACGAAGTTATGTTATGTTATTCTTATTGTTGTATTAATCATGTTCTTAACGTTTTGTAGAAGTAGATAAATTACAGTCCGCTAAACCAGTGTTTTTATTCAACAGGGTGTAAGGTGCGAAGGCAATAATAGACTTCTCTACCGTGGTATATATAAGTACTATTTTTTTCACTACTAGTACTTGAAGTCCTCTAAATTAACATATTATATTGATAAGAAAGTGAACGGTTGGACAGAATTTTTTGTGTATTAATTTAACATGTCAATCAAGTGCGTGGAAGTACAAGTCAAACAGGCCGTATTTTGTTCTGTCATTGAGATATTTTTAAAGAGTAATTTCGTTCGAATTTTATCAAAATGTGATAATTTTAGGTATTAGTCCAGGGAATAGAGGGTTTTAACTTGCAAAATGAGAAGTAGTTCCAATTTCTTTTGCATCTCATAGACAGTCATCTGGTGGTTAAGAATCTAAGTTTTCGACCTCCCACCCCTTGTGCTTCCCCCGTACCACCCCCAAAACCCCTGAAATTTGGTTGGTTTCTTAGGTTTTCAATCATATCTTTTTAATTGTTCACTTTAGAAAAAAATATGTTATCAGAAATTGTAGACCATAAAATTCTACACAACTTTGATACACACTACTTTTTTGTGAATTGTTTATTAAAAAAGATATAGAGCTTGAGAGTTGGTTATATTTTGAAGAATTCTGAAATTTCTATGTAGATGTTTCAACTAAATTTCATACTTTATAATTAACGAGTTTTATGAGAAAATATCTTGAATTTATTGTGGTATAAATCCCTCTACCCTGCACCCTTACCAAAGGGGATGCAAAATAATGAAACTTGCAATCCTTGCTAGTGAGGATATTTGAATTACTGTGAGATTGTAGCGCTTTCTGATATACTTTTGAAATTAAAAAAATTGTCTCACTTCAGTTCAGTTTCACCCCACCCCCCGCGCGGTAAGAATAGATATTTAAACGCTCTTGTGAAGTTAGTCAGAGAGTACAACGCTTATTACATATTTTCTATTCCTCTTTAAATATCTATTCCTACCGTGGTTGGGGGGAGGGGCAGGCGGGGTATGAAGGATTTGAAGGATGAAGCTGAACTGAAGTGAGACAATTTTTTTGTTTCAAACGTATATTAGAAAACCCTACAGTCTCACAGTGATTCAAATGTCCCCACTAGCAAAGGTTAAAAGTTGAATTATTATGCATCCCCCTTGGTAATGGTGCAGCGTAGGGGGATTTATACCGCGATAAGTTCAAGATATTTTTTCATAAAACTCTTAATTATAGAGATAAAGTATAAAATTTGGTTAAAACATCTACATAGGAATTTCAGAATTCTTAAAAATATAAGCAACTCTGTAGCTCGATATCGTTTTTAATAAACATTTCACAAAAAAGTAGTGTATATAAAAGTTGTGTAATTTATAGTCTACAATTTCTGATAACAATATTTTTTTGTAAAATGAATCTATAAAAAGATATGATTGAAAAAGTAAAAGACCAACCAAATTTCTTTGGTTTTAAGGGTGGTACGGGGGAAGCACAAGGGGTGGGAGGTCGAAAACTTGGATCTTATCTAAACGTTTATTGAGCGAAATTTTGAGTTGTGTTTTCTAAAAGTGACAGCGTTACAGTTCTCATTATTGACTACTAGTTAATAATGTCCACATTATTACCCACTTTGAAAAACTGCCGAGAAAGCCTACTTTACAAGTGGAAAAAAGGTTAATAATCATGTCATCAGACACTAGTAGTGAAAAATAGTACATTATGTATCAAGGTAGAGAAGTACAGTATTATTACCTGAGCACCAAGATTACATCTCGAGGCGCTTGCGCCGAGGGGTGTAAGGTGCGAAGGCAATAATAGACTTCTCTACTGTGGTATATATACTATTTTTTCACTACTAGCACTTGAAATCCTCTAAATTAACATATTATATTGATAATAAAGTACTACTAGCGTCTGATGACATGATTATTAACCTTTTTTCCACTTGTAAAGTAGGCTTTCTCGGCATTTGTTCAAAGTGGTTAATAATGTGGACATTATTAACTAGTAGTCAATAATGAGAACTGTCACGCTGTCACTTTTAGAAAAACAACCCGAAATTTCGCTCAATAAACGTTTGGACAAGTTCTCTAAAATGAATAATTGCCACCATCCGCCATTTCCAGAGAAATTACATACCTAAAATTATCACAATTTGAAAAAATTCGAACGAAATTACTCTGAAAATATCTCAATGATAGAACAAAATACGGCCTGTTTGACTTGTACTTCCACGTACTTGATTGACATGTTAAATTAAGAAACAAACAATTCTGTCCAACCGTTAACTCTCTTATCAATATAATATGTTAATTTAGAGGATTTCAAGTGCTAGTAGTGAAAAAAATAGTATATATACCACGGTAGAGAAGTCTATTATTGCCCTCGCACCTTACACCCCTCGGCGCAAGCGCCTCGAGATGTAATCTTGGTGCTCAGGCAATAATAGTGGACTTCTCTACCTTGATATATAATGTACTATTACATTATTTGTATGTCAAATCAGTTTACGTTACTCGTTTCGAAATTCCTGCCTCAGCTACGCTTCGGCAGTAAACATCTCACTCGTTAACGTAAACCTTGATTTACCATACTCATATGTAAATAACTAACGTTGACGTCTTGGCGAACTGCCAAATGAAAAGTTACCAAAAACAATGTTACAATGGAACTCATTGAAACACTGTCTTTGCCGAAAACAGTTGCACAAAATTCTCATTGTAACACCGAAATAGAAAAAGAATATTTTGTGTATTCTGTATTCTTCCAACTATTGACAAAATTTCTTTAAATAATGTCATGCGCATATACGTTGATTAGGTAAGTCTACAGCAAGCTAGTGGACAGCAAAGTGAGGATAGCAATGATAGTATTTCGTAGTCATTGAGGTAGCCAAGGCTACAGCGGATTAAGGAGATTTTGGTTAAGAACAAAAACTTGTGATTTTACTTACATGCGTTCTGCAATGGTAGGGAATGCCAATACGCCACCGAGTATACCCAGTCATTTTAGCAGACAACACTAATGCAAAACAATTCTGTTATCGGCTTCTTCATGATCAGAAGTAAGAAATTGACAAGAATCTCCTAATTCAAAATTAGCTAACATTTTTGAACCCTTGACTGGTAGCAAACTGGATCTGTCTAGTTTTAGAAAGGGTAATTAGTTGTTCTGGTAGAACAGGGTCAAGGAACCAGCCAGGTCCCTCCTACGCAATCAATACCAGCAAGTCCACTACCCATATCCCGGGAGTCTGCCTCCAAATATGTACGATTATCCTCAACAACAGCCACAGTTTCCTCCGCAATTTTCAAACCAGACCTACAAAAGACCACACATTCGTACGATTCACCATCACACCTCAACCAGCAGTGAACAGTACTATACAATGAACCAACACACCAGTCAAGAAGCAAGCAGCCAACGCCACCACCACGGACACCAACCCCGCATCGTGCTACAACTACTCCACCGTCAAGTGTCTTGTCCTTGGATTTCGAAGGAGATTCAAATGATTGGAACATTTAATCATGAGCAGTATTCCACTTTTGTATATTTGTATAGATAGGGCCTACAACACATTTATGCGAAAGTAGGAAAAGAATCTTTCCTCACTGTTCCGCAATGAATGGAATAAAACATTGAAGGACCCATGAGTATGTCGATTTTGAAGCAATGGGTGAATCCAGAACCGTCTATTTCTTCTTCGTGGCCGTCTCCATAGCAAGTACATGGTTAGCACTTTCTTCTTCCGCGATGTTAACATTTCAATAGCTGAGCCTCAACCGAGTCTAAATACGGGAGTGGCGCGCGCCGGACGAAACCGACGTCGCGTGAAAACGCGTCATGTTTCGGTCACATTTAAAATTGTGACGTGACGGTAATGACCGTCATGACATGGTCATTTGACCGACTCACATCTCTGCTTTCATTTGTGCAAATGGCAGCAAAACCATTTTTTTGCGTAACATCGGTTGAATATTTGTGTAACTTTGATCTAATTAATTATTTATTTCACTTATTGTTTGGTATGAAGCTAACTTCAGTCATGATTATTTAGACGTAAAGATGCTTCTTGTAAAAGTTTTGTTAATAAATTATTGTCTTGTCTCTTTTGTAAGATACCCAGTATAAAACACTTATATTGATATCCTAGCATAGGTATGGGTTGGTTCATATTTATTTTGAAAACTTATAGTTCTATGATATAACCTAAACTTATGTTATCCATTTTATTAAACTTTGTACATTGGGAATTGTTTGGACAAGTGTCACTAATGTTCCTGAGAGAGAAGAACACTCTATAAATGTGACAGATGATGGCGACCAATCTGGGTCTGGTGAAGTAGAAGCTGGAACCTCATCAAGAACTTCCTAAAGATATTGACAAAGATATCATGAATATTTCAGTTGAAGATATATTACCTTTGCCAGTTAATACACAAACTACTCGAAAGGTCAACAAAAAAAGAGGAAAGTATGGATTTTTGAATAGTACACTCGAAATAAAAGCAGTAAAAGATCTAGTCGCACAAAAGGCTGCAGAAGCTGTGAGAAGATCTGCAAAGGCTGCTAAAAGACGTGTTCTTGTTGAAGGAGATGTACAGTACAAAAATGAATTTCCTGACAAGATCTGGCAGAGATGTTCAGAAACATATTGTTGTAGGAAATGAAGATACGGAAGAAAGTAGTGAAGAAGGAAGTTTTGCGGGAGAATACGCCGAGAATGATGTATCGTGTATATACTGCAATGATTTGTATTCTCGTTCCCGTTCAAAGGAATTGTGGGTGCAATGCCAAGAATGTAGGGAGTGGTGCCACGCAGTGTGCTGGTGCAGAAAAAAAATTTAAAACATTCATCTGTGACATACCAGCCATGTCCTAGAGTATTGTCTTTAAAAGGATTTTGTCTTGGACATTTGTCGAGAAAATCTTTTACAGAAGCTATGATATCTTCAAAACGCCGAGGAAACCCTTTTCTATAACTAACCGTAATCCAGTCTACTAACAAATGTTCTTCTTCTTCGGTTAGAACAGGACTTGGACCGTGGCCTACTAACAAATTTATTGCTTAGACGGAACTGAAGGGTGGATCGTAGTACCCCAAATTTTGCAGATGCACGTTTTTTTGACATTTCATTATTTATCGCTTCAACAGCATCCTTAATGTTCCTTTCCGTGTATTTTTCACCTTCTTGAATCTTGACCATCTGCAAAAGTGTATAAAGAATCTATAAAGTACCTAGGTAGATAAGTCTATTATAGTTTATCCTTTGTTTGAAACAAAAATAGTCATTGGCACATATAACAGATCAGTTATTGGCACCGTGCCAACTACTGTTTAAAACTGCAAAATGGAAAGAATGTTGAAGCAAATGAAACTCTGCCTTATTAACTTTAACTTAAAAGTCATAACAAGGATAGCAAAATTTAAACCGAAACGACAGTTATTGGCACCCCCTACGAATTACTGAATTTGGGTTTAAATTCTAACTCAGTTATTGGCACCCTATATTTTATATAAAAAACTGTATTCACCATTAGAAGTGTATTGCAACAGAGAGAACAATACTCAAGTTTTCAAATAGAACCATAGGTAAATATTAATAATCGAAATAAATCGTATACTTTTGCATAGATTCATTGAAAATTAAACGCAATTTCTATTTTAATCAATTTTATGCCCACATGCCAATAACTATCACGGTGTCAACAACTGTAGCGCTTACCCTACCTTGATCTCACAAAATACCGCCTTAAGTATTTTTTTTGTGGACCACACAGAGAAAATACTGGAACTGACAGAACACAGACAACATTGTACAGCTGAAATTTGCCGGGAAATTTAAACATTAGGCCGGATTTTGGTGGTTGACGAAAGTACCTCACTTCCCCTAATTCAAATTTTTATCTCTCGCAGCACAGATTGGTTATACGAAAAATGCCGAACAATTGTTGCGTACCTAAATGCAAAATACGAACAATAAAGCTAACGATCGTGAAGGGAAAGTATCCTTGTTTTCATTCCCAGCTCCCAGAGAAGAGCTTTGGCTTCGGAAAATAAATTGAGATGGATACAACTTAATTCGTACTTAAGAGCCCTGCGATAATTGCACTGTCCATATCCATGGCAACTGGCAACTCCTTTGGACACTTTCCTAATACACCGACAATTTATAAGTAGGTAACGTCAGTTTGACAAGTAATGTTTGTTCGCGAAATATTCCCCCAAATTACACTCGTGCATCAAAATAAACCTGATAATTTTTTATTCAAGCATGTAATGATGTGAAATGTTATAAGATTAATTTGTAATTTGATTCCTGTAGGAATTGGAAATTAATCTAGATTTCTATCAGGAGAGGGCGGTAGTTTCAAAGACGTCATGTTTGTGGACATTCCCACCAGTACGATTACCATCACCATTACATTCCCACTTCCTTCCACAGACTATATAAACAGAAACCAGACCAGAAAGGGGACTCGTCTTAGAATTGTTTTCCTGATCCTAAGAAATTCTTTCCTGTTTCCTGGTCAGACGTTAGCGATTGTAAATCGCGCTCTGACACCCGCCCTGTTGAATAATTTACCTCAGACGTGCCGGTTGTAGTACCGCGCTCTGAAACCCTTCCTGAATTAAAAGTGTACGGCCGTATAGCCGTGCCGTTAATTTGGGGTTACCTGACTATCCAGTACAAAGAGGTGCAGGTCGTATGACCGCGCTCTTCCTGTTACCATCCGTGGAAAAAGTATACGGCTGTATAGCCGTGCTCAGAATTAGGTTATCCCTGTGGTGAAATTTCGGTAGACGCTGCGAATGTAAATTCGCGCTCGACTGGAACCAGCCTTCCTGTAATCTACCCCGAATATTTTTGTACTTGAGCGTCTAACGTAAAACTTACTTGATTTATATTGATCCCGTGTAAAGTTGAATCATAGAAGTGGTCTTTGAAACTACCTACCGGTTGTTCATACTGGAAGCTAACGTGATATCAGTTACAGGTTAACAAAACTACCACGAGTGTCAATTGTCCCGGTCGACCCCTCCTACTTGGGTCGCATTCAATCATTTTTAGTTTTCTTTATTTTGTAAATATTTTGTACATATATTTGTTTAATTATATTTTCTTGGAAAAAACAAGGTTTTAGTTTATTAAAAGTGGAGACCTGATATCTCCGGCTGTAGAGCTACGCAGCATCTCCCGGTGAACCTGAACCATAGGCAACCAACCATACAGTGTTGTATGGGTGAACAGGAGGGGGTTTAGGAATGGGAGATTTTTTTGGAGGTCCTTGGGTTACCAATAGGCAAAGGGTAGTTTGTAACCCTTAGGACCGTTACAAAGTGGCGCCCGAGCAGTTTAAAGAAGAGAAAAGTACATGCAAGTAAGCTATTAACAATTAAAACTATTCTAGCTTCCAAAAAGGATTTGTGTAATTTTCCAGTTTGAATTTAATTTTGTTTTCCAGGATAATTTTTATTTCTTTTAGTTTTCCAGAACCTGTAATATAGTTAGTTAATTAGGGAATAGTTACATACGTACCACGATATGCCAGGAGACGAACCTCAGGCGGAGAAAATGGAACCCGAACCAAAGATCGGGTGGGTCTACACAAAGAGGAAGGAAGAATTAATCGCAGAATTAGACGATAGGGGAGTGAAGTCCACTGGTACAGTCGAGGAGTTGAGGGCCAGGTTAATACGGTATATTCGTGATCCACTGGGAACTGCAAGTGACCTAGAACCAGAAGAACATAAGGAAAAAGAATCCATAACTTCAAAAGGAACAATACCAAAAACCAGGTATGAGACCACTTCCAGATCAGAGAGACATCAGCACACAAGGGAGCCAGGGCAAGTGCCAGTGGGTAAACCAACAGCTGCAGAACTAAGTGATAAGGTGCGGAAGTGGGGAGTTAAATTTGATGGTACTGGTGATCCAATATCATTCCTAGAAAGGGTGGAAGAATTAAAAACTTGTTATGGATTCGAGAATGAAGATTTATTAAGAACCTTACCGGAAATGCTAAAAGGTAAAGCGTTGCTTTGGTACAGGAACCACAAAGATGGGTGGAGAAATTGGGCCGATGTCGTCGATAGTGTCGAGATATACTTCCTCCCATACAGGTATCGATTTAAGCTGGAGGAAGACATCCGAAACAGAATTCAACGGCCAGGGGAAAAGGCAGCAGACTACATCACGGACATACTCACATTAATCCGAAGGCAGGGAGAAATGTCCAGGCACAGCCAATTGGATAGAATATATGAAAATCTGCGAACAGAATATAAACATTATATTCGGCCAAGGGACTTCAACAGCTTATCGGACTTACTGGAATTCGCAGGGGAATTTGAAAGGTTGCCTAAAACAGTAAATCCAGTCAGTCACAATTGGGGTAGCCCGAGGGTAAGGTTTGAAGCAAGAACAGCACCTAATAGGTTAGAAAGAAGTCCAGATAGAGTAAGCGGGGAAGCAACAAATACAATGAGAAGAAAAGAGGATAGAAGTAGTTACCAAAGGAGTGAAGTTTGCTGGAATTGCGGAGAAAGGGGCCATCAAAGGAGGTTTTGTCGGGGTGAGTTTAAACCCTTTTGTTCTAGGTGTGGAAAAGAAGGAATCTTGTCCAAAGATTGCAATTGCCAGAGAACGGGAAACGAGAAACGCCAGTAAAGGAACCCCAGGAGTCCCTCTACAACATGGCCAAATATCCTGAAACAGAATTTAGTAGGAAATTGACTACTAATCCAAATAATTGTCTATGTCATACAAACCAGTCGCCGAAACCAGTCCTGCCAGATGAAGACTGTCGTTTGTTTATGACAATCGGAATTTTTGGAAATCCCTTTTTAGCATTAATCGATACAGGGGCAGCACGATCCTATATAGGGAACAAGGTAGTTGAATTACTCAAACATAAAAAAATGTTACCAGCAGCAGGCCAAGCGATAACGGTCCAATTAGCAGATGGTACGGAGGTAAACACGAAGGGAAGATGTCGAGTTCCCAGCCAGATAGGGGGGAATCACATGGAGCTGGAATATCAACACCTTCCTGGACTGACATCCGACATAATAATAGGAATGGATTTCTTGATACAGAAGGACGTCCAGTTAAATTTCAGACAGAAAACGATGAAGCTCTTTGATGAGGTAATAGATTTAAATGTAAATCATGCATCCAGGTTAGATGGCATCAAAGGATTAGAGGGGAACCAGTTAATCATCTTGAATAAGTTCCTAGAAACAGAATTGGAGCATTTTAAAAATTCGCCAGGGAGAACTGCTGCAATTACACATACAATAACGGTAAAACCAGAAGCAGAACCATGCAAACAAAGGTATTATCCAAGAAATCCAGCCATACAAGCAATCATTAATGAAGAAGTGGATAAGATGTTAGAGGACAAGGTAATAGAACCATCCAGAAGTCCTTGGAGCTCACCCATCGTGTTAGTCAAGAAACCATCAGGCAAGTATCGTTTCTGCATTGATTATAGACAGGTTAATCAAAGAACAGTCAAAGATGCGTACCCTTTACCACAAGTCCAAGGGATACTACATAGATTAAGAGAAGCCAGATATATTAGTACTCTAGATTTGAAAAATGGATACTGGCAGGTACCTCTGAGTGAAGAAAGTAAGCCTGTAACCGCTTTCACTGTCCCAGGAAGAGGACTATTTCAATTTCAAGTACTCCCGTTCGGTTTACATTCAGCACCAGCAACATTTCAAAGGTTACTAGACGAAATATTAGGACCAGAAATGGAAGAAAAAGCATTCGCATATCTAGATGACATCATCATAATAAGTAAGTAGTTTTAACCGAACAGGTTTAAACATTTTGCAGGAGGTTCTACGTAGGCTAAGGGAGAATGGTCTCCAACTACAAATAGAAAAATGTGTCTTTTGTAGAACAGAGCTTAAATATCTAGGACATGTGGTAAATAGAGAAGGAGTCCGGCCAGATCCGGAGACAAGTAGAAGCTATTGGGTGGGAATGGGTAAGGTAATGAACCGTTAGTAAGACGTGAAATTTACAACCTAGGATGGGAAAAGTATGAGACAATTATCGAATACAATTTCATTGAGTTGGTATATTGCAGGGATTCTCGCAAAAGGAATTTCGCGGAATATGAAATAAAACTTCTGAAAAAGAAGAATAAATTGTTTGCAAAGAAAAAAGAGGGGAATATTAAGAGTACATGTCAAAGATATTAGGGTGATGGGTCAAGACATTGATGATAATTGTACATTCCACCAATAGAAGAGATGGTAGAAGGAGGGGCATTGAACACAGTACAAGAGAAGGAAACCAAGCAGGGAAAAATTAGTCATCGAGATGGCACCGGTAAGAAGGACAAAGAAAGACAAGAAGAATACGGTCAGGCAAGCTAGAAAAATCAGAAAATGAAGATTTATTTGCCCGTATAAGAAAAAGGGGCGGTGAGAAACACCAGAAATAGAGCCAGATAGATCGCCAGGGTTCCACTCCATCCCCAATGGTAGATTGGCCAACACTGCCCACTCCGGACAAAGAATTAAGAGAAATTTGGGTGATATATGGAAGGGAAAAGGGAATTCTGAATGTAGACACCCGTTGATGCATTATGCGGTCGTCCGGTATGGGAAGTTGAGAATAATCTAGACTCCAATACAACCATTGGAGGAAGAGCCGAAGACACCTGAAAATAAAGAATGTAAGTGGTACGACAGTTTAATGTTAAAGGTACAGACGAACCCAGAACAGTTTCCGGAATATAAGATAGAGCAGGGATATTTGTACCGGTCGTTCCCACGATGCACACCGGAAATTGCAGAAGGTTTGGAAAGCCGATGGAAGCTTTTTCCCAAGACAGAAGATGGTTAATAAGGAACATTTCTACAAATCTGAAGTCGAAAACCATACACCCAGGAACTATTATTGGCCTGGAAGCACAAGAGACATTACAGGTGACAAAAGGGGAAGCTAAGAAATGGGACACTACGTTTCGGAAATAGCATTCGCAATGAATACGGTAAGACATAATTCCACTAAATTTAGTCCAGCATTCCTGAACTATGGGCGAGAACTCCTACCAACAGGCACATTAATTAGGGAAGTGAAATCAAAGCAGGAAGGCGAGGAGTTACAACCTGAGGAACATGAAGAAAGGATGGGAAAAGTACAGGAGATGAGACAATTGGCCAGGGAAGCACTAAGTAAGGCGTTCGAGGAACAAAGAAAACCATACAATTTGAGAAGAAGGCCTTATAAACCTAAAGTGGGTGAGTTGGTATATTGCAGGGAGCATATATTGTCGGATAAAGCAAAAGGAATTTCGAATAAACTAACACCAAAATATGATGGGCCATATGAAATAAAACGAATTATATCTCCTGTAATTGTGGAATTGCAAGGTAAGAAGAAAAGAGGGGAATATCTAAGAGTACATGTCAAAGATATTAGGGTGATGGGTCAAGACATTGATGATAATCTGATACATTCCATACCAATAGAAGAGATGGTAGAAGGAGGGGCATTGAACACAGTACAAGAGAAGGAAACCGGTAAGGTCGAATGGCACCGGTAAATAGGACAAAGAAAGACAAGAAGAATGAAGGACGGTCAGGCAAGCAAAGAAAGGTGGATGTAGAAGAATTAAATCAGAAAATGAAGAGGTTATTTGGGAGCCCTTACAGCCCGTATAAGGGAAAGGAAGGAGGCGGTGAAAAGAAGACACCAGAAATAGTAAGCCAATACATCAAAGCAGCCAGGGTTCCACTCCATCCCCAATGGTAGATTGGCCAACACTGCCCACTCCGGACAAAGAATTAAGAGAAGCAAGAGAAAGGAAACAAGGAAATTCCATCGGCGAAGGTGAAGTGGAGAAACATTGGGAGACACGAAGGTACTAAGTAGAAGAATGAAGCGGAAAAACAGAAGAAACAACCGAAGGACAGCCATCCTCGTTGCACCGGGGCAAAGATTATACCTGAAACGACAGGATGCGGTGGCACTAGGTCTAGCCAAACCGGTCTAGTCCCAGGAAGGGGTGGTATGTAATGATGTGAAATGTTATAAGATTAATTTGTAATAATTGCCTTTATATTGATCCCGTTTAAAGTTGAATCATCGAAGTCTGTTAGAAACTACCTAACACTGATATCAGTTACAGGTTAACAAAACTACCACGAGTGTCAATTGTCCCGGTCGACCCCTCTAGGTCGCATTCAATCATTTTTAGTTTTCTTTCTGTAAATATTTTGTACATATATTTGTTTAATTATTGTTTTCTTGAAAAAAACAAGGTTTTAGTTTATTAAAAGTTGAACCTGATATAGAGCTACGCATCTCCCGGTGAACCTGAACCATAGGCAACCAACCATACAGTGTTGTATGGGTGAAGGTGCAGGTCGTATGACCGCGCTCTTCCTGTTACCATCTGAACGTGGAAAAACGTATACGGAGTATTTTTTTTTATATTTGTTTAATTATATTTCTTGAAAAACAATACCAGCACGCACAATTTCTGCCATTTTGCATTATACTAAAACCAAGCTAGTAAAATTTACTGTGTTTCGGTAGACGCTGCGAATGTCGAATGTAAATTCGCGCTCGACTGGAGCTGTTTCCTCGACTGGAACCAGCCTTCCAACAAAAAAATCCGCAAAACATTCATGATCATACATAAAGTGTTCCAAAAATCACTGACATTTGTATTTTCTTTTTTTGTGAACGAACAACTTTGAGTTTTAATAAATATTAACAATAAAAAAAAATAAATATTTATGGTCGACTTTACCCCACCTTTGGGGCAAAGTCGATCACCACTTGATTTATGTGGAAATCGACTTTAAAACGTAATAGGGGTAATGTCGATCACTATTAGAATTTTAAAAAAAAATTTTCCACCCTTTGAAATGAAGTAGGTACAAAAAATAAACAGTAAATCAGTAAAATTCACGTCAAAAAGTATAGCTCTACTCCAGCATTGGTTTCAATTAATTTAACACGAAAGGTGCATGTGAGAATATCAGTAGTAAGTATTCATTCATTAGAGGACGCCCCTTCTCGTATATGCTAAGACACTAGAGCTCCAGTCCACACTAGATTAAGGGGCAACATATGCAGAGGAGAATCGAACTGCATGCAGTACTCCCTCCAAGGAATATAGTTAAATCACCACCATCACCTGCGCAGTATAACAAAAATGACTCGGATAACAGTACATAAACAAAACGTCAAGTATTTTATGAGAAATGTAAATACTAACAAATTGTGATATGAAATTCAATGGTTAATGGTTAATACAAGAAAAAATAAAATGATTACTGTGTGTAAATACACTTTTCAAAACACAACAAACAAAATAAACCTGCCATTATTCAAGCTTGGCTCGGATTCGAATTGCTGTAAGTATATACAGAGCGTTTCGTATTTTTCCAATACTACGATTTTTTCAAATGTGCGGTGTGTTGCCTACCTGTAAGAGTATATTACCAGGGTTCTTACTTTGTATATGAACTGGAACCCCGAAATATACCCAATCTGCATGATTTTAGGTATAAAATCGGAATCATGCATGCCATGGTTCGCATTCGCTTATAAGTGAACGGAAATTCTTCTAGTTGAAAGCTATTTTAAAAGTGAAGGCTACATTGCAAAAATCAGCTAACCTAATATACTCATAAAAGCAGATCATATCTATTAACACCTTGCACACCATAAAATGCGCGGCATGCACGCTGCAACATGAATTTTTAATGGCGATTTGCGGAACTCTGGACTTTGTGCATCCATTAACCCAATGTCATGTATAAACTAATTTAACTTTCCAAGCAGGTTTGTTTCGTTAGTTGCTGTACTTTCCTTATCTCTAAATAATCTATGAGTGTTTGAGTAAAATTAAAACACATTCAGAATTCAGGCAATGTTCAAACTTGGAAATGGTACTGAAATGGCAAACGACACAAATCGAATGTTTGCATTTCTTCATCTACAAGATGTCCAAATATGAACATTTTCAAGTTCACATAAACAGTTGTGAATAATTTCATGTTGGAAAATAAAGTGTCTATTATTTGAAAGCATGCATCAACACTCGACCCAAAACAGCTTGAATGTCTCCGTCAATCACAAACTACTAATCGTAAAGTCAACATTAAATCCAATTATGGGATACCAACACAGTCCAGTCGTGTTGATAATAAAATTGGATTTCTCTCCTAATTCAGTAAGAGTGCTGACCCATTTAAGTCGTAATATACTATAATACGTTTATTTTATTAATTGTGGGGTTTATTGTAATTGGCAGGTGATGATAGTTCGTGGCAAGTCGGAAAACTCACTGTTTCCGTTTTCCATTCATTAATGTACCTACTCCCTAGTTCAATAATCCACCTAATAAAAGTTTATAGTTTAATTTCTGACTTTATTTGTTTGTTAAAACGAAATTACTCGAGCTTTACTACTTTTAAATTTCATCAAAGAACGGTAAAAGTAGTAAACTCTTGTTAAGAGAAGTAAATGAAAGGTAACTAGATAAATAAAATGTTGGAAAGTGGAATTTTGTGCTGAAGAACCCCTTTTTATTAAGTCAACCTCTGTGCGTCTGTGCTTATAAAGTCCAGGTGTAAATTCCCACGTCACGCAGATTACTGTAAGGTTTATTTGACATTTACACCTTTTGTATCGGCACTCTGCGTTTTACATTTCATTAGTACACTATTACTGCGTGTTTTTGTTCGTTTAGGTCCTTTAAGTTGAGACTTGGGGAAACACTGATAGAAAAGCACGTGAGGGAATACAACCGATTGATAATCAACCCAGATTGTAAAGTATACCTAAATTAATTGTCTTGGGTGGGGTTTCTCTTAAATTCAGTTGCGGTACGTTCATGAATATGTTATCAACCACGATAGATACAATTTTCGTGTTACATAACAATAGCACTACCGGGACTTCACTAGTGGGACGCAGTATAATAGGCTACAGATTTGATTTACCGAATGCAATGTGGCGGTTATGAGCTTTGTCAAAATGAATTTAATTTCCTGTATGTAGATTACAATGCCCTCTGCATTGTACAAGTTTGTATAGCATATTAAAGTAAATATTTGTTAGTATTGTAGATAATGGTCCTTATTTTAAGGGTAATTAAGATTTTCACATAATACATCTTTTAATTGGCTTCAGTTTCATCCACTGCCATAAAATACGGAATAATACCGAGTTTCAGTGGCCTTCACCTCTTCTACCCATTACACTACATGTAACATGCTACCGTAATTCCTTTTACATTACGCACTAACCATTAACTTTCCAGCCAAATTTTCCTACCCTACACACACATTCTTTGATTATTTTACATGCTTGGCTACTTGTTCGAGAATATCTTGCTTCTTCCTCATACTATGGCATGCGCGAATAAAGAGATCTGAGGGAGGGTATGTTGAATCGTTAAGTGTGTTACAATGTGATATATCAGAAACTCTCGCTGTAAAGTAGGAGTAAAATCAATAAAAGACAAGTAAATGATTACACTGCAATTGTCGCAGGGTCAACGTTGTTTTATGTTGACATACGAACGCCTTCGAAGAACTTGCTGGTAGCACTGACACTGACTGTTTTATTGGGCTTAATGTTCCGTAATGCAATTGTATTACCAAACTGTGAATCATAATGTGTAGGTACTAACAGTGTGTATACCGATTCATTATCAACGTATACAATTATTATTGTGAACGTATGTTGGACGCTAAATTATATACGTGTGTATGTATGAAGTTAGTGGAACTAGTTCCAGAAGAAGAAGAGTGTAACTGATAAAACAGCAAGTATATGAGGAAGGGGTGATGTTATTAATAATTCTTCTACTTCACCCTCTCCCTATTTTGATATATGCAACCCCACCATGGATATCTCCGTTTCTGATAATGACATGTTGCAAGTACTCGCAATCTTGAAGATGTTTTTTTAATTAATTATTATCAGCAAAACATCAGACACTTAGAATAACTCAAACAATCTGAACTTTCGTTCATTAGCAATGACAATAGTAAAGGAGCGAAATTTGAGCCTTGAGGGACATCCTGGTGCTGTAACATTACTTTCCTGAATAATCACCACCGTATACAACATACTGGAGACGATTAGGTACATAAATAAGTCGATATCATTTTGAGAAAAACGGGAGGAAAAGCTTATCCAGTAAAACAGTGTGATTGACGATATTGATACTTTCGCAATGTCGGTATAAATGACGTCCACCTCAACAGAGGTTGAGTGAAGTTTATAGGTATGGTGTATGTTGATCCACCCTTCTAAGGTAAAAATGTTGAATAAGATTCTCAGACTTGTACAAAGGTTTTAATTATAATTATACAAGAAACTTTGTCCGGATTGGTCATTTTGGGGAATGTGTTACCATTGGTGTAAATTGATATTGGTCACGTTGATAGTCCGAAGAGGTCGAAGGACTATGATGCTATGAGCAATAACTCAGTGACTCGCGTTGGCCCTGAAAGAGAGACGGATCGGTCATGTGTAATTGCAGTTCATTTTTAATGTCACTTTTTAACAACAACCGAGCTATGCATCGGGTTAGCATTGTTTAAAACTTGCTCATATGCATCGTACTAGGTACATTTTATCAACAAAATTAGTGAAATCCTCAATAAGTAAAACATTTATCAAATATGCCAATATTTAAGCAGTTTCGTAGTACATTTCAACAATTGAGGTGAAAGTAGATGTAGTACTTTATGTACTTGTACTTGTACTTACAACAGACTAAATCAACGATCAAATTCGGGACATTCAATCATTCACACTGTTGTGTCCTAGTTCCATCACCATTGTTCATATCTGATAATGGAATGGAAATGGAATTATTTTGCCATGTTTCAGACAGTATGATCACATCATAGAGGATAACGTATATGTTTTCGATTTTAATCCGCTAATATGATAAAATATGTTTAGGTCTGAATCCTGAATCTATAATCATAAATTTGAATTCGGGTATACGTAAATATTCACGCTAAAATAAAATTTAAAGAGAAAAAAATCGTAGTCATTTAACGGTAGACGTATGGAAAGTCGACAGAAAATTTTGCAGTTCTCTTGGAACATACTGTTGTGTAGACTATACAGGGTCATTCTTGACGAGAGTCAGTTAGAAAGATATGGAGAATCTTTGAAAATGTAACTAAACTCATAAGTCCTTCAAGGGTTTTGGCACATGCTGAATGCTCGTCAAGAATGACCCTGTATATGGGTGTCGTTTCTCTAGGTTGAAACAATGCCGAAGATGAGAACGAGCCACCTTATAGTGTAAAAATAGGTGTTATTAATTAAATTTGGGTCGGAATATCGGGAAAAGTATAGGGTCATCCTGTATATAGCGTAATTAAAGTTATTTCATAAGACCTGGGAATTTTTTTATTTCAAATTAACACAGTATGGGAAAATTTGTTGAATGGTCATTTTTAATTTTAGTTTCTTATTGCCAATGGTAATGGTTTACTTCATTTAATTCTATTTCTTGTATTTAACTGTTCTGTTCTTCAAGCCAGTTTTGGCGTAATCAAAGTTTATTTTTAGAGGAATCTGTCACATTTGTATTAAAGTGAATGTTTTGCCGATTAGAACATTTTTTTGTCCTGACCAGTTGATTTGGATTATTATCAACAAAAGTATGAGTACTTTCTAAGATCTCTTGAATTGTTTCTCGATCGACCGTTTTGCAAACGGGGTGTTTTGTATTTAAAAGACACTTAAATTTTTCTTGCAGAATTCTTTGTATTTGTTTTTCTTTTTATCATGTGTCTTGGAATAAATTCTTGTAAGTTTTTTATCACTGAATTATGTGTATTTGAATCCTAATTCAAAATCCAGGTAGAGTTTGGTGTTCTACGATAGTTTTTTTTTCCCCCACTAAATAGTGCTTTGGTATGTCATAGCTCTCCCAGTTCTTATCTTTTAATAATTAGGTATCGGTTTTAACCGATTGTTTAGTATCCAAGGGAGTTCTTGGGTATGAGTTTACAGTATACAGTGTTTATTAACGAGCTCCTAGCGAGTTCATAATTTTTAGATTTCCCTTTGTCCGTTTGCACGATAGCTCGAAAACGAGGGGACCGATTACGATGAAATTTTGCAGGTGGATTCACTATCAAATTTGTAGATATAACAAGCAATGCCAAGCTATACATATAGCTATACCCAGGAGTTCGTTTGTTATATTTATTTAATTTATTTCTACTGCGGTTATTTCTGATATACAAAAATTTCTGGAACAACAAGGTTCGAATGAATGTTCTGTTTTGTAGATAAGCGATAGGTACACTATGCAAAAACTAATGACTCATTAGTAATGAGGAATATGTCGCAAAAGCATTCTATTATTTCTAAGGCATTGTTTCTTATACGCGAATGTGTTCAATGGAATCTATTTTCCTCTTCTATGCCCGGACCTTAAGTTTTGTTGGTGCGTCCAAAATGCCTCAATGGTTGATTTAATGGAAATGGATATTTGTGCATTTAGATGTTTGATTATATCTTTTCTTTTTATCATAGAATTAAGCTCAGTTAAAAGGTTAATAAACGTTCTAATTAGCTTTCTCACAATTATGAGAGTTTAGCAAGGCCCTTAAGAACGATTTACAGTGTGCATTCACTTGGACTTAAAATTAATGATCAACTTCTAATAATTTGAAAAAATCTATTTATTTTAGTAATGATTGAACTCAATTGTCAAGAACATAAACAGAAGAGAGTCATACATACTAAGCATATAATCAATGGTAATATCTCACTCTTTGTTTTCTTTGAATAGTAAATTTACAGTAGACTTAGGAGCGGCCCTTCATTTTGCCATTAAATTTGTCTGACAGTTAATCTACATGGAAATTTGCATGTTATTAGGTATGTAAGTACCTATTATATATTCTTAATTCTTAAATGATATATAATGGAGTTAAAGACGACCAAGATGTTTTCTGCGTTAACAACCACCAAATTACAAATGTAAGTCTATTAACCAGAAAATCTTTATATACTGAAAAAAATACTTTAGTGAATGGAGGCCATTACTTTTAGGTAATTGCATTAAAGATAGTACATTTTGGTTGATTTATAAATAAACCGTTTCTAAGTATCATCAAGGTTTATTGCACTAAGGGAGCAATAAAAAAAGAAAATCCATAACGTTGAAGTTCTTACTACCTACCTCTAAAGCAAGTAAAACGTTATACATTAAACTTATCCCTTTTACACGCTTATCAGCATGACCGAAATTTCGTCCTTGAGTAAAGTTAGTAGGTAGGTACAACAAAAAATGAAATTTAATGTTCATTTTGAAAATTTATTGGGAGCAGTAAGCCAGATCAATAGCTGTAAATGTAAAGGGTAGTTTTTGCTACGAAGAAAGGTATATAAAACCCTATCGGCCATCGATTTGCTATTAACCTAATCCGGATAAGGTGTGTGCGATGCTTGTGACGTCAGCCTGTAACCGGATGTGCTATCTAACCACACGTGAATCAGCAAACGGCACAGCTTTGCGCTTTTCCGATAGTGAACATCGTTTAAAAGCGTTGTTATCGTTATTAGGTGTAACAGTGGAACTTAACAGATTTAAAATGGTTCCAAATTGGTCGACTCTGATACGGTTCCCTTAAACGAAACTCGAGAGCAGAATATAAACGATAAATTTTCGTTTTTAATCTCAATCCTTACGAAATTTGTAGTCGTACAGTTGATTAGAAACAACATTTTTTCCTCCACCGCAAATTTTAATAACACTTTAGGAAGTGCGATAAAACCAGTAATAGTAATTTTGAGTTTATTGCTAACGGCAAATTATTAATACGGAAGGGAGTAATGGGTTACATTAATTTGAAATTAAATGTAGCGATTATTATTGCTAAACTCTCTTTAATTACAAAAGGGTTTAAACGCTCTTGTATATAACTATGATGAACTCTATAGCACGACGTAAGGATAAGAGCATAATAATTATATCGCCTTTATTAATGTTGATATTTATATCGGTTCAAAGAGATTGCAAGAGGCGTAGTCAATGTAAATGTTAATAATAGTTACCACCAGTAATTAATTTTAATATTTTATAGGATATTACATGCAATGTATTAATTTGGAAAGTTAGGTACCTATAATAGAAATAGTTTCGAGACTCGTTGACATAATTTATAAATTTGATATGCTACCAGTAGTAAGTAGGTACTTGAATTTGCAAAAATTGTATATCCTTTTAAATTACTGTTTCTATGATCTATCGCATAGTCTTCCATACTTACCGTTACCATACCACTGTCATTCTAATGCCAGATATCGTATGCCCTTTTTCTTCTCAAATAACTAATCGGTGTAGTCGCATTTTGTTATGTAAACATTAGGTTAGGTAAAAGTTGAGTGTACCTACATGCATATACATTACGTACTACATACATTCTTTAAGTTTATGAACACCAACACCGTACTTTCGTTTTATCTTCACTCAACGGTTTTATTTAAAATATTTTCAGATACTTGTGGCACAACTAAACCGAAACAGATTGAATAACTCGTAAAGAAATTCATTTTGGAAAAAATTTAAAACCACGTCAATTTTGATTGGAGTCCCAAAACCTGTCAAAGCTATCCCTATAATGAGCAACTGATGAATTATCTCATATGCCAGATACCAATTTTTTGTCTTGGTTTTAGCTCGGTTTTTGGGTACTGATGGTACGATTCTGATACGATTTTATTTCAGTGAAAACCATACGTACCCATGTTACATAGTATATTGTATTCACCTGAGCCCTGTATCTTCCAAAATAATCGCTCGAATTTAAAAGCTAAACCATAGGCATGTGGGAAATGAAGAGCTTCCAAAGATGTGTGACTCGACTCAACGTTCAATTTAAAATTATTGAGTGGGTAAGAACCCTGCTTAGGGGTTTGACAACAGCAGGGGGTGTACGTATTAAAGTAAAAGTTAAAATGCCCCCTTTCAAACCAAAATCCACAAGGTTTTGCGTTTTTTCCAAAAACTATTTCCTTTCCTTTCGTTTTTGTGAGCCTCCCTGTATATACAGGGTGACACTTTTAAAACTTTCAATGGGCGATATCGTTTTTTATATTAGAGGTATCACAAAATGGCCAAAACAGTTTCGGTAGAATCGAGGGGGAACCAAAATGGTCATATAAAGAAGGAACCAACTTCAACCTCGTACCCCCCGCCACCCCCATGCATAAATTTTGAATTGTGACGTATCACTTGTGATACATCATTGGAAAGCTCTTAAAAAATGCTTTTCAGAAATACCATACACTGGTACATTCAAACTGCCCATTCACAATTTATTACACTAAAATTTGAACTCCGCAAATAAACAACTTTTATTTAATAAAATGTTCACCGTTTTGTTCTAAACAATACCACAAACGGTTCGGTTAGTTCCTGTACAATCTGCATCTTATAAGGGTAGAATTTGTGCACCTTAAGAGTTCGTCGTACAGTTTCTCGCGAAAGTCCGGTCATAGTCGCTGTTTTTCGAATAGATGATGTTGGGTTTGCACCAAAATGACCTAAAACTTCAATCTGAGTAGCTTCATCCATTATTCTTGGTCCGTCTCTTTTCTTATTTTCCACTGACCCAGTTTCTTCAAATTTAGTCACTAACATTGCAACATAAGTGTGACTGACACGTCGTTCTGGGTGTCGGGCATTAAAAACAGCTGCTGTTCTAAAATGCAGATCGCGCTTCAGAACCATAGATGAAAATAATTTCAACTCTTTCGGCTAACGTGTACACCATTATGAAATCTTTAGTTAAATTCAAAATTTGTAATTTTCTTGCCAAGAAATACTAAAAACGAGACTAAAATAATAATAACCGATCAACAAAATAATAAAGCAATAGAAAATTATTATTTACCTACTAAAAATTGCTGTCATTGTTTTTCCAAAGCATCACTAGATCTAAGAAATTTTTGTTTATTTCAAACACTGACAAATTCATCAAATACTCAAATTACTCATTTTTATTACATAAATTGTGAATGGGCAGTTTAAATGCACCAGTGTATGGTATTTCTGAATAGCATTTTTTAAGAGCTTTCCAATGATGTATCACAAGTGATACGTCACAATTCAAAATTTAGGCAAGGGGGAGGCGGGGGGTACGAGGTTGAAGTTGGTTCCTTCTTTATACGACCATTTTGCTTCCCCCTCGATTCTACCGAAACGGTTTTGGCCATTTTGTGATACCTCTAATATAAAAAACGATATCGCCCATTGAAATTTTAAAAGTGTCACCCTGTATAGTGTGTCAACGATTGCACCTTGATGATAAGATTTTTCGATAGACTGCTTTTGTATTATGATATTAGTAGAGTAATCATTGCGTGCGCCCTTGCGTGAGTTATTTTAGTGTGTTAAGGGCGCGGCAGACTCTTATCGAACTCAGTGTGTAGCGTAAGTCAGTCTGTCCTAGTTAGTTTTATGAAATGATGAAATTTATTAAACGTATTACCCGTGGCTCTTTATCTTGGTGATCATTTGATCCGATCCTCTAAAGTCTAACAGATATGGTTGAATATTCTCCACATTTTAAAAATATTTGGAATTATACAGGGTGCGCTCACAATGTAGGGCGCTAAAATGGTCCATTTTTTTAAATGGAACCCCCTAAATTTGAATGCATTGTTTAATTCTGCTTGTAATTGTACGACTTTTTTATTAAAAAAATATAAAAAAATTTAAAAAAAGGCAATTTCTATCTGACTCGTCCTAAACGAAAATCATATCGATCAATTCATTTTTCAAACAATTCATTTTAAATCCAAAAACTGGAGAATAAGTCATCCAGTCAGTAACCATTCAGTTTCCTTTTTTTTCATAGTCACCTAGTTATTATGTAAATTATAACTTATTTAAGTTAAAAATATAAAAACTAGGAAAACCAAGATATTTATTCTCCAGTTTTTAGACTTAAAGGAATTATCAATTATCAATCACAAAGTTTCTTTGATTTTGGAAAAGTAGTTGTAGTGCATAATGAAACCGCTTTAGAACGTTATTTTATCAACAAAAGTGTAAAGCGTTTCCCGTCTGAACAGCCTTAAGAAAAACATTTTGTCCTTCAATTCAACAAAACAGCTCGAGTGATTGTGGTTAGTGTAATAGAAAAGAATTATTAATTTGTGATCGAACATCTGCGGGTTGTAGGGTAAATGCAAAAAAAATGGAGTGTACCGCCGTTTATTTCAGGTTTTTGTGGATGATTTACTGCGAACGTGTTTCGAAATACATTTTTTGTCATTGTCTATCAATTAATTGTGTGTTTATATAAATATAAAAAATACTCAAGGTTTATCTCAGGTGTTAAACAAAGTTGGTGTAATCGGGCCTTTGGAATTTTCGGAGGTTTATTGAGGCTACTGAGTCTCCTAAATTATTATTTTCGAGTCATTACTAGAATTTTGCTTGGTAGTGAATGCCATACTTGACAAATATTTTTCCAAACACAAGTATTATGGATATTGGCCGATAATTATATAGATCCGATTGGCAGCCTCTTTTAAACAAGGAACTGTCTTTTCGAGTTTTAGACAAAAAGGGAAGGTCTCTTACTACGTATGCATTGATTATACCGGGAGATCAATATACCTATGCTGCGCCGCTCACATTAATAATCATTTGTCGCAACCAGGTATATGTGCACCAATACTAAACCTAACCTATAATTCAATCCTTTGATCACTTTTGATGAAAGTGTATAAGGTTAGAATATTATTTTTTATTATACCTGAATCACAATCTCCGTTTTAAACACTCAAATGCGTGCGAAAAAGGGCCTTTAAAACACACGTGCTTTAAAGTTGCTAAGTAACGATACTTTAAGTATGACTTTTGAAACTGTCATCTGGATGAAATAAAAACTCCTCTTAGGTCGCTTTCTGTAAATGCAGAACATTTCTTTGGCTTTTGTATCTATCCTTTGTTTGAAGCTTTCACAAACGCGCGTAATTTAGGGTATGCTTCCAAATCTGTTCCACTTTTTAATCGCAGCATTGCTTTAAAGTTTTGAATGAATGCACCAAAATATTAAAAGATTTAAATACCTTTGACATTTCCTTCATATATGCCAGCATTATGGATGCATTTAAGACTGTATTCGTAAGTAACTTCCTATTCATCCATGGAAACAACTTTTCATATTCTTTATAATAGGCTTTACTGGAGTTGGATTTTACACCTACCAACGTTTGTTTAGATATTATAACAATCGATTTAATGGGCGGTGTATTATCTTTTTCAACGGAAATCGTTTAATTCACAAAGACGATGATTTTTATAAGCAAACGTCAAGTGACATTTCCATGGCAATCGTGAAATTACGAACACCCAGCTCACTTAATTAGACATGTATTCGAGTACAACGTCAATATGATTTCATTGTATTTGCTATTTTTAAATTACACTGCAGGTATAATAAAAAAATACTATAAGATACACGTGTATAATTGGTCTTTAAAGCACTTGCAACGTTAAAGGCACTCCGCTTTGCGTCGTGCCCTTAAACTCGTTGCGCGTGCTTTAAAGACTTGATTATACACTTGTATCTTAATATACTATTATGTTAATTTAGTTAAGAACATGTTTTTTTGTTGTATTTATTGTCACAGGTAAACTCCGTAAATAGATATTATTGTTATTAATTTCGCATCATTTAGAAATTCAAATGGTTAAATCGTTGATTCAGGTTAAACGTTAAAGGTTTAGGTACTTTATTTTGAATTTTAAATTGATATATTTTAGTATTGGTGCACTATTACGCCTGGTGCGGCAAATGATTATACTACTGTCACGATGCATTGTGAAGCGGCGCAGCAATTCAATATTGATCTCACTGCATAAATGAGTTAATGCTATCACAATTGAATTTAATATGGACTTTACGATTGTATGATTAATGCCAAAGACTATCCTCCCTCCTAGTCTTTGCTATTACTGCATGTTTTTATGATGTCTGGAATTTCTACGTAACTTCCGGTCTTTCCTTAAAGTTGAAATTACATTGAAAATACATAATTACATTTAGGTTGTTGGTGAATTTTTTATAGGAAGCATTTCGTGCAGACTCTCTATAATCGTAAGTGCTGTTTGTCTGAAATGCTGATTAAACGCGTTTGATGATAGGCCCGTTGGCTTAAAGTAACCGTTCTTATTAGCATTATTAATTATGTCTCACATTACCTTTTAGGGGTTGTGGCAATTGAGGATATAATGATCGTTGTTTGACTTTTAGGCATTACCTTAACTTTTCTCTTGGCTTTTCTATATTTATTACGAATTGTTTTAAATTCCTTGAAATTTTCAGGGGTGGGACTTTTTCGATACGCATTAGATTAGACAATAGCAATAATGGTACACGTAATCGTTTTCAATTTTTATTAAACCATAGGGCACGGTTTCCATTGCTATTCTATGGGTTAGGAGTTTCGTTTTTTACTTGAATGCACTTTCATGAAATCATCACCCATTTCCACATTTTCAATAAAATAAAATAATAAATCGGTATCTACTATGGTCTTTATTGCTATAACAACTAAGAATCAAGATCCTGGATTAATAAGTGGAAAGTTATAGACTAGAAAGATTGATACCTCTAACACTATCGATTAACAAATGTGCTGAATTTGAAGTTTGCCAACTGTAGGTAAGTTCCTTATAAAAAATAAAAGTCGCAATATGTCCACGTATAAGCCGGTTCGGTGACTTAATATGAACATGACGTTAATTTAACATGTAAGGAAGCAAAAAAAGGTATTAATTCCGTTCAAAAGAACACAAAGCCCTTTACCCGTGGTCGAAACACAATAACCTTTTGTTACAGTTCTAGAAGGGGTCACAGCTACCTATTAACTTTGTATACCACCAAGTATATTTTTTATATCTCCCAAAGCCGTACATTGAAGTTATTACGACTTTTCGTGTGTTTTTAGTACTAATAATGTTCCTAGGTCATCAACAATCTAGAATTTAATTATATTAGTTAACAAAGCAAGATGAACTGTTTGGTAATTAGATACCTTTTTTTATAACATCAATTTTATAGGTGCTCATTTAGTCAAGTTGGGTTTAAATTGTGCCTGTATAATAAAGAACCTCAGCGGGCGGCACCGTATTTTTCTTTAGAGCGAAATTTCTTTTTATTTCCTTGCCGGAATTCTTTCTTTTTATTTTTCCTTTTTTCAGTTTCTGTTTACGTACATTTTCGAATACTCTCCATTCTTGTAAAGCCTGGTAACAGATTTTCTTAATTAGCGCCTACGAACGGTGTACTTCATCAGCGTATACCTTATTAAATCGAAACTACTCTGAAACGCTCTAACATTTTGTTTCCAGAAAATCATAAATAAGATCTCTAACGGGCTGCATAAACCGAAAGCAACTTTCCTTTCATATTGTGGTAACTTCGTTGAATGTAAACTAACCTGAACACAGCTTTCCACCTAATTCACTCAAGATGTTTCACCCCGGAAAATAAAATGTAAAGCCTCCTTTAAACTGCTGGACCCTAATCTAATGAAAACACTTCATCAAATCCATAAAATGCGGTTAATATAGTGTGCAAATAAAGGCAATAAAAATGATTCCCCTTTTCATTTTGTAAGGTACAACCCTGACGGATATTAAAAATGGAATCAAGTCACTTTTTCTTCATTGGACGCCATCCTTTACTTCGTTTTGTGTAGGTATAAGGCATCTTTTCAAGTAAGTATAATGTTTCCTTTAAGAATCTTAACGAAATCCCTGGAGAAATTCTATAATAACGTTTTTGTACCGGATAATAATAGTATGTTTTATAGATACTATAATTTTATAGATTTTACATCCCCGATAAGATTTATGGTATTTTTATAAATCGTAAAGCTGTTACAGTAACTAAATGCGAGTTTATGTGTACAACATTACATGTCAACGTGTTAGTTTCAAGTTGCAACTTTTTGGCAACATACTCAGCGTAACCCCTAATTAGATAAAGCTCTTTCGTAGGTCATAGAATTTATATTGTAGTGCCAGGAGGGGATTATCCATTATCACACTTCTGATTGTTGAATAATGGGCTTTATGTTCGTTTTCAAAAAAAAAGGTAAGCTTGGATGACACTCGGTGACACGACACCCATTTGTCATCCTCGCAAATCGCATTGTACCTAATGACCCAAGGCGAAAATAAACAGCGTTTATGTAATGTCTTTTCTTCCAGGCCTGTATTAAAAAATAATATTAGACCTTGGCTCTAATTGCCTTTTTAATTTACGCGAACCCACAATTTAAACTGGTTTCATTATCTCGCAATGAGGGAGGCATGTCGATCTTCTTTTAAAAAAGGAAACTCAAACTGCTTAAGAATTGGTTTCTGTTGTCATGCAGGTAGCTTCCAGCGGATAACTTAATTAACCCGCGTAATTAAACTCTCATTAAAAGCGCGATTCTGATGAAACTCGACTGATCTGAATATGCAGATTAAGCACCACGTCCGCTCGTATAAACCTCACATTTAACGTGCACAGATTTCGCAATAATAATGCTGAAAAGCCTTAAATCATTACGCATAATTATCTTAATTACGTAAACAGTGTCAAATATTAATTTTCTTTATGGTTTTATGTATGCAAGGCGGTGGGCTAAAATATGCGTGTGGGCTTTCATGAATTTAAATTCCGAGCTTTAATATGATTTTTTTTGTAATTTATGTGGAAAATTAGAAAGGGAGGTGATGGTTTTAGCAAACACACAGTATACGTTTTACACTTCAAAGAGGTACCTATATCAACCGCTGGTTCTAAAATGTTTGCATAAAACCTTTGTTATAGTGAGAAGAGACAACATGCAGAATAGATTTCTTTGGATATATAAAAGTTTCTGCAGAACTCTAAATTAAAACTCGCTTGATCTTTATTCTGTTCAAAGGGGACATGAAATGAATGAAAGTAACGAGCGTTATTATAAACAAGCAATAAAAGGAATCAAAAAGGTTTGGTATGTTTTGAAGGAGGGTAGATACAACAAGCTTGTTATATTTCTTTATTTTAAGACTTTTGTTGCTTCTATAGACACGTTCATAAATTAAAAGTATCACCAAAGTAAACACAACAGTGATGCCAATCAATTTGAGACATCTGCCTAAAATAAATGGAATGTACCGGCCTTATAATAGAATTTCGCTGTAATTGAATAGCTTACTGCTGCAGACTTGTATCACACATATTTTAATTGCTGACAATCACGACTAATTTCAATTTTCTAAAACCACAAAAATCTCTCAAAACGTAACTCCCTTAAATCATAACAAGCTAAAGAGTAGGTAATCGTACCTATGTACAAAAGCGCATTTCCAGGTTAACATTCTTTTTTGCGAAAATAAAATGGTTACCCTGCACCACCAGCTCATCAATTCGTTTTTAGTTCCGTAAAAATCCGCCCACAATGATAAGTGAAATAAAAACAAATTAATGCGATACGTTTTGATAATTGCGTTTTTCTGTGTCGCAGTTAGTGGTTTTTGCCCGGATTTTTTGGGATTTTAGTAGGTCAAGTTTTCATCATTTTTTTAATTTTTGATCGAACGCTTATGTAGGGTGTGTAAACGGACCTTGCAATCCATTTTTAATTGTTTGAATTTTATGATTAATTTGATTTGTATCTTTAAAATGAATTTTGTTTGTGTGAATTCATGTAAATCGTGTGTTTATTCGAATCCCTTAATAATCCAGATAAATGTCTCATGCCTAATTATGATTAATTTTATTGATCCGTACCCAAACTTTATTTCAGGTATCTTCAAAATTTGTGTAAGTAGTTCTTTTGGAATTTAAGGAATTTGATCGAGGCCATTAATTGCCTTGGAATTTTGAATTTGAAGTTGAGATTGAAATTCTTTATTGTGCCGGGATTCAGATATGTTCTGGGAAAAATGTAATAAGAGACCTAGACTTAAGGTGCTTTGTGTATGGTTCACAAACAACAGAAGGTGTAACGATATTCATTGGCGTTCGTTCAATTACAAAAACAACGAAAAATTTTTTTTAATAGAATAGAATGCCTATTGTGTGTTACGGCATTTGAACGGCCGTAACTTTCTGCGTTACCTATTTCATATGACAGATCTACAACTATCTCTCATAGTTTATGATAAAGTTTACGATTTATTTGCGGTCTTTTACACTTTACATTTCGTCGACATAAAATTATTAATCTATTTTCCCAACACTTTTTACCATAGTTTACGTGTCAATCTTTTAGGCAATTTTGCTTTCCCCGTGTGTTTTGGTTTTTTAATACATATCGGAGATTTCCAAAACAACAAAGACCTTACCAACCTACGGTCCCCTAGGCCACAGAACACCCAACAACTTGTGGGAATTTTTTGGTAGTTAATTTATTGGTTGGTTATATGGATACGTATTTCTATTTGATTTGGAGCACATTTATAATGTAATTTTCTTTTTGTTGTGTGAATTAATGTAAAATTAAGGAGGAGGTAAAGGCGATTTCAACGATTGTAACTGATAGCATCGCCAATTTTCTGTGCAGTTTTGAATGAAATTACATAAAATTCATTGAAAACGATTTCTTTGTATTATACATTACTTAATTACCTATATCCATTCAAACGTTCATTTATTTTGACAAAACACATACCGATCATGCCGTTTTCACTTAAAGTACATTTTCAGTGGGTTATTACTCGACATTTGATTATCCACGAAAGGGGTAAAATGAAAATTAACATTTTAAGTAGGTATTCCCGTACGAGATAGAGATCAAGAAATGGAGAGCTAAAATTACAAGCTCATTAAGATACCTTACTCAGAAGAAGCACAAAATAAATTCACGTGGTTCTAGGAAAGTTAGTATTTTACAAAAGACAGCTTTACATTTACCGCACCTTTTCCACTTCGTTTGTTGCTCAAAAGGGATTTGATTATGAAAGTGTCAGATGTCTATTCCATTAGCGTTAACCACCGAAAACGATGAAATGGTGTACCTACAAGCTTTAAGAATTCTCTTGTTTTGCAAATAATGTGTCTATTGAAAGTCTTGACAACCCTGTTAAATAAGTGCTTCTAATGTGTTGCTTTTATGTAGAATATAGAGCTTAAATGATTTGTTTTTGGTTAGATTAACCAGGCCTAGATATCTATCATCACTGCATTCTGTACATTATTGCATTAAGTCAGCGATTAGTAAGTCTCAATAATGTGTGTACATTTATCCGTCAGGCCCATAGAAATAGTAATATTTATTTAATGTAACAAACCTCAAAAAAATTAAATACCTATTGTTAGTTTCCTAGCTCTGTAACTATTGCGACCACCGTTTTTTAGACATGTTAAAATATCATCAAATGTCGACGTTTTAGATTTAGGCCATTGTAAGCAACTCTTAAAGAATAAATTTTTTTTCCGTCTGTATATGCAGGTATGCAATAACAATTTTCCAATTTTTTTATTAGGTATACGAAAACGCAAAATTGTATTAATTTACACGAAAGAATTCTGTGTGCAAACCTTGAAAACTTATGCTAGGTTTTATTACAAAAATCGGACAAACAAAGTCAGTTACAGTACTACATTTTTTCGCCATGACGGTTATTTTGATTTTCTTAAAATTTTGCCAGTGTATCTTCGGGCACATAAAAAATTCAAAAAAAAATTCCGCAGGGACTCCTACCTCAGAATTATCACAATTCTCCATTGTATTAACTTTCAAAAATAACCTCAGGGTACAGCTTGGTCTCGACACAAAGAGAATTCCTCACGTTGACTTTACACGCTCAGAATAAAATAAAATGCCGCAATCAAATTCCGTGAATTCCAACGGAAACCCTACATAAATTTTGATTTGAAACATATCAGAAAGCCCATTCGAGTACAACAAGCTTAAAAGAAAAATCGGACAATAATACTTAATGGAATTGAACCTGAATCTTAGATTGGACTTGCGTGTTTTGATGCTCAACAAAATGCAGTTTTGAAACTGAAAAAATTCCAGAAATACCCGAAAAAAAAACGAAATTTTGCAAAATCATGTTTATTTTTTCCCTCTACAAGATACTATTTTAGTTTTTAAGTTTGATGTTTCGTCTCCAGTCAACCATCATGAACTTTGCATTTTCTTATGGAAGTAATTTTTACTTTTTGTGTCATTTGATAGAGAATTTTTTTCTGATTTCAAAAATGTAAACATCACTATCTTTTAATAAGAAATAGCACAACATTCGTAAAAAAACGCAAGAAACTACGTACGTAGACCAAGACAAAGTTTTCTAGGTAAAAAGGAAGATATTTTAACAACAAAATTGTGATTTTCACATTTTTGAAAACAGAAAAATATTCTCTATCAAATGACAAAAAAAGTAAAAATTACTTCCATAAGAAAAAACAAAGTTGATCATGGTTAACCGAAGACGAAACGTCGGATTTAAAATTTAAAAATAGCATCTTGTAGAGAAAAATTTTAAATAACTTCAGTAAAAAATTAAAACGAGTTTGCAAAAATTAATTTTTTTTCGGATATGTCCGAAAGTAGTGGAAATTTTTTCAGTTTAAAAACTGCATTTTTTAAGCATCAAATTACGCAACTTTGCCAAATTTAAACTCCCTACCTATCTCTTACAGTTCCCAGTTCAACCTGTATATTAACGTATGTGTGTAACTGTATATGGTCTTCTACAGCTGCACTGCGACAACTGCCTAATATACGAGTAATAAAATTATTACGCATGTGTACCTCTTCGTATATCTACCTTCTTATTGCCGTAAAAAAGAATTTCCCAATAAAAAAAGTTTAAAATTATGCGAGTGGAAGTAATTTTCTTTTATTTTCTTTTAAAGTGTAACGGCGACCAACTTTATCTTTGCATAGCGACCAAAAGAAAGACACCGTACAATTTATTATGTATGGAATACAAAGTTTAGTTTGCCATATAATTCGAATTATGACGCCCTATACTTGCGAATGAGTAAAAAATAGGCATTTGATCATGGAAGTCATAAGACACATAAGTTTACATCTGAAATCAGATCTAACTAAAAATGTAGTCAAACTTTAATGGTCCCAAGGTGTAAACCGCGTCATATTCGATTTTCCCTTTGTGACGAGTAGCATATGCTACTGGGCAAGCGGTCGTTAAAAGTAATCGTAAAGTACTTTACTGTACGTTTTTGAAGCACTAAGTACTCGTTAACGTCGGATTTAAAAAAGATTTTATGATTTAACGTATTTACAACGCGTCTGACCAAAATGGTTTACCTATTCGACGGCATTAAAGCGTGCGGCTATATGTGTTATAATTTTAACTACGTTGCATGGGAGAGAAGTCGATAAAGTTAATCAAGGTATTACAGGTTGCTATAGTTACTGGCGAATCTCTTTTGCGGTCAAACTCTACATATAAAATTTTTATATTTGTATTGGGGAAGTTGCCCAACTCACTCAATAAATAATAAAATGAAGAAAAAGATGTACGCTTCATTACAAGCACTCAATGCGATAACTTTCAAGTAAAGCGTCCGTACATAATTCGGTTAGCGCGTTTTCATAGGGATATTGGTTTCGGGAAGAAGCTACTAAATTTCCATCTCGTCAGACTTATTGTTCCAGTCATGCCTCACGGTTTTCACTCTTGTTGCTCACACTTACCACCGCGACGCCGGTCTGATTTATCGGTACATTAGCTCTTTGCAAGTGGCGCCTTAGAACAAGACCAACCTCCAAATCATCCTGGTGGAATGGATCTCTCATGTTCATTTAGAGTAGTCAACCTGTCAACAAATTTAATTAAACTGCCCTTGCTCGTTATTCAATCCTGTCGAAGTCCAGTGCTTTCAGACAAAAGGTCGTCGTGCAACCCTGCATCGGAGAAATGTCTTAAAATTGAATTTTTATGTAAATTGTTGCAATCGGAATAAACTGCACGATGGTAGTATCATTTATATTTTACATAAATCGTTTACTTTTCTTGCTATAGGCACTCAAAAGGTTTTAACTGAATTAAGCAATATTTCTCATACAACGAATAAGTACTTGTTTCAGTTTTGTTGTTGTTTAAGTAAAATAAAGACAGAATGTCACAGTGAACTCCTACTGATCGGCTTGCCGAATTTCATTGAATGTTTTTATCACCAAAGCTGTTTTAAAGAGCTTTGTGCACAAATGTGGTTAAATAAAATTAAGGGTGTCTCGCTATAAACTGAAAGTGAATTTTGTCTTCCAAAATCGGTTCTTTGGTATCATAACATAAATTTCGTACCTATACTGGATGACCCCCCTAAACTTTCTCAATAACGATCCATTGAAAAGTTTTAGTTCCGTGTCATTATAAACACCTACAAAATTTCAGAATGCTGGCGCGCTTGAATATTCCTCCTTTGGTCCTTTGGATAATGTACGTTTTCCAAAGAAAACAGTGGTACAACTTATGAAACTTAATCTGGAGACCTTTCAATCAATTTCTATTCACAGAATATTTTTTCATTTCAACATATCAATGCACCTGTGACCTGCTACAACTATAGGCACGTTATGTAGTAGATCTATCTAGTTTTTCAGATAGGTAAAACATACTTGAATCTTTCAACAGTTCCCCATCGATTCGTTATGCAAGACAAGGATGTCTATCATGGGTATCTCACAAACCATAGAAGATATGAAGATGGTCATATTAGCGAAAAGTTGCGCAATAATAAAGAGTTATTATCATGCGGTAAAGAAAACCAGAAAATTCAGATTACTTCCGCAGATATGCAAAAAAAATTTGCTGATTTGGTTTTATGTTTTTCTGGTGTTATGTGCATTCTCGCCCGATGAAGTCGCTGTGCGCGGGTGCACCATCCTGTTGAAACCAACGGTTTCCAACTTTTGTTTTTTTATGGCGTACATAGTTGCATTCGTAATAAAAATGCAACTCAATACAGTACAATAAAATGGAAAAAAGGTATTAATTATGGAGTTGGAGAAATTAGCTACTATAGTACCATAATAACTATGAGATACTGACAAACAATTACTGGAATTAATCCACTAATTAGCTCTTGGATTTATGATATTTATAAATCAAATTAAAAGCTAATGATTAAACATATTTGAAATCAGGATACAAAAGAAATTGTAATACCTTAGGAATCCGTTTTATGAATATATTAATTAATTCTTTGTCGGTGCCTTCTCGATACGTTTTCAACAGAAACGCGCTTTAATTGAGATCGATAGCATGGTACTATTAATGAAAAGCACAAAAGAAATTTCAAAAATCTAAGAGCTAATTAGTGGATTAATTCAAGTAGTTTTTTTTCAGTACTGTAACGTTTTGTCTCTTCGGATGTATGTTGGGTTGCCTATGAGGTATTTGTCCACTATTGTCCAGTCGTCCTTGATGGTGATAAAATTTCTTCGTTCTTATCATTTTTACCAGTCACTTTTCTTGAAAACATTGTCGTGTGCAGGTTGCTGATCTTCATTTTGTGAGAAAATTTAATCTTCTAAAATTAGAAGGATCATCTTACTTTGAAGAGTTAAATACTGTATTATTTTACCGCAAGGGAGATATACAGGGTGTAGCACCTAAGATCCCTCGGATCATAACCCCTTTACCATAAAAGATACCGAAAAAAGTCTTAGAGCAAAATTGTACACAATTACCGCCGGCATATTTTAAAAATATTTTAGAACACCAAGGCCGTGCTGTATTCCAGTGGCGTATCAAACTTGCATTTTTTTAAATGGAACACCCCATATTTTATTACTGATTTGGAGAGTACTTGAAAAGTACTTATTTTTTAATGTAACATGTACCCCTAACTTTAAAGATTTCGCTGTTATAACCTTTTTTCGTCAAAATTGGACAGTTTTTCGAAATTTTTTTTGAGAGAAACTAACTTGAGGCACAGGCTAAGACCTCTTCCACAATCACATACTTTTTTAGGTACTTGATCGAAAAAATAAAATGTTTGATTGGCCTTCGCTAATTGTCATATTTTTTAAAAATTTCAAATGGCACCCCCCTAAACATAATTATACCTCTGGGTAAGCAAAACTACTTAAATTTTCCACTGATATGAACAAAACCACTTGTTCCATAAGAAAATTTCAGTCGAAACGCCAATTTGTAAAAAAACGTTCTTTTCCGATCCCACGTGTGCCATGATAAATATATTATATAAATTATATTTATGTCGCATGGAGCAACTCATGGAACAAATGAAAATAGTTTTTTTCTCCAACCACCTGAATGTGACAGTGTTCGATTCGTTTTACATTGCAGGTTGTAAGATATTTCTATACGTACAAATCAAATATTTTTGCATATTCAATACAAATAATGCTGTTACCTATACGTATCTACATGTAATGAAAATGATTTACGCTCGCTATTTTTATTTAAACCATGTGTAACGTAATTTACATATTCGGTGAACGTAATTTTAATACGTATACAACCGGCCGTCGCGCGTAACGCCATCTACTTAAGACACATTGCACTATTATCTGTCATTTTGAATTCAAAATTTGAAAAAGTTAATTGCAATTAATTTTAATTAAAAAACTGTATGGTAAGTTTTTTATTTCAATACAAAATATAACAATATTAATTTTGTATACAATAGACTGAAACGTCTGAAACTGATAGCGACATGGATAGCACTCCGCCAGAGATTATAAAAACGGCAGAACATGCTACCTTAGATTTGGTCCCTACAAAGTCGCGAGAGGTGAGAAGTAGGAACAATAGGTTATAAGTTAACCTAAATACTACAGTGGCATGACACGTGAGGACAAGAAAGCAGAAGTTCTCAAACTAGTAGTGAAACTGTGAACTGAATCTAAATTCGAATATAATTTAAAGTAAAGGGGGTTGGAGAAAAAATTTTATGTTTTATTCGTACAAAAAATGCGTTTTCGAGACTCGGAAGGTTCTTCCTCGTCCCGAAAACTGACATTTTTTGTACTAATGAAACAAATAACTATTTTTTGCATAGTTATCCATTTACCGGACTTTTTTTGTCAAAAAACGTATGGAAAGTGGTACTTTTTTTCTCGATTTTTACTATTCATGTGCATGGCGTTTCGTCCTGTCTATGACCAATAGCCCAATTGTTGAGTGACAGAAAATGGCGAATGTCAATGATATTATGCAATTATGGGTTATTAAGGATCACTATGCAAAAAAATTTCGTGTACAATACGTGTTGAAAGTATCTTTTTTTCATGAATTCGCTTGATTAACTCGGTCTTCGCCCTCATTAATCAAACTGCAAATTCATGAAAAAGAGTATCACTTTCAAAACTAAGTAGTTGTAGTAGTACAAATAACTATTGTAAGTTGTAAGTATCTTTGAACATCGATTTTTCCAGTTATGAGTAGTGAGAAGTTGTACCCTAAATATGTTCAATTTTATGTTATGCATTTTAAATCCACAGAATGCCAAGTAGACGATACGATAATGAAGTAATCACACAGTTCCATTTGATCCGAATGGAATGAATTTGCCAAAATCAATCACGAGAAATATCACACTGATCTTTGTGTAGGTAAAGTTCGGGCCGTCAAGGTCTGTAGAGAATCCATCAAAGTAAGTTTATGTGAAAAGCTGACAAGGCGCTTATTTATTAAGGAGTTTTTATATAGGATTGAAGCTTAAACCCTGCGGAAATGAAAATTTTATTACCTTTAACCTTCTTAAAAAAAGCAAGAAACGCATTAGCGCATTAGAGATTAGAGAGCTTTCGCATAACCGCCCGTTTCATGTTCACTACGCTCCAAAGCATAAAAAACAAAATTTTACCGCTATAAAGGTCCATATCACTACAGCAAAGTATCTATTTACAATACGACTGTCGCAGTGATAAGTTTCATGGGCGAGTTTAATTTGTAAATCAGCGTTATTTCAGTTTTCATCTTGTTTGTGTGGGGAAACGTGAAAAACGCAACAAATTCTTCTAACTTATTTAATTCAATGTTTTTCAGGAAAAATCGCATTTCTGGTAGTAGTTTCTGTCGACCGTTTCCTGTTCAATTAATGTTAACGTTCAGTATTCTTGGCTTAGGAACCCTGGCATTAATAAATCACGCAAGAGCAACAATTCAGGCGAACACATTACGAACCACTCGTGGTATGTTCCGTTTATCTCCACCGCCAGACAAGTACGACAGCCTCTCGCATCACCATACATCAACAGCAACCATTCAGATTAACGTACAAGTTATGTAAGCAAACGTATCTAAATTTTCACGCCAAAGAAAAATTATTTTTATCACTTTGCTTCTGTGTTAACATTACAAACAATATGGTAAGTAGATCGAATCCCGATTTCATTTGCATACTGTGGTAATCAAATAAAAAACTTAGCCAGCGAAGGGTTTCAATTTTTCTTCCCTTAATATTTGTAGGGAAACCTCCGTAATAAATAGTTAACCACAGATTTAAATGGCATGCAATAAATTTCTTCTTTGTACGTAATGACCACATACAATTTCATTTCAATGCAGATAGCATTTGCGGTCTAATATAAGCGATGAGATACTTATTTAAAAGTACCTTCGAAATGAGTGACATTTATATTTTCTATTTTACCTTTGACAAACGCAACAAATTTATTGACAATTCGAGCAATTCTGTTATTCATGCAAGTCCCACTCAGTTGTAAATAATATTCAAACCACAATTGCTATGACCATGACGTTCGAAACTATTCATTCACAGGTATACAATTATTATAATAAACCATTCTTTCGGAGATATTAACCAAAAATGTTAATGAAATTTGTTACAACATTGCATAAAGACAAAGTAAGCATTAACTTTCTTTCAAATTCTTAACGCTAAATCAGGTTTGTTTACAAATAAATAAGAGTTGTATTATAGCCCTTTTCACGTTTGAAAATGTAAATTTATCCAAGCACTCTCAAATCAGTCTTTTGATGTTTGCTTCCTTTATGTTTGATAATCCTCTATTTATTTATTTATTGTACAACAGAATATGAATGTTTCAAAGACAAATAAATAACAAAATATTTTGTAGTGAAAGTATAAGGGGTGCACTTGTCCCCGCTCCGGTTTTTATTAAATCGCCACACGGTATCTCCAGTACAGCTAATTTACATTATGCTTTATGGCAAAATTCGTCTAAACCTAATATGCAACGTTATGTAAACGTTATTTCGGTCTAAAGGTCAAAAATAATGACGGGACTCGGGAGATCCTGTATTTGAGAATATTTCAATTTATTCAGTAAATCTGCGGGATTATTTACGAATAAGCAAGAGTTGGTTTGTTTTATTTGAATTTATATTTCAGTGTTTTTTTTTCCTCTTAGAAATTTGTTAGATGCGTAATTTTTCGTTTTAATTTTCTCGTTTTTGCAATATTTAGATAAGGTGTTAGAAGTAAGGTTACAGCTGCGCGTTCCGTTATGATTGGCAGCGGTCGATTTGAAAATTCATAAAGACAGAGATTACTTTATGTTGGATGTGGTGTTTCCTTAAATATTGGAGACAACGTCAAAAAGCTGTCGCTGCTAGTTTTCGCGACGGTTGAAAAGCGTGTACATCTTACTACAAGTTACGGGCAGTCAGCCCTATTTATTGTTTTGTTGAAGACGCAGATTTTCTTATATCCGTTCACAGAAAAAGTAAATCAAGTTTAAAAAGAAGATAGTGTAGTACAGCTAGGCCTTTTGTTAAGGTTCTCTCGTATAGGCATTTTTCCTATACACAACCACACTCTTTTGTACATTAATTTTTCATTCCTAACCACTATTATTTAACATCATCAAAAAAAAATTTTTTTTGTATTCAGTTTCACTTCATCAATGACGCTCGGCCTGAAGATGACCAGTTAGGTGGAAATCGATAGCCGCATAAGACAAATACAAAACGTGTTTTACAAAGAATTTCTTTAAACTCCTTCCTCAATACACAACACGTTTTTGCAAAACACGATGGAACAATACATCAATCACATTACTACTTGTCTAATGTCTATTACTTCCACCTTTCCCATTTTTGCGTTGAAGCGTAAATTTTATGAAGCTAGAAAAGTACGCCATTGACTTTTACAATAAAGGAACAACAATCTTTTTAATTAGGAGATTTTAATTAGCACTTAATTAATTACTATTTTTTTGTCTTACGAAAATCGCTGTAATAGCTACAGAAATATTATTCATTTATCCAAGTTCGCTAATATTTGTTTACATATATTCCATTGTTTCAGAGTATCAATAAAAAGAAGGCCGTTCTTCTAGTAATCTCGCTCGCGGGAATAAAAGTATGCAGTCCAGACGGAAAGGTAAGCATTTAGAAATATGATTGTTTCTTGCTTACAGTCTTACAGAAAGTAAGATTCCCCTCCAAGTTGACGTATTTTATCATTCGTTGATATTAGTTGGCTAAGTACACCTCAACAATTAAAAAAAAAGATGCAAAATAAAAATCACCTCAAATCTAAAGTGAAACGAACAAAAAGCATCTGTTGAAAAAGAAAGTCTTGGGAAAGGGAAAAAGAAAAACGACACGGGAAATTAACAGGCTTCAAATCATTGACAGTAACCCCAAAAACGATTAGGGGGACATGGTGACTTCACGTTTACAATTGTTACTATTTTGAAGAATACCCAAGGTTGGGTGTAACATTTTCCATATATTATTGCTTAGAGTTACATTTGCAAAATTAGTGAAAGCTGACACGAAAATACAATTTGCGACACCTATGCTGAAAGATAGCTAAATGCCGCTCTTAATAGTAATTTATACGAGGGTAGTATTTCGAATCTAACACGTACCCGCAAAAGTGCCAGTGAACTATATTTTAATTATATGGAGTAATTTAACTTCGTTAGCTAGAGAACGAAGTTTATTAATTGTGAAAGAACAAACCGTTCGGTGTTGCCAAATTTATGACTGAAGTTTTATTGGTTCGCTTCATTCTTTATTGAAGGTAGAGGTTTCTATAAGAATATATCTAAATTCTTCCCTTTATTTAATCTTATCTTAGAACGCTAAAATTTTATTTGAAAAAATGAGGAAGTGTTTACCCGACTTAGCAAAAAACGCGCCGGAGGTCCATCATATTAAATCCCAAAAGTTGTAAACGATTCAGTTGATGTATTTGTAGGCGGATGTTCATTTAAAAGGGCGGTATATAAGGTGGTGGGTGCATTTTTCATGCGGGTACTTATCTCTGATAATAACCCTCCGCCATGTTTACCCGGGCCTGAGCTATTTCAGGTCACGACACAATGGAAATAACTCCAGGTTATCACATGAGATCGCTACATGTGCTAAGCTTGCGGATTAATGCAATACACGTGCCCGGACTCGCTGCTACCGTTTTGAATTCTATCAAACGGAGCCAGCAGCTGTAAACTGGATTCATTCATGAGGGTCATTTCGGTGGCTTTACTAAATCATTACCGCTACCTGTTGTAGATAAACATTTCATATAAATTGGCAGCATATTTTAAGGGGAAAATGAACCTATTAAGATTGTCATTTTTGTTATGTGAAATTTATTCGGGGGTTTTTTACTTAACGAGTATACTTGCGTGAAATTAATTTTATGCATGATAAATAAAACTGTTAGCAGTAGTTTGCATAAAGTACTAATAAGAATTCGATTATAAGTAGAAGATTTCACTTCTGATTGGTAATCAATATAGCGCGTTGTATTTTTAGTAATTTTTGTTATTCAAGTACTTGAGATTGATGATATTATGAGTCGAGGTTAATTTAATAGTTAAATATCTCACGGAGTTAAGAAATACATTGGAAAACTTCCGCAATGTTTTCTTTTAAGAAAAATTCGTAAAATCCCTCAATCACTTGGGATCATAATAAATTTATACATCATATTTATTTATTAAGTCTCATAAGATTTTATATACTAAATTTATGCAACTCAAGTAGGTACATACCTACCTACTTTTTTTACGTGCCAATTAAAAAAAATTAGTTAATGATGATTTCTCCGAAACGAAACGTCTTGTAGAGCTCAAAAAGTGACAATGAGAAAGTGTTTTTTTATTTTTCTGTAACTGCTCAAATAACATCAGGAAGAAATAAAAACGAAATCGGCGAATTCCGGTTTTTGTGGGATATCTTCGGAAGTAATCGGAATTTTCTGGTTTTCTTTAAAGCATTATAATAACTGTTTCATTGCGCAACTTTTCCCTAATTTGACTATCGTTGTATCTTCTATGGTTTCCGAGATCCCCATGGTACATATCCTTATCTTGGACAAAGTGAATACTATTTTCTTTGCAAAAATAGTTAAATTATATACAATGCTACAACCATTGTAGAAGTATTTAAAAAAAACTTTTTGCGAGATATGTAGTTATTGCAATAGTCTTTGATGAGATTTGATTGTTCAAGATTAGCGTTAATTGGGATTTAAGAGGATTAGTCTTGTAAAGTATTTAATTGCCTTTAGAGCATTCAAGAGTTCCAGACTATACAGGGTGGTGACTTGCGTAACGCACATTGGGAACGCAAAATTTCATGCGAAATTGGCTCCCCAAATTATTGTAGAGCAAAAATGTATTAAAGTTTTTTGTAGAAAATTTTTTTTTACTCCGATCAACCGTATTAGTTTCCAATTTTTTTCATATAAAGACTGAAAATTGGAAAAATAAAACCCGCATCTTTTTCAATAATCTGTTAATGCCATGGAATTTTCTAAAACAAAAAGATATCCAGTTAACAACTAGCAGCAGTTCGAAATAGATTTTATGATCGACTAAGTTACTCTCTTGCAGTTAATGGTGACTTATTTGAACATTTATTGTAAATTTTTTATTAGGAAACCGTTTTTAGTAATTTGGTATTTTTTTATGTTGAATTCACTGTTTTAAACTATTTATTTTTCATAGAATTTGAATTTTTTATAGCAGACATTCCATGGCATGACGGATATTGGCATGGTTTTTGTATTATAAAATTCCATGGCATCACAGATTATTGAAAAAGATGGGGGTTTTATTTTTCCAATTTTCCATCTTTGTATGCAAAAACTTTAAAACTAATACGGTTGATTGACGTAAAAATTTTATTTGTACAAAAAACCTTAATACATTTTTGCTCTAAAATAATTTGGGGAGCCAATAATCGCATGTTATGAATTTTACATTGAAATCCCTATGATGCGTTACGCAAGTCACCACCCTGTATATTGTTCTAGAGTCTTTAATCCTGTCTTTAGAGCGTTTTCCTGACTCAGCGCTAAAATCAAGCATGTTGCGAACATCCCACATGTGGGGTTTTTGATATGTTCAAGTGCACCGTCTAAAGAACATTCTGGCCAAATTTCAAAAATACACCCTATAATATTAATTGACCGTACCGTGACCGGACCGTAATCTGACCGATAATGTGAATCCGCCTTTAACCTACGCTTTTAAAGTAAGCTCCGCTTAAATTTGTCGGTGCAGACGGCCACTAGAGGATAAAAAAGTTAATTCTCACGACACGACAATTTGGTTGACTCTGATTTTCGAAAGGGCTCCTTCAATGCGTTCAAGAAGCAACATGGTCTTGCATAACTGCAATTCCACTTCCCACACAGCAGTGCAAACAATGAGTGGAGTAGTCAAAGCGGGACCATCCACTGCGTGTCTTCTTTTTATTTTCTAAACCCAAAAAAAATTACGCGGTTATTCTCTGGTCTCCAGCTCCACTCACCAAAAGTTAACTTTTAAGAGCTTTTATGTGTCTCTGAGGGTTTTGGTTTTTAAGAATCCGTAAGAACTCTAAACCCTACAAAACCGTTTAAGAACTTTTAAAGGCCTTGTCCTTAAAATATGCTTTCTTTAATTTATCACGCTAAAGCCTCACTCTTGGGTGACATTTTGTACCGGACGGTTATAAACTAAAGGGTTGGTTCGGTAATTCTACGTGCGGAAAGTGCCAATTTGTACTGGTATCTTACAAAGGATTAATATGGTTCGTGGTGTGCAGAATTCTTCTTGTAATTTCTTCATTTTTACTCATTTTACTGAATTACTTACAATTGGAACTTATCAAATGAGAAAAAAGGGTGTTGAATAAACTTTTAGTGAGATTCTAAAATCTGAGAGGGGAGGAACTAGGTTAAATAAAGATTGAGATTAGTAGGTTGCACCATTTCGGCTCTTCAACAATCGGCAAAAAGTCACCCTTAAGTTATCTTTTTGTCGAGTGTTATATGAATGCACCTGGGATTGTAATGTAACACATTCTCCACCATATTTTTCTTATAAAAACACAAGACCTCAAGAATATAAAGACTAGGAAGAGTTAGGATCTTTAGTTCCGAGAATGATTGACGACAATCATCCCTGTACTGTAGATTGTTAATCACGCGTACGGCCTTTCGCTGGAGGCGAAAGATGAACTTCCATGAAGCACTATGACCCCACGCCGTATTGCATAAGCAAGAGTACTGTGAATCAGCAATTAGCAATAATTCCAAAAATTTAATAAACATTTGAATACTTGATACTTGGTACTTGGGCATATACCTGGCGTAGCCGCCTCTCCCAGAATTTAGTCAACTGTCGTGGGGATTCTTTCTATGCTGTCTTCTCCCATTTTGCTGGATATATTCCTGGTCAATATTCTAAAACGTAAAAATCATCGCAAGCTGGTTAATAATTCGCTGGTAGGTAAAAACAAAGCGCTCGATTATTCAAATGTACATTTACCAATGGTATTATAATGTCGACAATATAGCTGAATTACGTCCTCTTAATTAAATTTAGGTTTAGGTAGTTGAGCTTTTAAGAAATTTCATGAGCCTTTAAGGGATTTTAAGAGTATGACAGCGCAAATATTATCCAAGATCCAAGTTTCAAGATCATTCTAGTTTACCTATTCCATTGTGCCCAGAGAGATTCAAGATGATCTTATTATCCTAACATTATAAGATATCTTATAATTAGAGAAAAAATTTAAAAAAGAAACACTCTCATAGTCATTGGCTGTGCCCATCATTAGTCTGTAAAAAAAATCAGCTTCATTTATCCAACGGTAACCTAGTTATATCCGTCGAAAGTTCGTGAAAAACCGACTAAGAATTGTTTTTTTACGGAGTTATCAAATGTGCGCGATTTTTTTCAATATTTTTTTAAGATTGTCAACGTTTTCATTTGGTGTATAACTTATTTTCTCGAAAAACAACCTTTCAGAATTGGTACCGCAAGAAGTACCCACAGCGCCTTAAGTCATATGACCTGAGGCGGCAGACGATCGAATTTAGCATACTCTGATAGGGCAAAATGCAACTCCATCGGTTAAAATTTTGATCATTCTCGTTCAGTGGATTTCGTGTTAGCTCCCCTACTATTGAGTTTGTAAAAAGTGAGTCCCCAGCGTACTGACGTACCACATTCGCTATCGAAAACTCGCTCCCAAAGTTTTTTCTCCCAGAAAATTCTCACTCGGATAATTTGTCAACCGTAAACCCCCCCCACTATTGTTGTATTCAGTTTGTATTATAAATTTAAATCGCATATATAAGGGAACATTTTTTTCGTAAATTAGTTAAAAGCTTTCAAGTGTTAGTAAAAAGTTATTATGGGACAAAAATTAATAGGTTTTGCGATAATCAATGCCATTTGCGAGATCAGCAATGCAGGTGGTTATCAGTTTGGGCGACGGTACAGAATTTCGAGTGTTCCCGGGCAACGACAATGTTGAATTTATTAGTGGAAGTGATTTTTCTCTTAAATAGGAAGAACGAAGAAAAAAGGGGCTCTCTCTAGCCTTAAATTTTTCGTACAGGATTCTTTGTATTTGATTTTCTTTTTATGTGTGTTAGAATATAAATTCGCTTAATTCGAAAATCAGGTAGAGTTTTATTTTTCTGTGTAGGTATATTTCTAATTTCTGTTTATCCGGATGTTATTTCCAGTTCAAAATTGGAGTAGCAATTTCATTTAAAACAAAATTTAATTGCGGCCTTCGAGTTTAAAAAAAAATTATGTCGGAACCCAGCTGTGCTCTGAGGGAGAGTTTGAAAAGAAAAAAATTAAATTGTGATTTGAGATAGCTACAGGTAGGTGTCTGTTGGGTGGACCTTGTTAACCAATTTACCCAATGAATTTACCACCTCCCAGTTTTTTTAATAAAAGATTCTCCTGTTTGCACCGGTTTTGGTTTTTCGTCTTTCTATTTCCTATTTTTCTATTCCTTCCATATACTTATAGTTCAACCAGGGTTGTCCTGTTTTCGTTGTCTATTGCAAATTTTTTGTTTCGCATTTTACAACTCAATTGATTGAGGTATATCCTTAACATCCTCTCCAGTTTCTCAGCTTGGTTGGAGAGTTTTGATCAACCGATCCAAGCCTCTTTATTCTACTAAAATTAGGTTAACTACTAGAATACTTTATTGTTCTATGTTATTTTTTTTATTTAATCTTGTTTTTATTCAATTCGAGCGTTCAGATGTATGGTTTATGTGATATTACTGTGACATATCTAAACTTATGCCCGACCTGTTCACATTTTTACACTATGTGACTCCAGTCTGCCTCCCACTGTAACAAAAATCTTAAATGCAATAATCATAAAGATCGTTTTAAGGATTATTGTTAGTAGGGAAATAAATTCGTAGCTTCGTACATACTTTGGTTAAAATTAAATTGGTTCATCTGATTTTCTTTGATAAGGGACCGTTGCAGAACCTATAAATCTAGTGAATAAACGTTTAATGCAGGGTAGTTGTTTTTGTGTATACATACTAACGTAAATACACCGTTTCTTTCAGCATGATTCATTAGTAATCGTTATAAAAATCTTTTTAAAAAGTTTCCCTTGTTTCGAATAATATAAGAATTCTGTTCGTTAAAACTTATTTTGTACACAACTACTTAGCACAACCTAGCAGTACTTTAGGGATTGAGTTTTAAAATTTCATTTTGCTATAACAAGGAACTGCATGGATTCTTCTCTGTTAAGTAACACACACAAATAATATATTTTTGAAGTTTTTGAAGTATACCTTATTGAATTACGCTTTTATCTTCGTAAGCATCATACACTTCACATTTTATAACTTTAGTTGCTACGAAGCGTCTACCTTTTCAAATAAACCAACTTAATAAATAATACAAAACTCAAATATGCAGCTCAATTCTTCTTATCCTTTACGGCTCGTCCTCACTGCAAAAATTCAGTCTAAATGACAAGGGGCTTCATTTCAGTTTACTGTTGTGAATGAATACGGCTCTTTTTTACAAATAGGCGTATAAATTTAGAGATGAACTTCGCGTTATAATGTGACTCTATAGGGGTTTGGCGGCGCATTTGTATCACGTTGAGTGAATGTGTCGTCTCCTGCCGTAGAGTTACAGCTACAAATCGCCGCCTTCCCCGATGGGAGCATCGACGGCGAACATACCATTGGGGAACAATTATTTTTTTCTACAACTGTCAAAAAAACCTGTCATTTTCTGACGAATTTCGAAGCGAGAAGTACTAGATTTTTAAACGGTTAATTAATAAGTAAGGTTGCCCTTGACAACGTGCGCGAAATCGTCAACAGTGAAAAAAAGTATTTCGCGCACGTGACAAAGTTGAACTTAAACAGCAAATTTAATTAACAATCGGTTCAGTTGTAGAAAAAATATTGTATATAACGCTAGCGCGAAGTTATTTCGCGCATTTGACTGATATTTTAACTCGGCTTCGCCTCGTCAAAATACCTTCAGTCTCAATGCGCGAAATTGAGCTTCGCGCTCTTGTTATATAAATAACTATTTTGTTTCCGTTTTAATCTAAAGGCTACTTTTCATTATGGCTTATACTGCTTAAGCCGATATATACAGGACATTATCTGTAAGGAGTTACGGTTTCTCACCTACAGATTGCCAACAAATCGAACAATAACCTTAATGAAGCTCGTGTTTACTTGCAAAGGTTACAGAAGCCCCCTTAGTTAACGAACCAACTTTCTTTTGTAAAATAAACGGTTCAGTGCTCGTTAAAAGAATTCAAATGATAGAAAGTATTTCCTCGTTAGTCAGTATTCAATCAGATCAGATGATTGATGTAAGGAAACCTGCGTCGCTTTATTTTGTTCCTTTCCAAAGCTTACGTAGAATCGTGAAAATACAGTATAATATAGTTAAACATATACATTATGGAATTTTGTTGTACCAATTTAGGCGTATGGTATATTATACTCATAATGTATCATAAACCACCACATCGTTTAGTCTCAATTCGCCAACGTCCAAAGACGGAACTGGTACTGGTTGGTTAGTACATGAATATTTCCTGGCTGTTAAAATTTTGACTTTATTGTTCATTGTTGTTTTCGTTGATTATTTTATATCTACGATCAACGGAGTGGTTTCTGAATTTTTTGAGTACTTGCAAAGTATTAAGGAAAAGCTCCCCACAAGGAAATCCAACTATTTTCAGAATTGGTTTAAGATAGATATCTATAACCTATGTCACATATACCTAATAATCGACCGACTCATTGCTTCGATTGGTACGCTGCGTATTGTAGCGAATATTCTAGAAATCCAGATAAACATCGAGGCGCCATGAAAGGTAAATAATCGGCGATAAGGCTACCGGATGTGACTCAGTATTTGCGAGAAATGCGGAGATATTCGGTTTTCTCGAAAGTGTATGAGAACGTTCTAGAATTATCCCATTTGCTATACAGGCTGTTCCTTAAAGGCCTGCTAATATTTATAAGGAGGCGATGCTTGAACCTATTTTAAGAAAAAAACTTCCTATTAACCTATGTCCTAAACGTTTTAATTTTTGAGATACAGGATGGTAAAGATTTTAAAAAAATCAGTTTTTTAAATAATAAAGATCATATTGTAGACATCTTTATGAAATTTGGTGTATGTCTTCTATACATAATTGTTAAATGAGTATCAAACAAAAGTAGTAATTACAATTCGATTGTATTGAAAACCAATAATCAAACGTTATATCAAGGAAGTAATCGAAAATACCTTTTGAACCACAGGTCGAGCTCAGAAATAGTGCTTTTCTGTCTTATCTCATAACAATACAAACAAACAAGCAAGAGGGATAGTGATAGCGCGACGGTAGCAATGTCTAACGTCTGACACTAGAGTAAAACGAAACTGGAACCTTAATATTAGTACTCAATAAGAATCAATTCTTACTTTAGCAAAGCAAAATTATGATCGACCACGAATTGTCCATACAAATCGATGTAAAAAATTCACAGATTTCGCAATCCATGCAACCATCGGATAACCGTATAACATATAGGAACAGTAATATAAGTAATATAAGTAAATAATAAGTAAGTAACAGTAATGGCGCACCGAGAAAAAAGATTTGAAGTGAAGTGAAGGCGCACAAGAAATACAACTGTACGCAAGACCAAATTAAAGAAGGGCTAGAATCAGAAGTATCCCAGAAAACACCTGCACGACCTGTGGCGGCGAAACAAATAACTATTGTAAATGAAACGTATAACACTCGTATGGCTCCTAGCGATGAAAATAAACAACTAAAGTTAATATCAATTGTACCATCTAAGCTAAACGGATTAAAAAGGAAATGCATACATGGCGTAAGAATTAAAATGAGAGTATATTTAAATTATTAAGAAAGGAGAACGTTACAACATATCTTCTCACTTCCACCTTTTACTTTCATGGTACTTGGGTTTTACACCTCTCCCTTCATTTTGCCGTTTACGCATCTTGTAACAATATAAGTATGTCAAACTGTTCGACAGCTTTGTTCTGAAATGCATAAAGGATATTGCCATTTCATAAAATGTGGTTCGACGAAAAATTGCAGTCTCAGCAATATAGGATAGAACGCGTTTTAATAGCAAAACTGTCATCATTAGCGGACAACTTACTGTTCGCTGATGATAACAGCTTTGCGGTTGAAACACGTTTGATCTTTTAATATAGATATTATTGTGGTTAATTGGAAGATGGGTTTTTGATACATTCGATTATATGTTTTGTGAAGGAAAGTAAACTGCGCTAAAGTGATTGGCACGGCACGGATCGACTATTAACACTTGTTTTAAAAAAGACGATTAGTGTCAAAAAAGATAATCCCTTACAAAAGTAGAAATGCGAAATTAAACTAACGAGTGATTTAATCACTGTGTAATATGCCTTTTTATAAGAGCGTTAACCATGTAGTGTGGACAGTACGCTATTTAGAACAATGAAAAATTGCAAAAGAAATAAAAATGTAGATTACTTTGCAGTTCAAAAGTGTTCTTTTGCTGTACCCTTTGAAGGTTGTGTTCTAATGTCGGGAAAATATTTAATTAAGTTCTAAATTAAAAGCTGCGCAAATACATTTTCAGACTTTTTTCATTATTTCCCGCTATTCTGAGAGCACTTCTTAACGGATGAGATGTTGAACACTGCTTGATATTCCATTTATAAGGGTATCTGTAAAGGTAAACCCATGATTTTAATACTTTTAGGTATTTAAGGATTCGAACCTTTTTTGGTGAAATATAGGTCGAACTTTGTAGTGCAATAATTTTCGATGATTACGGACGCATTCTGGTTTTTATACGCATCAGCAGTCCCCAACAACAAGCAGTGCATGGTTTGCGATAAAAAATCGCTACTGAAGCATTTAAACAGAAAATCTCAAAAACATGAAGCGGGAAGGGCGATAGTTAGTTGATTTAATATTAAATGCGGCACAGTACGTAATCAACGCATGAAAACACTGAAAAACGTTTTAATGTATTTTTAGTTTAGTGACAGTTCAGAGTTGTTATATCCGCAGGTGTGGAACTGCAGCCCGAAACTTGCGGTTCGCAGCTGCGGGCGGATTTACAGCCGAGTAGAGCTTAGCTCAAGGCTGCCACAGCAGTAAAGTGTCCTGAGTTTCCCCTATTTTATGATCATTCTATGCAGAGTCCTAGATATTTCTTAGTATGGAAGGAAATGGACTGTCAGTATATCACTTTGGATTTGATATGGCTTCCAAGTCACATTTATACTGTACATACAAAACCTATTAATATTATATATTTATATACTCGTAGTTTATCATACGCAAGTTTCGCATTGACGTTCCAAACCCAACTCTGGGAAAGCGTAAAACACTCTGAGTCGTCGCGGAGTGGATATAATCCTAAATTTCTTACTTCATAAAGTTACACTTTCATGTGTTAAGGTGGTACTTTTTAATCTCGAAGACAAACAGTAGTTCACTCTCATAAGGGAAAAATGTTTCTAGCTTCTTGTGTATCTTACCAAAACTACGCTAAAGGGCTCAAATGGTTCTACTCTCTGTTTAACATCGCCCACCCAAACAATTTGCTTATAACCACAGCTGAAGCTGCTTAAAGTGTCGTATAATTACACCCAGTACATTAAATTGGGATTGGGATTTACATTTCTGCCGTGTATAATTCTGATTTATCGTTGGATAACATTTGGTCATTATGCGTAGTAATTTCGGCGAGTTTAACTGCACATAAAAAATAAAGTTAAGCTTTTCCTGCAAAGTATATCATTTTACGTTGGTTTATGTGTTTTGGAAAGTTATGTACTTTGTAGGACTAGAAATACACAGTGAGTTTAAAAGCTTAGTGTGTAAAAACTTACCATTCATCTAGGCTTAGTTTTTGTGTTTACCTTCAGCATAATGAAGATCCCACCTTAATGTGAGTATGTAGATATCCTGTGCACATTCATTGCATATGTATGTCCGCAAATAACCCAGTAAGAAATATGCCTATGCTTCTACTACTCTGCATGTTTATTAAGTTTTGGAGACGCATGGAACTAAACTAATGAGATAATGGTTGAGTTAAATCAACGCAACCGAGCACTTGGTGATGAGGAGGGTGTATTGTGCAGTAATTTATCCTTTGTTTAGGTGTAGGATAATTTAAACCATCGTTTATTTCGTCGTCCTTTAAGTGTAAAAACGATGTACAGCGAGCTTTATTCGCTTTAGTTTAGTTACAAAGCAGCGGCGCGCGCTTCGCGTCATTTAAAGTTTCACTTTTATAATTGCCAGCATCGAAAAAGGTCGTTGTGAGTTACTTAGCAAGTTGTAAAATCCGGCGTGGTGGAAAGTTTCTTCTCTAGACTAGCAATTTATTAGATGATTTAACGGGGCGGGTGCCCATTTACTTAATTTAGAAGGATTTTTTTCGCATACACTGGCCAAAATGGCTAAAAAACTATACAAAAAAGTTCATTACAATTTTTTGTGAGTTCCTTTATTTTTGAGTAGTTTTGAATGAAAAAGTTAAACATTTATTTTATTTTTTTTTAATTTGCATTTTTCTCTAAAAGTAGGTAAGCATCAGAATGATAATTACACAAAAAAAGATGTGTCTTGATAAGATCTACAAAAAGGGCCTTAAGTCAATGTTATCATTGAATGATGACACAAAATTCGATATGTCGATCATGCTATTCAAGTCTGCAAATTCGATTCCAAAATTTTCGTATCTGCGGGTGGTAGGAAAATGCTTTTTAAGTAAAGTTCCGTTACAATCAATAAACATTAATATCGACTTAAATCGTTATTTTTTTTTATTTGCAACATTTTCAATTAACTACATGCGAAATTAGATCATTCACTAGTAGGCGGGGGACACTTTGTAACCCTAAGGCCCAATTTTCAAATGAGTATAACTTTTGTTTGAAAAATTATTTTAAAAAACTGTTCGACAATTTTGTTCCTTAACTCATCAAGTATGTACACAACAAATTTCGTGGAATTCTCTCAATTTTCGTTGTCCGGCCAAGATTTGCAGTGGAACTTTTTTTCGAATGTTCAAAAACTAATTCCAGATTCGTCATTTGCATGTTCAAAAACCACCAGATACCAAATTTCATCACAATCACAATTTTTTTCGCACCCCCAAGCAAGGGTGCGCCCTTTCGTGGTAGGAATTTTGAAAAAAAATTTTCAAAATCGGATAGGACATACTTGAAAACCTATTCAAAGTCGTGCCACCCATCTTTGTAACTCTTATGGTTACTGAGAAAAAAATTAGAAGAAATTCAAATTTCACCACTTCTTTAGGGGTGGCTCCCAAACGAAATACGTTGGCCCCTCGGTTTATTTGGAAAAAGTGCTTGTCCTGATCGCCCTCTATCACCCAATTTTTTTTACATGCGGTCATGTGATACCCTGTATAATAGAGGAAACCCAAACCATATGCCATATCCATCATTATGTTGTTGATAGCAAACACGCACCCATCCATTACAAACAGATTTACCTATCTTGAATTAAAGTGATAGTTCTTTCTATTTGAGTTATTCGCACAACTAATCGCCGCACAATAAACCATATCAGAATGATAAAGAAGTCGATACGTCGTCTGTCATGATACTATTTTTTATAGGTATATCCTGGTGTTTTATTTATATCATGATATCCTGGTACCTGTATTTAAAATTTGTCACCCAGTGATGTCATTAGCAGCGCAGGAATGCGCGTGAGCATATTTTACTAGATTATAGTATCATGCGACGCTACTAGAAATGATTCGGCTAAGTTAGCTCCTCGTTTTCTATGACCTTTCTCGTAAAGTAGGTTACCTTAGCTATGAGTTGAGGATATTTAGGGTAAGTCCGCAAGCGTGTGATCAAGATCTTAACACTTACATCGAACCAGATGTCATGGTTAAGTATCGTAGTTATTAGATGATTTTATGCCGGACTTGTGCCTGTGGTATTTCTTCTACTTCACTATTGACTGATACTTCTCGGATTCTTAATTTGTGTAGGCACTTTGTCTACATATGAGATGAGATGGTTGGAAGGGTCTTTGTCGGAGATTAATTTTGGAGAGTAGGTTGCAGCTTTATTCCCTTTTATTTTTAGGTGGGTTTCATGTTCAACTATCCAGTTTATTTCATTGTTTAGTTAGCACTTCAAGTGTTACACATGTACGCCAAGAACCCCATTCAAACTAAGTCTGCATTACATTATTTTGCTTTCTGCCTTTCAGTCCAATTGGACGTTACCATTGTCTCCACTAGCGCCTATATATTTCGGTTACACTAAAATGGTTTCACTTTTTATCTTATTTTAATTGAGGGCAAATGGTTGTTTTTTGCTATATTACAGCAGGTTTCGATGCGAGAGTTCTTCTTATCGATCAAATGTTGAACTTAGGCACAAAATTATACTTTTCTAAAAAGTTTATTTCTATTGTAAATTGTATTAATTGATAAGACAACAACAGAGAAGAATTTAGCGTACATACAGGACATGTGTGTACAAACTATCGTAGAGAATTTGAAGTGGTAAAAGCAAAGAGTTCAAAAATTTTTGGTCCGACGACCATTATTGTGTTTGGGAAGAATAAGAAGTTTAGTAAATTTATAGTGGTGTAGATTGCACAGATTTTGCTACATTTTTTTAGTATTTGGTGATATTGAGTCGCTTAATTTTTTTGAACCCTGTCAATTTTATGTTTGAGAAAATCTGGCAGTGTAATGTGCCAGTTTTAATAATAACGCGAAGAACAATTGCCTTTACTTGATCTATTATTTTCCTGGAATTCTGCGTAAGACATTTTTTGTGCAGCTCAGAAAATCAGTTTTATAATCATAGTATGGACAGTTTTATATTATTCCGCGCGATCTTAGTTGAACTGCAACCATTCAAGATATTCATGTGATTATTCACGATATGAACGACTGTTTGAAACAGGCCCTTCTTTTGACTATAAAAGTGCATCATTTTGTATAAAAATACATAACGTGTCCTGCAGATTAAAATTTTCAAAATTTTTCAGTGTTTTAAATTTAATTTAAAAGGACATCGTTTTTTTCCGGGTTTTTTTTATAAACTGGCAGCGTAACATACGAGATTCATTAAATTTCCTAACAACGGACATACCTTCGCTGAACCGAAACGAAATCTGCATCTGGAATTTACGATAGCTTTTTATATTGACGGTAATTCTATGCTCCGCTATTATTATGTATTCATCAAGTCTACCTTTTTAATAAAACCTGAGCTAGAAGACCGTATCTGCACTTGAGGGATAATTAATGTGTTGAGTATTATATCTATGTACGTGCACTGATTGCCTTGAAATTATGCAGGATTGATTCATACATCGCTGACTACCGAGGTAAAAAATTCTTAATGCGTCACTGCGTTCATGAAACGAGATGGGGTAGCTAATACGTCTTTATTACATATTTCCAAGTTGCTTTAAACTTTTTTTCTAAAAGTCATTTCAACGTTCAACAACGCGAACGGTTTTTAAAGTCTTGTGATGTATGAAATATCCTTCATTTTAGGCATTTAACTTACAAACAATCCCTTTATATCACTCTTATTTAAAAAAAAAACACTTTCAAATTTATAATAAGTATTTTGTATCCTTCATATGACCCTATAGTTTATTATTATACCCGGGAAATAACAGAAATGTCCGCAAAGAAAATGAAAACTAACTCTTAAAAAGAAAGGATTGTAACTGAGCAATTAGGTTCCATTTGATGTGTTCGAGCACGAGATGCGTAATTGTTCGAATGTCTGTTGTAATTTACAGTTGCATAGATACGGATTGAACAGAAGAAGATTAAAATAAGGAGCGCGTGTTCGCAGAAGATTGCATGGAAAAGATGGCACCGAGTAACAAAACACGACATCGATTGTTCACTGTATAAGTTCTACCTTGCTCTTATCCTTTAACTTTTCATTAAATCTTAGTAGATTGTTACATATGCACTTGCAGTGTAATTACCTTCGTTTGTGTGGAGACACATCAATCGTATGTGGATTGTTCAAACGTTTGAGAATCAGGAGTGTTGTTCACATTTGGATGAATCTAACACTAACGGCTCTAATGAGCTACGCGATAAACTTTGTGAGACACAAGAAGTTGCCCCATAAGGCATTCCTTAGGGTAAACTACGCGCTGTAACGGTTCTAAATATATGGTAGCGGGATTTCTCATACTGACTGCAGCTAGACATTTAGCCAAGTGACACAATTTAATGTAACAGTAGGTCTTTTTACGTATGGTAAAATTAGGGCACATCTTTATCCACAATACAAAAAGCAAGACGCAAACATTTCTTAATTAACAAAAACGACGTTGTTGGTTTTGCTTTGCCTTCTGTCCTTTCAGCAACTTCAAATGTGACTGTGTACACACATTGTGCGCAACACTCTGCCTTTTAGTAGGACCTGCATTAACCGCAACTGGAAAATGTACAAAGTTTGCGTATATTAGTCCTTCTATCCTAAAGGACTCTGTTTCGAAATTAACGTAAAACTTAGGTAGCAGGGTTAACTGATAAAGTACGTTTTATAGGAATTATAATTGTACTACGTCCATTAAAGTAAAATACGTAAGCACCAAATCAATTTTATAATTGTTTATTTTTGATTCCGAAAAACGGTGATAACGAAGCGGCTAGTTTTTGTATTCCCTCTCGCGCTGAAAATTCTGCAGTCTGATAAATATGCAGCTCGGTTGACTTATTGTGCAATAAGTTACGTTTTAGCACAGATTTAAATATACTATTTAAATCTGTGGTTTTAGTCTTTATCTTTTACAATATGTCAGCAGAAGACAATGGAATAACAAATTTTGTACTGAAATGTGAAGCTTGCCTTTTCATGTTGAACTAATGTTGCTCCTGTAACAGATAGTGTACGCGAGGGTAGAGTAGAAATAGTCTATAAAAAATAACTAAACTCATAAACTGATTCTTCTCTATTAAAATTGATCTCGTGCCTAACATAACAATCTACCATCGTAATTAAATATATGTACCTATTATTGAATTTCAATGATGTTTCATTGTTGGGAACTCACGAACCATCCTAACCTTTCTTCCGTTTTCATTGATATATATTAATTTCAATACCCACTGTATATATTAAATTCCGTAAATATCGATTTAAGATTTTGTACCATGGAAACGTTGGATTTATGAATATTTTTATCCGATTCTAAGAGCATGGATTACCGATTTATAAGGGGTTCGTTAAGGTAGTGTAACTGTTACCACACAATTAAAATGAGAATCATTTCTTACTAATGACAGAATGACACACAAGCACAATATTACTAATCAGTCAGTATGCCGTACCGTGTCACGTATACTCATTCATAAATTTAATTTCTATACTTCAATATATCTAAGTGCGGTTTATTAAACTTACTATAAAGAAAAAAAATAGTTATGCATATACACAAGAGGAAATTCGCAAGTAATGTAACACGAGTTAATTTTAATATTCACAGTTTATTTATAAAATAACGCCTTATATTTGATTTTTGTAAATAATCATTATAATCCTAACATCAAAAACAAAGTCGGGTTAATTACACCATTTATAACTCGGATGGAGACTTCCTGATACATATGTGATTAGTAAGATTTGTCTGTACATCGTACATCAAACTAACTATTAAAGTAAATAAAGCTGAGTTTAGTTGAGAGAGAAGGGTGGGAATTAGAATAAAGCCACAATGATCGTACTCGTGTGAGGTGAGGCGGCGCAGTCGTCGAAATCGGTCCCATCCATGTAATATTTGGTCACATGGAATAAACCCCCGCGAAATGTCGTGGAATGCAATTAGTATTTTATATAATGAAAGCAGTCCAAATCAAAAAGTACTTTTCGGAAGATGTGGCGTATAAACAAAGTAACTAAAACAAACAAAACCACGCCTAAAACATTGTGTACCATAATCAAATAATTTCAATTGTTGAATAAATTAGTGTTGAATAAATTAATCTAGGGCAACCTCTCCAATACAGTGGGTTCATTTAATAAAAAAAGGAGAAGAATTTGTTGCACAACTAATTTACTTAAAGTATAATGCTTTTGAGAAGTGCTCCTGCAGAAGGTCTTAAGTTGTTCTATACTACTCCGGTATTTACCTAACAAATTAGGAAAACTGCAAGAAAACCTAATTCCGAGTAGCCGGCAGTGTAGGTACTCGAAAATGATCTAAGGAAATTCCCATCTCTGTCACAGATGAAAAATTCTTACCTCAGCCCAGGTTCGAAAACCCGACCGCCGGCTATGTAAAAATCCTGTACATGTACTCAGGAATGTTTAACTGTTAAATAACTCCTAAGTGTTTTGCACCTTTATGTGTTTAGCATTTTTGTGGCAGTTGAACTTTTTCGGATTTTTAAAAACTACTTTTCATTGACTAATAAACCTGTCACAATCTGAATAATAAAATCTACTTTGAAATCGTCATCTCGACTCATTTTGAATTTGAGAGTACTTTCCTCCCACTAAAAGTTTTCGCGATATTAAATTTGCTCTTAAAATTTTGACATCACCAATGGATATATTACTTTCAAATTTTAGGGCCATCGGGCACACCTTCAAGGTATACGCTACCTATTGCAAAAAATTCAGGACTTTAGGACCATTCCTCTACAAGTAGTTCAAAATGGCAGAAGTGGCTCCGGGCGGACGGAAGGACGGGCAAAACGCAAACAATGGCACATTCTTTTAAGTCTTAAAAAAATGCGATAAAAATGGTAGCCAATAAGGCGACTGGAACCTCACCAATCGCACCGATCAAAGTATTACAGGACTATTATTTTGTCCACAACTGTATTTAATCACACAATCAACTCACTTGGGTAATACTTCTTAACGCGAGCGGTCAAACTAATATTAAACGTACCTGATATTTTCACGACCCTCTCTCAATGAAAATTTTGTTGCGCATTCCTTATTAACTAATTAATTACCAGTGTTATATCCAAAAGGACTTTTCCCATTTTCCAAAATATTCTCATCTTTCAGGATTATTAGTGGGAGTGATGCAAATAGGTCTGCTCCTATCTATTTTGCTGCTAAAAAGGCATTTCCCATTTCAAATCGCATCCAAAAGCTTTTTAGCTCTTTAGATCATTTAAGGGAACAGTTTTTTCAAATTTCAGCCAAATCCGTCGGGTACTTTCGGCTGAACCTTGTTTAGAAGAATCATGCCGCCAGGAAGGGTAGTAAGTATATCAAAACATTTACCTATGCAAATCAGTGGAATCCATTCTCCAACGTGCAGAAACGCAAGTTTTGAGACTTTTGGGAAACACATTTTTACCATACTTCATTGTTATCCCCCGTGGACGTATACTGCATAGTTGAAATATTCAGTAAACAAACAAAAACTTGTAAGAACACGAACAAAACAGCTAATTTGAGCAGATATTTAAATGCAAATGGCATTACCCAACCGAAGCATTTTTTTTTAATTACTCGTATATTGGAAATTGTAAAATATCTTTCTGTGCTTTTGATAGCACCTTCTCTAAATCTGGGAATATCTTTACGTTGTTACTTGTTTAGACATTTTTAGAATGATTTTGAAAACTTTCACAAAGATCCTTTAAATTTCTAATATTTTTGATATACATAGTTAACTATTATTTATATGCATACAAATATAAATATAATAATATAAATCGAACCAAGAGATTTTCAAATCTCTTTACTGTGTAGGTATCGCGTACAAAATTTTCAACGAATCAAATATGTAACAAAAGGTCTATGAAATATGCTAGTTACGCAGGCATTATTAGCCTGTAAACCCTTATTAAAGTTAAAGTTAATTATTGAGTTGTAACTAAAAGTTTCATACCTTCGTTAATATTGACGCATAAAACGTGGGAGTTGGGCGCATGGATCCTCTCAAAACGTGCGCAAATTAATGTGTTACTATGACTTTGCCGTTCTTGAAAAAGGGGAACAACTTAATGCACGTCTGAAACTTTGCATTCCGTTAAATATGCTTCATAAGATGTTAAGATTGTGTGTGAGAAATGTCTAATTTTATCACAAATATTACTCTGATTTTCTTCGTTTGTAATATTTTTGTCTCACCACATCGTTGTTAGCTTTCTATCCGGAGTACGATTGTATCAAATTCTTGCTGGAGTCTATTTTGGTTTTCAAGTTTAATTGCAACCTCTTCTACTCATACTTTGTGTATGAATTCTATCAAATCGATTGCCATCTCTGGGACAATCTTCTGCTTATGCTTATTTTTGCTCTTTTATTTATGTGCTCATAGGATTTGTCCTCAGTTAATGAATGAATAATTGCTACAAACTTTGCGTTATGTCTAATTCTTCCAAATACTTGTCTTTTGCTTTTTATCATCTACCCTGTGATTGATGAACAGAACGCTTTCTGTTTCAGTTTACTTTTGCACTATAATTTGACTTTGGAGCATTTTAAATACCTACTCCAAAATAACCAAACAAAATTCTCATGCCCAGCAGAGGTTGCCTTCTAGGTTTTTTTACTGTGTCTTCTTGTCGTTGCAAAATATAGACAACCGTTGTAAAACAGCTGCATCGCTAAGGTTTCAAGTTAAGTCTCTTTTTGTGAAGTTTTTACTCCGCCTGCGAACAAAACATCAAGGTTGTGCGTTCGAAAACTTGATGTGCAAATCGCAGGGATTATGACCTTTTTTTGTATAATCATGCAGTTGACCTCATCTTTGAATAACCCTTATGTACCAATGTTCAGAAAAATCATTGGACGCCCTCTCTATGATGCTTACTTACAAAGTTTACATTTTTGGTAGCACTACTCAAACGCTATATGCTGGAACTGATAATTGAGTAATCCCATTAGGCAATTTTCGTTCTACAAGTGTTGCAAATTGTAAACATTGAACATTTCTACTCTTTGCATGAGATGTACGTCTACTACGTTGCTTTATTATTCCTTCCAGCAAGTCTGGTACATGTATATTTCATACGTGTTTATCAACGCCGCAAAATGTACATTATTTGAATTCCGTAATCCTAAATTCCACAGGTGGCCGTTACACAAATATAGCGACCCTAAAGTTAAACACATCATTTAATAATTTCTTATAATTTATTTGCGCGATATAACAAACGCTGAGCGGTGTATTAGAAAGTTATCAAACTCACTATAAATTTTAGATGATTTAATTTGAGTTACTAAACAAGAACTTATTGGAATGGAACGATACATAAATTGGTTTATCTTTCATGTTTGCAGGCCTAAAGTAATTTTGTTCGGGCACGTGTCTTGATCGGGAATCGATAGATTGCGTCCCGTTTGATATCTTGGGACTCCACGCACGGCTGACTTCTGGCAAACATGCCCAACGGTATAAACATGTGCTTCGGTCGCTTTTCCGAGGTTTTGTCTCTTCTGTATCATCTACCTTACTTCCCCGGGTTTAGGGTACGTCACGTATGATAGGGTTGCTTTTTACCTTACATAATTTGTATCTCTGATCTTAATCATTCAGAACTATCCGATTTTCATGTAAGAAATGGAATGGGATCAAAATTATAATAATTACCTACTCCACTCGTATGTGGTTTTTCTTTGCGTTTACATTACTAAGTTTTCCTTTTCCCATTAGCGATCTGAAACCGAATCAAAGAATCCTTAAAACTGGTTGTAACAAAGCAAAAGATTACACGTGTTTCGACATCATATTTTCATGTAATATTTGTTAAAAATCTCCGTTTTTAGCTCGCTTTAATTTTAATAAAAATACTCCATACACCAAATACGGGCAATGTAAATATAATTATGTTTATTAAACATTCCGTAAATTTTTAATATTATGCACATACATTTGTATAGGATGCTAGAATAATGAGATTCTATACCTTTTTTTGTTGTAAAATCTCTGAACATTGTGTATTTAAAAACGTAATACTGATCGTTCGAAGACTCAATATCCTTTTCAAACAAACCTTAAACCGCGAAACATGGAGGAAGGTTCGGTCCACTCACAATGCATCTTTTTTTATTAACTTTTTATGTCTACGCCACAATGTGAAAACGTATACGGATCAGGACTATTTGACTCGGAATGAATTTAATTCAACGGAACTTTTCCACTTATCCAACCCTTAATGTTCTCTTTTTATTTTCGGGACGCAGTATAAGCCTAACTAATTAATATCTTATATTTGTCGTTTGCATTATTTTAATGATCGGTTGACTGAACATATTCAAGTATACCTATTTATAATTGTGCAGTTCGTATGATACTTCACAATTCAGTTCATTGCATTCAATCCATTAAAATTAAAGAGCTTCTTGACAAATTATGCTCTTAACGTATACAATAGAACAACAATATAATTCAAGCTATTAATATTTAAATCATCGTGAATAATTTGTGGTTGTACAAGTGATGCATATGCGGCCATTTGGAAAGTAAATATTGTTTTTATGAAATCGGGAAAAGCGTTATTAGTGATATTACGTTGGGGTTTTGCATTAAAAAAGGTCTAATTTGTAGTTCGAACAAGATTTATTCCGCATCCCTTCATTCGGTGACGTTTTCCTTTTAAAACAACCTTCATACTCTCCCCACACCGGTCGATCGATTTGAAATGCAAGTTTTAAAGCAATCAAATGCACAACCAATTTGCGACTAGAATGCAACTTCTATCCACACACTCACGCAACTGGTTATGGACTACACAAACCTTGTCCAATCAAAAAACGAATATAATCGAACAATACATTACAACATTATATGCTCAATTAGTTTGCAATTTGGGTTGCAAACCAGTTGGCCCGTGTGCGGAGGGCCTTAAATGATTTTTAATAATAATAATAATAACTTTATTAGATCATAGACCAAACCAAAGTAATGTGGCATTGATCAAGTCAGTAAAAAAACATATAGTATGTATATAGCAAACAACTACATGATTTACAAATAAATTAAAGGGTACAGGTACGTAATGTTATACATATGTAAACCAAAAATGAAAGACAGTACAAAATTTAAAAGCAGAAGGCTTTAAATTCTCCCAGCGAATAGAAACAATTATTAGCTCTCGCTTAAATTTAACAGCTGTTGCGCAGTTTTTGACCCTTGCTGGGAGTTAAATAAACGAATTCCTGCATTAAAGGGCGGTTTTTTGCAATATGAATGTGTACTTCTATTTTCTATACGGTCATGCTTGCCTCGCGTGTCGTATGTATGTCGGTCAGTGCCTTTAAGAAATTTGTTTCTATAAATGTAACATAACATTTTTAGTAAATAAAGGGAGGTTACAGTTAAAATTTTGTGTTCTTTAAAGGCATTTCGGCGATTTTATATGTTGTTTGATACAGACAATTTTTCGAAAGCTCGAACTACAACTTTTTGTCTACTAATGTAAATAACTATTGTAACACGAGCGCGAATGTCACTATTTATCACCTCAGCATCGTTTTTGGAACTTCTACTAAAGACGATTCAATATGCCAAAGACAAACTAGAGAATTCTCGAACAAACAACAAATAATATTTCCTTTAAGGTATGCGTCATATCCGCTTTCATTCCATATTGTTGGTAACTAATCTTTTATCGACTTGATAGCGCCCTGATGGCGCCCCAGTGTCGCTGTAGAATATTCGCTACAGTGTATTTATGGTATTAAACATTATTGACATACGATTTATTTTATCATAAAAACGCGTTGCATCAGTCATAGTATGATTAAAATGTACTGAAACACACCCTTTACCAAGGAAACTCATCTGAGATTTATCAACACAAACAAAAAATCCTAAGATTATCCGCCAAGGAATGACGTGGCAGAAGTCCGAAATTATACTGATCCTCTTTTTCGACTCCTGGGACCTTAAAACGTAAAGATCTTGTGAAATTTCAAAATCTAAATTTATAGCGATTTCAATAACCTCCACAATTTTTTTCTTTGTGAGGTTAAAATGGCGCGGATGGACGGTTTGTACCAAGTGTGGGAATAACGAGGGACCCAATCCAAACGTCGCCAATCATAAGGTAGGTGCCATGTGTCGGTAACCTTGGAAATTAGCTGAAAATCGCGTGGTACGTGGGCAGACGAGAATGTAATAAGTCACTACAAAAGATGAAGTTACCGCCCTTCTATGACCTTGAAAATGTAATACGATACTACAAAAAATGGATTCATTGTACTTGAATGACCTCGAAAATGTAATTCGGCACCACAAGTGCAGTGATTGACTTTAGATGTCCTGGAACCACAATTGTGACCAGTGACCTTAGAACATAAATTGAATATGTGCATCACATAAGGTCATTGAGCTTGAATGACCTCGAACATGTAATTTGACACCGCATAAATTGGATCATTGACTTTGTATATCCTTAAAAATGTAATTTGACAACACAACAATTGTGACCGTTGACTTGCAAATGTAAGTTGACACCACAAAAAATGAAATACGATAACTACAGCTTGCCCTTTACGCTTTCCCGCCACCTACTTTCCAAGGTCACCGCCGATGCGGCACGCAACTTTCACCTTGACCTAATGTACAAGGCCGCCGCTCCGTGGCATGCCACCTTGACGTACTTTTCAAGGTCGCCACCTGGTAGCGAGCGACTTTGAACTGGTTCAAGGACGGGCCTATACAACTGCTATCGCTTGATTTTCTTTGCAAAAAAAATAATCAGGTAAGGGTAACAAATATATTACAGGCCACTATACGATAACAGGGATTGTTTCATTATCTAGAACTTTCACTACCAAATTTCTAGGGATAAACCGAAAGCGACTTGCATAATTTGTACAATAAACACATTCAAGCTTCAAAAGGAATTGAGTAGGGTCGCAAATACAAAAATTATCAGTAATTGAGCAATAAATAGCCTAATAAAACTACCGCTTATTTATAACGTCCAAAATGCAGCATAATGTAAAATTCCAAAAATTTAAATTTCAGTTTGAGTAGTAATTAATTTGCTAATAACTGTACCAAAAAACCACATAAACAGTTTAATTTGCCGTAAGTTTTCCGGAAAAAATTCTGGTTAGTGTCGACAGACCTCCTTGAGAATAATTACATAACAATAAACCGCACTAAATGGCGTTCGCAGCAAAATTTCTGTCTGTCTAGACGATTTTTTTCAATCGATCCCCATCTACGTTCCAAATCGCCCCGATTTCTCAAATTCATCACCTGCATTAGTTAAAAGTTGTTTGTCATTTGTCAGGACTCTATTTATCACCGAGCTGTTTGCTGGTAATTCGATTTCCTAAGGATTTTGCGTATTCATAGCGTGATGACACTCTTTTTAAAAGGACGCTTCTCATTATTATGAAACCGAACTGCTTTCTGTATTTCTTTTTCCAATGTAAACACGAACTGTAGAAATGACAAATTTGAACATACAAAAAGAAACTTTCAAATTATACTCGGACTTCATAAGAAAGTTCGTTTTTCTTTCCTGCGGCGCTTTGGAACGGATATTGGAGTACACAACTCTCCAATTAAGAAGCCTTAAAAACTTTACTCTGCGAAAGATTTTCTTCCTAAGAGAGCGCAGATATCTATTGAAATTTAAATTACTCGATTACTTCACTTTTGTTGTTCTTATGCTGCGCAAATTGCCTGATTTAATTTCCTGGCAAAAAATTGTTTCGTAACTTGAAGCCCATTAAGTGTTCCTTGGGGGGAAGTATAATAAAATTTTTATTTAAAGCTAATTATTACACCCTAATTGTTGCAATAGTCGAAAGCTTGAGCAACCTATTGTTAAAGTTTTTAATAAGGCGTTTTTTTGTAAATTTACAATCTCGGGTACAATTTTGTTGCAGTTGTTTGTTTTAGGGGTGGCAACTTTAAGAGTATTTTCCTAATTAGTACGAAGAAGTAATTTGCACCGTTTTAAATTTTGTTATGGAAGTTAAAATAGTGCACGTTGGCACTTTGAACATGTAGTAGAGTTGGGTTCGTAGATAAATGATCAACCTCATGTGATACTTCACCTATTAGAAACAAAGGTAGTTAAAAAACAAATAGCAATAATGCTATCATCGTCTGTTTTATCATCTTAGGGGTTAAAAGAGAGTATAATTGTCGCATCCCTGGACTCATTGTGCTCATTTAACACCAACGACATTCACTTTAGAATTTCAACAGTCGCGTACCCAAAATCGCTTCCTCCTTTAAAATACCGCAAAAAAGATTAGCGAAGGAAATGAATATGGTGTGCCTAAAGACGTAATAGAACGATTGAAGCGGATGTGCCGGCTCTACTTGAACTTTCTTAACGAGTGTGTCTACTTACCTGCTGTAAGATCATCTTATTTGAATTCGAGGTCAATGTGATTTTGTATGAGAACTGTTTGATGTTTGATTTGTTTTTGATTTGCAATTGTAAATTTGAATTACGTGTTCATATTCATCTGGTTTTAATTTCCTTGTGTTATTGTTAAAGTTTAACTTCGATCAGAGAGTTCGTTATCGCTGCGTAAAGCTAATTAGTTTCAAGATAAGCAGATGTATTTTCGCCGAAGTAATCACAGGAGTGCAGTTTATCGTTTAACGGCGCATTAATTTTATTTTTGGACTCTGCTAAGCTCCATGCTTATGAAGGCACCAATTGAATATATTTGGGGTCGGCTACTGGGGCCCATATGAGTAGCACCTATCCAGGCGATAACTAGCCGATTTCCAGATTTGTTTGATTTTTTTCAGAGTTTGGTTAAAAATACAGATCAGTAAATATACTGGGAGGTTTGGGCCTTAGAGAGAAAAAATATGTTTGTCGATGTTTTTGTAAGTGCCAATATTTATTTGTTAATGGAATATCTCAAAATAGATACTTAATAATCCGGTAAACTGCGCCATCTGTCAATCACACACTCACGCACTTGATCCTTAAAGTTGGAAATAGAAAGTTGGCTGTGCGCATGCACAACCTATTCTTTGGTAAGTCATTTCAATTCGATTTTATAAGAACCATCTTAGCGTATATACGGGGTGTCCATTTTAAAACTTGCAGTCGGCCTATATTTTTCAAACTAAAGAAATTGAAAATCGCGCAAAACCGTTTCGGGAGTATTGAGGGGGAACTAGAATGACGTTATGGGTGACAACCCCTCAACCCCCCTCCTTCAAAAATCGTAAATGGCAACCCCATACTTGTGATACATCGTTGGAAAGCTACTGTAAAATGCTTTCCAGTGGTACCAATAAATCAATATTCATTAAGACAATTTAACAAAAATTTAATAATCAACAAAAAACTACACTTTGATTAAAATGTTGACATTGAGGGATTCATGGTTAATTGGCCAACCACTTTAACCTGAGCTTTAACTCAAAAACTAAAAAAAGGAGATTCCGCATTTTCACTTAGGAAGACAGATCGGGTTTCGTATTCATGATAAACTTCGTGTGGTTCGTTGTATTAGCGATCAGTTTCGTCTGTAAGTGACCTATCTTCAGGAGCATCTCGGTGAATTTGCTAATTCAGGATCCTTGGACGCAAAACGTTTTTACTCAAAACCGCATAGTCCTAGCATAGTGCATTTCGAGATGTACTTCAGGCCATGGGGAATAATTCCAATTCCAGATATGGAGCCACCTCAAATTTTTCCGTGGGGACCCTACCGGAAGTGATGAACTGGAAGTTATACGTACTTATAGAAAACGCACTGTCTCTATCGTTGGAGATAACAAGATTAGTGTTATTATGAAAAATGGTAGCAATGATCAGATCTAAAAATTGATATTAAACATGACCGAAAGTAATACAGATTTGTTGAAAATGTCGTCCATTGTCGGAAATAACGATACATATTTTTGTCACGACTGGAACTACATTTGCGGCGTAAAACATGAACGGAAGCTCAATTCCGCCCAGCCGCAACTGAAATTCCCTGCAACCGGAAGTGGGAGCTGCTGCTGTTGGAGGAAGCCTTTCCATTGGCCTGCCCTTTTGGTAAAGAGTTCTTTGTGTCCATCTTTAATGTTTGCACAGTCACTCGTTCTCTTATACATAAGGATAGTGCATCTTTGAAAGATTTGGACCTGTTCATCAGTTATTTGGTTTCTATCGGTAGAAAGTGCAAAAGAAACTGCAGTAGCTTCCGGGTAGGATTCTGGCAATTTTTTTGCTTATACCGCATTACTATTACCTTTATCATTTTGTCACTCATTTTAAACATGCTGAAACAAATTAAAGGATTCAAAAACATTGCTAATGTTGTTAGGTAAAATAATGTTGAACATGATATGGGGATTTAAATACATAGAAACCCGTAATATATTGAAAGTGCAATATTACCCTTAATTTCTTTTTCTCAAACGCAATTGTGAAAATGTAAAATATTGCAAGCGCCAAACAAATAAGGGAAATGAACAAGTAAGTCTGCGAAAAGAACAGCATAACATTTCCGACATTATCGCCATTTTAAATCCATCATTGTAAATTGTCTGTCAGTTTTACCGACATTATTTCTGCGATTTTACGCTTGTTTTCATTTTTTCCATGTCGTTCCGAAAAATACAACCAAAATGTAGAACCAGATTGCTGCTGTGTCACTATGATGAACTCCTATGTCACACGAACAAAAGGGAACGACATTTCAAACAGGAAATAACTCGTAATATCTTGACGAGTTATCCTGATAGAAGCGGACGAAGCGAGTTCCCAGACGCTTGTACTTGAATATTTATACGCCGTTATTTTGCTATCTGAAGTGGTTCCCTAAAATTATTTAATGTGTTTGAAAGCTGTTAAAGTTTGGCAGTGTGGTGTGGCATTAAGTACCCATGCTATATTTTAATTTAATTTGCAGCATCATGAATCACGCGTGGAATGCTAATGTGAAGATGAAACGACCGTAAAAGATAGATAACGCCAAAAGAGATTGGATTGATCCAATCACTTGGACAGAGAAATGCGATTCCGCGCCTATGAATAAATGCGACCGATATGAGGCAAATACGTCCCCGTAAGGCAATCCATCATTCAGCAACAGTTATCTAACGTTCCACTGTTGCCTAAAAAGAAAATTAATATCAGAAAAATAGGGGACATTTAAATGATTGTATTTCAAGTTAAACATTTCGAGTGGTTTCTCTTTGAGAATGTCGACTTTAATTTTTCTAAAAGCGTTGCGTTCTTTACGGCTTAATAATGAGCACGGAAAAGAAGGTAAAAGCAATCTACTCCAGTATGGGCTTGGATCCTATTTCAAACGCTTTCAGTGGTACGTGTGTATAGGGTTTAAGTATCGCGTATCTTTTAAGTGCGGGCCAATTTTCCACACGCTTGATCCTTTAAAGGATGAAACTTTTAAAACATACATCTTTGTCGATCGGTTGCTGTCAATCATTATCCTTTTAAGCAGTGGATAAATAACCAATTAATTTAATTTTATAAAATAATTTGTTAATAAGTCCTATGTATTTCCTTTTTTTTTTATTTCTCGTACTAAGTACCACGTTACGGTTAATCTTTTAGTTTACTATTTTTCCTGTGAAGTAGTCAGTGCTGGCGGCATAGTTGCTGTGGGTTCATCAACAGATCTTGGAATTCATCCAGCTTTACTAGTTCGAACTAATTTTCGGTAGAGGAATATCGATAATCCTCTGGGTTTAGAATTACATTGCATATCATACTATTATAGAACAAGGTGCTGCTGCCCAATCGCAATCGTCAGTTGTCTCTATCATACCCAGTGTCATTGCTCGATCTCTCATTGCTACCCACATTCCACAACTAGATCTACGAGGTCTCCCTTTCTGGTTTTTTCCAGACCGCTAACAATAGCTGTATGCTAGTAATATTCTCTTAATTTTTCTTTATTCGTTTTTCAGTTAGTTGTTGCATGACGCACAGGTTGTCAATACATGATCTACCCGGAATAAATTCGCTTTGATCTTCCGAAATAAGATATCCTCTTCCCTTAATCTATTGTGTTGTATAATCTACTTAACGTTATTGTTACACACAAACCCTATATAGTTGTTCAGATCTTTGCGGTTCTCTTTTTTGTACAGGGAAGTCAGGTATCCACTTTATCATTCTGTCGGATTTTTTGTTGTGTTAGGCTTTGCTTGAACAATTGTCTAATTCTTTCGGTCATGGCCTGTTCTCTGCTTATAAATTAAGTAGCACTCTCTGGTCTTCATATCTTTTATAGTTTCTCAGACTTCTTTCGTCTGCGTTCTTCTTAAATATGCTGTAATGATGTAAATTTAAAATCATTCGGCCCTGTGATGTATCAGAAGCGTCAAAGTTAATGTACAAGTTTTCTTCCAAAATACGTTATTTAGAAAAATAACGTTTTCTACAAATAACCTGTACGTTTAGTTTAACGTTAGTGAATCATCACAGGGTTGATTGTTTTAGAATGTCAGTAGGAATTCCTCAAATAATAGAAATTTCTACCAAGAAATGGCGGTAGTTTTGACGCGTGGCTATCATACCAGTGTTTCCCCACTTGCTTGAAACTGCTATATAAGTAAGAGACCAACCAGAGAGATACCGTTGGTGCTGGTTCACCTACCAAAAACGGAGATCTTGAAGCGAATCTTCGACGAGATACACGTGCTTCGGCTGCGTATTGAAGCCTATTGTAGGACACTTGTGTCACCGCTGTCAGGGTTTCCATCACTTCCAGCAGCCGCTCGCTCTGTGAAATGCCAACGGAGGAAAAAAAGCATCCTGCGTAAATTGCGGAGATGAAAAATTCCGATGCCATCAAAAATATAAACCCGAGAAAGGCGCCAGGCATCGAGAACAGTGCACTCAAGGAGCTCCCCCAACATGCGGTAAGAGTTCTCGCTTTTATTTCGAACACGATGCTACTACGTGCCGACGTAGTTATGTTACACAAACCGGTCCAGGCCTCGACGTTCCTACAGAAATACCGCCCGATCAGCCTGCTGTCGACGATCGCCAAAATAGCGGAAGCGCGGTGATCCTGAGGAGGCTGCAGGACCAAAGAGAGGAGAGACTCGTCATTCAAGACGAGCAATTCGGATTCTAGAAGTGGTGCATCCCATCCCGGAAATGTACATCCCGTCGACGAACACTCCGGCACCGTTTAACCGGCGACAACCAATTCCGGTATCGGTCATCTCGGCGACTATTGCTTTTCCGGCACCGGTTATCCCGGCAATGCATACTTTTCTAACGACGTCGGTCCAACCCCGTCTTTCTTTTGTTGTTCTTTAAGAAGCGGTTATCAACTTAGATACCGAAAGAGGTTGCTATTGTGTATTGTAATTTAATTAGAAGTAGGAAACCGAAATATGCAAGAAAGCTCATAAAGTCATAAATAAGCCGCCTTATTTACACAAATTGACATCGGTTTGCGTTTTATCCATTCACCTACGCAGAAGGATACCAGAAAACTGTACCAATATGATGATATAGTTTCTCAATGCAAATTGTAAGATCTCTAGAAAAAAATCTCACAGTTTATAATATAACAAGTAAGAGAAATTAGTTCCGATGAATTGTTCCACTATAATAAACATGAATTTGACTCATGTATTTACTGCGTCATAAGGCTTCGATCAGACACAGCGGTAATCGCGGGATTTTCGTGAGTATCTTATTTACATAAAAATCGTTCAGACACAACCGCGCGGAATCCGCCTGGGAATCGCGCGATTACCGCGATGTCTAAAAAAGCCTTAATATATTTCGTGCCTCCGAGCGAAGCCAGGTTGTACATTCATTACTTCCGTAAAACGACAAATGCATACTCTTTCACATGACCAACGTCAAATCCAAAGAGGGCGCTTTTACTAAAAACTTTGCACTTAAATCAAGATGGTATTCGAGAGTTTGTCAAATATAACGTGTTGGAATTGTCATGAAAAGGGTCATAACTATCGCAGATGTTTAAAGGAACTTAACCTATTTTGCTACGTATGTGGCACTTCTAGTGTGAATTTCTCAAATTGTGCAAAATAAAAATATCCCAAAAAAACGCGCAATGGCAAGTCCCTTAGAATTAAGACCTAAGAGTATGGGTGGGAACAGTGGCTCATCAATATTAATAGATTTTATAAATCAGCCCATTTAAGATCATTATTTTTCCATCAAGACCTTGTATTCATGGGCAAATTAAGAACATTCGTTTACTAGCTTTATTAGATTCAGGCTCAAATCAATCGGCATGAGGTTATCAAGGATTATATTTGTTAGATAAATTAGAATTACCATTAATTCCAAACAATTATCATGTACAGTAGCAAACTGCCAATGAAGATAAATCAGTCCATTTTAAGTGGATATACCTTTAATAATTAACGGCATTTCAAAAATTGTGAATACTTTAGTTACGGATGGCGTTTCGGCAACACTTACACTAGGCATTACACTCGTACCGTACTGCAAATTGAAGTATGTGATGTGCACGCCAAATGCGCGACCAATCAATTACTTAACTGGTGCGTTCGCTGTTTTTTTCCAAAACAGTAATTTATAATTTCATGTTAAATAAACAATAAAAAAGATATTAAAAGCACCGCTTAAACGCTTAAAGTAACATCCATTATTCAAGAACAGTTCAAGTGGTCAAAGAACTAACGTCATAACGAAATTAATGAGCTGGATTGAATACATAGCGTGCACAAAAGTTGATGATACATTAAAATTGCCAATTGCATAGATAAGATCGGGTCGATATGTGAAATTTATTAGGAGCATTTCTCACCCGTTTAAATTTCTACCACACAGTAAGTTATGGTGATTATTGATCCAAGTGGAAGTTGTATGAATTCTAAGGACGAAATTGGACGCAGATGGGAATGTCGTCTAAGTGTGAAGCAAAGCACGTAAGTTGTTAATAGTTACTGAACCTTGTCCTACTACACTCGGGATTTACGGAGTACACTTCGAAGCGAATGGCAATTATTATTAAACAAATGGTTTGAATTTCTATTTGCTATTGTAACGTTTCCCTTCCACTGACGTAGTTCAAGGAACTAAAATATTCGCTGATATTTGCCACAAATATAAATTATGAACTAACTTCACAAATTTCTCGAGCTACAAAAGACTTCGACCGTACATGTTGCCACGGTACTACTAATGCCCCACCGATGGGGTGCCATTTGCCGCAAGGGCTTTAATATTAAAACCTTGCTGAAATTTATTGATTGATCTTCCTTTTTCTTAAGTTGAAAATTGCAACCAGAAAACTGTGTTACTTAAAACGTTACTTATTATTACTACAAAAGAGTTCTTGTCCTGTCCAGCACTATGACAACAACAACAACAACCAAAATAAACATCAATATTATCTAACTTTGCGGACAGTTTTCTTTATTGCAATTTCACTTTACACAGGATATTAGAGTATCTTTCTTTCAAATTTGTGGTACTGCGTAGCACGCTGTACAATGTTTGTGGAATTTGGTGAATAGCACTTTGTTTATAAATACGGACGGTGTCTCTTATTAACTGAATTACACTTTTATACCCCTACACGGTAAAGAGTAAAAATGTTTCTTAATGGATTTTTATCTCACGTTAGATGCACCTTTCTGCACCAAACTGGGAACTTAACTTTTTCGCTTCATTTTTTCCACTAGAGCAAAATGATAATGATAAAATCTCCTTTTGTTACAATCGAGACAAGGTAGTTGCAAATTAAGTGCACTCAGTGCGCTCTCTTCATCTACGAAGTGTTTCCCCAGTATACGTGGTAACAGAAGTTTCTCTTATCAACCCCCCAAATATGGTCTCCCATCATGCTTTCAGCGTACTGGTCACAGTAATGTGTCCAAATTCCAAAGCCTCGGGTTTTAAACCATTCTTTCAGGAACATAAACTCTTTTTAATCCCTTGTTACTTAATATACTATTATTTTATTTATTGTCCCTCTGGTTCTAGGCCCTCAACAGGCTTACGCCCAATTACAGAGTGACCCGCATAAGGCGGGTACTACTCCGGTATTTACCTTGCTAATTAGGAAAATTGCATGAAAACCTAACTCAGAGTAGCCGGCAGAATGCTCGAAACTGATCTAAGGAAATTCCTATCTCCGTCACAGATGAAAAATTCATACCGCAGCCCAGGTTCGAACACCCTACCTTCGGTTATGTAGCCTAGCGCTCTATCACTGAGCCACAAAGCCGAAATGAAAGTGTTACCCTTGTTCTTCCGAATAATATCCCATATTATCCTTAAATTGACCTAAATGAGAGTGTAACCTGTGCATCTTTAGAGACATTCTATACCTGATGATGCAAAACCAAATCCTGTCAGCTCGTCATAATTTTTAGCTCTGTGGTTTCCCAGGAAACCATGAACGGGCTACCATGGCCTATTGCCATAAAGCCATAAAACTGTTCCAGGATTTTTTCTCCTCTTTGCTAAGTAACCGCGGGAAAATGTCACACTCTATATTTGTTTTTATTTGAGAGCAAACAAAGATTTCAGCTTTAATCTTCGTCCCTGAAAGCTTTCAATTAAATCGCTATAACTTTTGTAAAAGCAAATATTTCGATGTCCAATCGCACTTTGTATTTATTTTTGCTTATTATAGTTACAATGTAAATCCCATGCGCAAAAATTTTTTGTTGTTATCCGGTGTTATCGTTAAAATAACCAATCCGAAGTGCACTACGCCACTGCACATGAATTAATTTCGTTTATCATCCGAACATTCGACATTAGCAAAAGATATCCTGAAAGCAGAAAAATCCACCTCCGAAACCCAAAATTTCGAATTTATCACAACCTGAAGAACTACTTAAACAAGTAAGTAATGGAGTAAACACTCAAGGCGCAGTTTCCCGCAAACTTCTGTATTTATGCTTCTGCATAAATACAAAACTTTGCGGGACATACTAAAAAAATATCTTAAGGTGTAATGAAGTTGCTGCATCTACGCAAAACCTGAAAGATAAATATAAACTTTTACGTTTCAATTTACATTGGCTCACTATTGGCGATTTAACATCCGAATTAACATTCATGAATGCAATAAAAACCACTGAAAATTACTTCAAATCTGTTTTTCACTTTGCATTGTTTCCAATTTAATTTCCATTTGTACGCGCGAATATAATACAAGAGCCTTTGGTAACTAAATAGGTGTACAACACGAGAGTTACATCCCCAAAAGTCCCAAAATTTTAAATTCTTCGTTAATTTCTTTCTCTGAAACTACAAGAAAGGAAGAACTATGTACATTTTGCTCAAATTTCGCCAACATTTCTACGCCAAGATCATTTATCGCTAAAATTGCTTAAAATAACCAATTCGAAATTGTTTTTGAAAATCCGAAGATAAATTCTGAATGAGACATATTCGTCGGCGGGGTCGAATCCGAATATTACACAAACAAGGTGCTGAACGGGGTACTCTCAAACGGAAAATGGAAGATCCGGACTAACTGTATCGATCAGTGTATTGTAGGTATGTACTCAATTCTTAAAGTGTGTAGGAAAAACCTTGATCCTAACCAAGCAACGTGATAATTTCGTATAACCTATTATATCGTTTCAAGGATTTATTATTACTTCAACATCAAATGATAATTGAAAGTTAGTACCTTTAGGGTATCTACTGTCGGTTATTAAGTGAAAATATTTGATAACGGGCTTAACTTTCGTCATGTTATGAATTGTAAATAGAAATGCTTTTTAGTACTATCCCAAATATTAGTTCTCCAACGGTAATAAATGCTACCTAATACTATAACAAATTGTGGCTGAGAACGCAAAAATCCTATCATCTTACTGATTAATTCTGTCCTGCGAACGCCTTTTCTGGCGCCCAAATTAATCTTAACATCACTTCTTTTGTTTTCAAAATAAAAGAGTCCATTCGTTTACCCATGACAAATTGATTCATTGTTTCATTTTTTTTCCATATTCAGATGAGAAACTCGTCCAACCCTCAGAAAGATGTTTCATATGAAATAATATGCTTTCATGTCACTCGCAAACATATTACAGAGTGTACTGCAGGTTTAATCAATCCTAATCAACCCCGGAGCGTGGAAATATGTCAGATATAACAAACTATTTAAATTACGCATAGTTAGTATTGTGATCATTTATTACGGTATAATAGTTATACTCCGAAATAATGTATTGGATGTTATTAAAATCGAGGTAAAAACGTTAATCAGTTTTCGGGATTGTATAAAGGTGATTAATTACATGATGTGTCGAAAGGTTGGGAACTTTAGGGAACGTTTATAAGTTGATGTAATTTCCTGCGTTTGTTGTTCACTGAACGAGTTCCTTCCTATTACATTTTTAAATTAAGTTCCTTTTGTCAAAGGAAACTATCCTTCAGTATCCAGGCAACGATTTGATTGAATATTTTAATCAACTCGCGTAAAGTAATTAAGGGAATTACGAAAAGGGGGACGTGACTTTTATTTTATTAAACTTTGTCTTACGTCGGTATTCACCTTTTAAGTTGAATGTTTCGAGGATATATTGTCTTGCGACTTTTTGAGTATGAATATGAAATAACTGTAGTAAATAAAGGGCGGTTTTCTTGTCTCAGTTAAACTTAGGGCGGGTTTATACAACTTCTTTATGCTTAATAGTTAAATCTTAATTCGTAATTCTTATAAAATAAAAAGATAAATGTAGAATGTATAATGATCGCTTTTGTCCAATTTCTTAGTTCCTAATTCGTACCGTAATTCTAGTGCATGACCATGAAAGTTCCTAACTTTCAACTTTTAAGCATTAAATTAACAATTGAGAAATCTGAACATGGCGCATGCGCGATTGTTCGTAATTTCAGCTGGCCTCTCAATTCCCTCAATTTGATTGGCAGTTATTTGGTGTTAAAAATAAAGACTTACAAAATTGTATAAACTTGTGTTGGGAAATTACTTAAGAGTTAAGATCTATGCATAACGGATTAAAAAAAACAATTAAGCATTAAACATAAAGAAGTTGCATAAACCCGCCCTTACCAGAGATAGTTAATTTCCATGGAAACAAATCTATTCACATGTCTATCAGATCACTTTAACCAAGACAAGAAGAATCCCCCTTTAAGTGAAAGTCATTGTTAAAATGGACACGAGGGTTCATAACAATTTTACAATAATCTACCAAAATATTCAAATGAGGTTGTATACACAAAAATTAACTGAGACCACAGACATATGATGAACCGTGATAACGCACAAACTTTGCCTTCATCTTCTTCTCTCCGACGTAATCGTAGTAAAGTTCATCCTTATTTTACTTTAAGGTAATACCCATCCAACTTAAAACCGCCGTTCCAACGTTCCCAAAAAATGACTTCATGCACGCTCAAAAAACCTCTTTCAAAAACACAACTGACACCAAATTCGAACTTGGTTACTGTTCTTCTTCAACTCAAAACATCGTTCGCCACGAAACTAGGCGAAAACAAACTTCTTATTCTCTTCTAACGAGCAGCACTGGAAATTAGCAAACATCTTCTAACAAACGAAGGGAAAACTTTTGGGCTCGAATATTTTATACGACGAAAATGCTGCTACAAACGGACAGCGGTTCGTCCTCGAACTTCAACAAAAGGCCTCTTAAAACGCACGGCATTTCGGCCTCGAACTTGGCAAAACGCGTCTTTCTTTCCCGTCTCTCGTATTTAAAGGAGAATTGGTACCCACCTCGATATGGCCCGTATTACTTCTACGAATTTTTCTTATCTAATTCGAACAATTTCTACCTTATAATACATTTTTCAATGATTATAATAGCCACGTTATCTCAAAATAATTACCTTTATCTCTCAGAAATAAAGGAAAAGCTTAGTAAATCAACTCAAAACCACCCCTTTCAAACCCAGGGATTTTGCCCGCGGAAAAATTCAGCTGTTTGAATTATTCTTTCTTCAATTTCTAACCATTTCACCTGCATGAAAAACCCAGTTTGGATCAGGAACTAATTTTTTCTTAACGAAATATTGTAGAGCTAACTATTTAGCCTGAACTAATTGTGTATCAAAATAGTTCAACACGTTATATTAAATTAGCAAATTCCCCCGTTGCCTTTCAAGAGGTAATCTAACATTTCTATTGTCTTTACAAACTGCCTAATTTATAATGATTTGCTCCCAATTTTGAAGACGAGAGTTAATTTAAATTGGATATTAGCTTTACTATTGTTGAGAACGCAACAGTCAAAGCTTATTATGTAGTATGTAGAAAAATACTCTCACAACATTTACACAATATAATACTGAGCGAATTAGGGTTTTAGTAGTCCATCTGGAAATTATTTCAGGGATCATGACTACTGTAACAAGTTAAAAAGTAATCGTAAACGATTTACATAAAGCGCATTTCCACTTGCATTCATTTCCCATTTGTAAGATGCAACTTCTGTTAAAATCGTAAAAATCCGGCCACAAATATGAAAGATAGCGTTGCACATGGGCAATCCATTGTTGACGTGCTACTTCAATTTCAGTTTATGAGAAGAATTTCATTTCAATGCTTTTCTAAATAAGAAAGTTGGAACTGCGCATGCGCAAACCTAAATTTTAAACTAATGTTAGATTTTCCTTTGTTCCAAGCGCCTAAGTATCAAATTTCACTTAAATAGTTCCATAGATAAAAAAGTTGGCACGGCGCGCATGCCCAAAATAAAATTTTGAAACTGGCGCTAGATTTTCCTTTATTCCAAGTGCCTATGTA